>NW_028246942.1:0-378282 GCF_964263255.1 Lissotriton vulgaris
TCTCGATTAATTTATATCATGAACCCAATTCTTAAAGAGGCGAATATTCGTAGATGCCTACAAAGCCTACAGCAGTAGGTCTGAGAGGCCTACCTGGTAAGGAGTAGCTACCCTAGTAATAGCTATAAAAGCCTGAAGCCTTAGGTAGATATGACCCATTCAGGACCGCAAATTTTGCTATAATATGAAGACCATGCTGTAACCCAAGCCCACAGGTGTAAGACTGAAACCTTTAAACCAAGGATGTCATGGAACTGTGCATTGGGTTTCCTTCCTGTTGGGCAAAGATTTGTTAGGAAGTAGGGATTGTAAAATTGATTCCTCTGAAGTAGTGTGCCTGTATCAGAAAGAGATAACGTTGGAGGTTTGTGGCCTGCGGCTCTATCAACGCCCTAAAAAGATCAATCAGGGATGATGCCACAGGAAGAAGCAATTCACTTAGGGATTGCAGTGGAATGTTACATAGCCCCAAACATCCACCTGTTCCAGGAAACATACATCTTTCTTTCCAGGTTGTCTTCCCAAATGGATTAATTCCTTTTTGAGGAATCGTACGTTTCAGGTTTTCTCCTCCACGGCTTGCTCAAACATCCATTCATCCCTGAATGAGGTACCCCAAGGCTCTGCGTTAAGCCCTTTACTGTTTAACATTTATGTTTGGCCTCTGGCTGTGATTGCCCAAGAAGCAGGTTTGGCCTTATTTTCTTATGTTGATGACACCCAGATCATCTTCTCTCTCTCCGCAGAGAGGGAATCGTAGTAATCTACTCTTCAGTTTGGTCTGAGGAAAATTGCATCTTGGATGCAGACTAATTCACTAAAACTAAATGGGGAAAACCTGAGGTCCTGATCCTAGGAAAAAAACAGGGCCTCTGGGGTCCTCCGCATTGGCCTTCAGAAATGGGAGACTTAACCCAACCCACTCATCAAGTTCGCAACTTAGGCTTTATCATAGACTAGCAGCCTGTCCCGACGTTGTCCGGGTATGAATTGCTGCCGGCCAGTAGTATATTGTTTTGTAGGATTTCGTTTTGATAGCATTTCTTATCTCTGACAGGCCTGTGAAACGCTCCGATTCACAGTGCACTGCTGATGCACTAAAGAGTGCGCGTTCAGTAGTGTGTGAACTCGAGTTTCCCTACTTTATTTTTCCTTGCAATATTATATAGCGCAAACTCGACAACATGGCATGAGCACAATTTACATTACAGAAGTACACATTCATTTGTGGTAGGCACGGGGAGACAAAGCGATTTGCCTGGTATCACAGGATGTTGAGCTGATGCCGAGATTCAAACGTAGCTCCCCAGCTCTAAAGTTCGCAATTTTAGAACTTGTGGCGAGAGCTGTGTCTAAAAGTGTATGTCGGTGCTGGCCATCAATGAGAGACCTGTGCATTTTTCAAATGGGTGGTGAAAAAATATGAGTATGTTGCTGGAGATTTGGGCCGCCGTGCCACCAATGTACTTACCGGGGAAGGGTAAACACCCATTATTCAGCAACTTTCTTTCCGCATACCATCACTCCGCATACTTTCATTACGAAAGTACCATGACTCCGCAATGCCATTATAACGCATGGCATTACATTTTAAATGCTTTTACCACGCATACAATTACAACGAAATTCGTTGTAAATGTATGAATGGTAAAAGCATGTTTTTTTTAATGTTTGGATAAGATAAGTATGGGTATAGGGGTATATGTTTTGGGGTACTGAGGTATATGTTTTGGGGTGTTTGGGTATTTTAAGGGTTCATATATAGTTTTGGATTATGGGGTACAGGGGTAGTTTTAGGGTTTAGGGATAGGTATGGGTTTTGGGGTACAGGGGTATTTTTAGGGTTCAGGGCTAGGTTTGGGTTGTGAGGTATGGGGGTATTTTTAGGGTTCAGGGGTAGGTTTGGGTTTTGGAGTACAGGGTTATTTTAAGGGTTCAGGGCTAGGTTTGGGTTTTGGGGTACAGGGGTATTTTTAGGGTTCAGGGCTAGGTTTGGGGTTTGGGGTACAGGGGTATTTTAAGGGTTCAGGGCTAGGTTTGGGTATTGGGGTACAGGGGTATTTTAGGGTTCAGGGGTAGGTTTGGGTTTCGGGGTACAGGCGCATTTTAGGGTTCAGGGCTAGGTTTGGGTTTTGGGGTACAGGGGTATTTTTAGGGTTTAGGGATAGGTTTGGATTTTGGGGTACAGGGTATATTTAGAGGTTTAAGATGAGTTAGTGTTTAATGGTGTTGGGGTATTTTAAGGAGTAAGGGTGGGCTATGATTATGGGCTGCAGGGGTATTTAAAGGGAGAAGGGTGGGATTCGTTTTTAGTGTGTAAAGGGTAATAAAATAAAATAATATAAATAATGCAATTTAAAAGAATTAATGTTTTATTCAAATAAAAAAAAATTGTATATATATCTATACTAATATAATAAAGAGAGAGCCCAAACCTTTGAGGCGGGTAATCTCAGGAGCCCAGGCACCAATCACAACACCCAATACAGCGTTGGAAAGGGCAGTTGCAGCAGAAGGACATAGGCTATGCAGACGCCCACCATAATCATTTAAAAGGTAAAAGAACCGTGCCAGCAAAGTAGTCCCTTGCGGGTGTGTCTGCGTTGTGCTGTGGGCGTGTGCTGGGGGCGTGACAAATGCTGGGGGCTTGTGGTACGTTCCGCCCTTCATGCCATGTCTTATGTCGTGTGCTGGGGGCGTGTGCTGGGGACGTGGGCGTGTCGGGGCACGGGATTACGGAAAAAAAGCGAGCGTTGTTCCCAATATTATATTGTTTTTTCTTCCCAGGTTCTGCACATTCCAGCTCCGGGTGAGCTTGCCCCGTGCTCCCAGTGATGTGCACCTGCTTTACTGTATGGAGGTCAGGCATGGCGCTATTCCCAAGGGCCCGAAGGAGCACAAACAGGGGCCATTGTGCAGGAAATGTAATCTCGCCTTAACTTCCGGTGACGCCTGAAGCGCACACTGGAGATTTTCCACTTCTGTTGCGCACAGGCCTCGTGCCACGCACATCCGGACACAAGGCCCGCCTCCACGGAAATAGCAAGAAAGGGACTATCCCTCCCCCGGGAATATGTGATGATATTCCGCAAACCAACATCCCGCATACCATCACTCCGCAATTTTTATAACGCAGGACTATTACTCCACAAAGACATAATTTCTAAAACTTTTGCAACGCATATGACTTTATCACGCATGCCATTATAACGCAATTGCATGTGTGGTAAAGTCATATACATTGTAAAAGTACATTATTAAAGCATCAAATATATGTTTGTATATATGTGTATTTATCCTTGCCACTCCACTCCTACGGGCAAGCCGCTTGCGCTCTCTCACACGGAAAGAAACGTGGAGCGCAGACCCAGGTCGGTGCCAAAATTACTTGTTTATTCAGTTGCTGTTCCGTCGTCCATTACGCCTTTTCGTACCTTGATCACATGACACAGGGACAGGTCACCTGATTCTTTAAATGCCAACATTTCACTTTTTTTTCATTTTTTCGTGATGCAATTTTAAAGTGGCACTGCTCTTATGATAATGCAAGTAAAGCTACGCTTGGACATTTTCCTCTTGATATCGGTATAATACCAGATTTCAGTTCTTCTCTTTATACATTTTGTACATTAAGCATTATTTTGTTTGTGCAAATTCGCATAAATATGTGCAAATCCTGCAATACAGTACATGGATTTGTGCAAATGTTTTAGTGCAAAATTCGCCACAATTATCACGGTATGAATACCTAAAGTGCAAATCATGCTTTTGTGTGCAAAAACGCAATTCATATTGTATATAGAGCGCGGGGCAAGCACACCCGGAGCTGGAATGTGCAGAACCTGGAAAGAAAAAACAATGAAATATTGGGCACAACGCTCCCTTTTTTTTCTTCACGCCCACGCCCCCAGCACGCGCCCACAGCACATGATATAAGACATGGCATGAAGGGCGGAACGTACCACACGCCCCCAGCGTTTGTCACGCCCCCAGCACACGCCCACAGCACAATGCAGACACGCCCACAAGGGACTACTTTGCTGGCACGGTTCTTTTACCTTTTAAATGTATATGGTGGGCGGCTGCATAGCCTATGACCTTCTGCTGCAACTGCCCTTTCCAACGCTGTATTGGGTGTTGTAATTGGTGCTGTGGTTCCTGAGATTACCCGCCTCAAAGGTTTGGGCTCTCTCTTTATTATATTAGTATAGAAGATGATCAGTTATCTATGAAACAGCAAGTCGTGAATGTGGCCTAGACTTCTTTCACTTTCCTCAAACGGCAAAAAAATGTATATTTGGATGCTGCAGAGAGCCACTCAAAGAACCGTAGTCCAGGCCCTTGTCACTTCTAGACTGGACTACGGTAACATCCTGTACCTTAGTGCTAATAAATCTGTCACACAAAGACTTCAGATAGTGCAGGCTGCTCTGCCAGGTTCCTAGAGCTGCCTCTATCTCTGGCTTTCTTCCGGATCTTCACTGGCTTAAGGTGGAGAACCGCATTAAATTCAAAGCCTTGAGCTACATGTTTAATATTAAAACTGGTACAGCCCCTCAATACTTACAATCCTTGGTTCAGCCTTACACACCGTCACACCTTCTTCGCTCTTCTTCTCAGTTGAAATTTTCAGTTCCCAGAATCAGACTGCCGTGTATTGGTGGTCGATCTTTTGCCTAGCTAGGCCCTGTCCTATGGAACTCTCTTCCTTTGTCATTACTTAGAGGAACAGTTTATGGTACATTTTGCAGATCTTTTAAAAACCTGGTTGTTTAAACAGTAATCTTTTGCTCTGCATTTTCTCTTCTTTCGGGCAGGCCCTGGGAAACCCTTCGGGGTACCAGTGCACCGTACAAATTCAAATTCAAAGAGGAGAGGTCTGCAATACCTGGCTTTGTCTTTTTTTCTGTAGAGTCATGGCTATTCCCACCTCTCTGGGAGCTGTGGATGTTTATTTGGGTGCTCTCCCACACAAAGAGGCGACATGCAGCACAGCTGAACAGCAAGCTGGAAATAATACCATTGGTACCTCCAGAAGGTCCACTTCAGCCTAAGGATGGTATAGGGAGGGCTGCTTAATTTATTTGAGATTTGCTTTTTTTCACAACATTTGCCATGATGCTTGTTAGCATGGGATTCAGGCGGCCCTTGACTTCAAAAAGTTGATTTGTGAACTGTTGGTGATTCTTTTTAATTTACACCCAGTTGCATTTGCCACTATCTTGGAGATCCCAACTCATTGGCTTTATATTTGACTATCCCCCTACTGCATTGTGATTTCATAGTTGTCTTCTACCGCACGGGTGTCATAATATTTGTGAAACCTGATATGTTGCAAGCAGCGATATACACTTAATTAAGATATGGATTTTAATGTGTCTTCCAGTCTGCTACTGCTAGGGGTATTTTGCTCAGATACTTATAATTATTTGGGTTTTGGTGAATTTGCATAACTTATTTTTACACAAAAGTTATGGAACAAAGTTGCTCAATTACTCAATGTGTATCTTACATGACTTTTTCAGGTGATAGGTGATGGCTTTGGGGAGACCCAGAACAGAAAAGTTACAAAATGTGCAGACAAAGAGATTGGCCCAAGCAGAAACTGGATTGTTAAGCTATAAAATGGCTCCCAGCTAGAACAATCTCTATTCAAACCAGCTTCCAGCAGGCAAAAATAATTTTTAAAAACGCATTATGTGAAATGGTGAGAATTTTGCACATTCGACATTATGTGAAATTTATAAAATTACTTCGGATTTCACCCAACTAATGAAGACTACGCATCGGCCTAAATAGTGCCTGACACTTCAATAGCTCAGAGCAACGACTAGGCCAAGAAGCACTTGAGCTGAACCATTGTTCTGACCTATGATGAGTTATACCCCTTGGAATGGGGAATAACTGTGCAGATACCAAATGACTACGTGGAATTCTGCGCAGTAGTCCCTGCTTTTGAGTGGGTGGAGGTGGATGGAGGGATTGGGAAGGTTGGGGAGTCAAAGGGAAGAAAAGTTCTGGCAGGGGGGAAAGTGAATGCTTCCCTGTTGCCAGAGAAAATGCTTGTCAAGGATTGGGAATGAGGATTGTCTGCTGTTGCAGCCAACGGTTCATGCAATTTTACCAGCCTGAAATTCCAACCAGGAAAATCAGATCTGGTGTTCCCGCACACAGAAAAACTGTTTGTGCAAAACCTGTTCCAGTCGTGACAGGGCAGAACTGATTTCCAAAGGAGAATTCTGCACTGCCAGACACATAATCAGAACTGTACAGGTTCTCTTCATTATACGCTGTCATACTCTTTCTCATCCCAGGCCTTGCTAATGAGATGGATTCCAGCTCAGAGAAAAGAACTTGCATTTATAAACACTAAAAATCTGTATGAGATTGTTTTCTTGCTCACCAAATAAATGTGATAAAAGAGAAGCAGACCAATTATAGAAGCCTTCCAGGCAAAGGGAAGCTACAGGTGGATAGATGTTTGGTAGGGTGTAAAGACTATGACAAAGAAGACTTGTACTGGAACAACTGGAGATTACCATTAAGCAAGCTAGGCTTTACATCAATGCTGCTATTTACCTGTCATGTTCTTACTAATCAGGTATTAAGTAAGAGTTGCTCTGGCCTCAGACTATCCCAATACATGAACTAAGTGAACCTGGGCCCCCAGTTCCAAAATCAGCAGCTCTGCCGTAACACCATATCTTCTCTCCTGTAGCACTCTGAACGCCCATTGTGGTTCAAGGTTTTTCTCTTGACTTCAGTCTAAGTAGCCTGTGAGCATTGCAACTGTGAAACGACAGGGCCAGTAAATGTGTTAAATTTCAAGATCGCAATTGAAGATAAGACCTACCACTTTCTGCAAACACAGAAATATTCACATACCATCCATAGTAAGGGAAGTGTTGCTACTAACAAATGCCAAATACTATAAATGAATTATAGTGGTATGATATAGCAAAAAGTAAGTTAATGTAAAGAGGACCCTGAGTTGAGGGTGACACTTAGACTTTTTTTTGCTTCCAAAATAATGTGAATCTGACGGGCAGTGGTAGATCTCCTCCAACTACTTACTTACCATCTGACTCAGGCTGAAGTATTCATCCATGTAGGTGTATGCAGGTATCCTCCAAGATGCAGGAAGGCTAACACCTCAGACAGAAACATTATAAACACCTGGAGGGAGGGAGTGTTGACTCACAGCTGCCTAGTGGGACCAGATACTGCTAATGAGGACCATGAATAACAAACAACGTGGATCATTTATGCGGAAATATTTTCAACACAGCAAATAATCACCTAGAATCAACTGAGCAATTGTCCTGTCAGATTTCTCTTTTATGGGTCTGGGGCTCTTGATGGATCATATCAGATAGTCTAGTTCTGCCACCAGTCTTCAATGTGCTGAGACTGTATCTTGCAGGTAAGCAGAATGTTTTTACTTTTATGTTGTATTGGTATTTGTTGCAACGTCATCCTGTGCTCTGAGGATCCCCCAACGTTTTGCTGACTGATACTGGTTGCAACTGACTGACTGACCCTGGGCTCTGCCTAACCAAGCCCAGGGCTAGTGCTAAGCTGAACAAGACACATTAGATTACAGTTAAAACACCTACATATACTAGGGTACACAATGGTATGGTGGGGTACCCCTGTGATTGGCATGATCTCCCCTATAGGCCCCTAGTATATACTAGGAGAGGGGATTGAAGCTACTTAGAAGTCCCTCGTACCCAAGGGCATGGCAGTTTAGAGACAAGCAGCTCTTTTTGCACTTGCATGTGTGCACTGCTGTAGCCTGAGGTCAGTTTAAAAACAGCCCTGGGTGCCAGGACTGCTTTTAAAAAGTAAATTGTGCCCAAACTCAATTTTTGTGTTTGGGGCACTTATAAATGGATAACCTACGATGTTTTGGCATATTAGGTACCCCCAGGGTCTCCCATAGGTATTCCAGGGGTTGGGGTTCAGGTATTTATAAGGTACACCCTTATAAAATTATTTTTTATATGCCTGAGTGAAATGAAATTTCACATTTCACTCCCCACATTGTGGTAAAGTACTGCTCAAATTCAACTTTGATGCTGGGAGCTCTGTGGAGGGAGGATCTGCAATATTTCTCCAGATTCACAACCCCTTAGTTGCACATGGGGTGGGGTTCCTGTAGATATAAGGCAAGTATGTATAAAATATGTTTCTGTAAGTCCTGGTGCTGGAAAAATGGCCCAAGTCATTTTTCCCATTGCAAATCCCCTGTTACATAGGTTGATATGGTAGGAAGTTATTGAATAATAACTCTTGATAGGAGAGGGCTAGAAATACCATTCAAAGACTTCCCAGAATGGTATTAATTAATCAAACAATATCATATTGTTGAATTTCCCCTAAAGTGTACCTACAAGAAGTTATAAGACTTTCTTGTTTGTAAGACTAGATTCAGTCTTCCCTGATTGGTCAGAGTTAAGTGGATTAGCCGGGTTGTCTTGTGGAGGTGAAAAAGAGCCCCTGGGGTTAACGAGCTCTGCTGGCAGGGCAGTGTGCTGTTCCATAGGAATGCCAGACCAGGGGGAAGATTCGTAAACTATTTTCTTCAAAGAGGAGAACAGAGAACAGTGTCATTTACGACTCTGAACTTCCCACCTTAGGCAGATGGTAGGCTTAAGGAAGGTATGAGCAGATGCAGGGGAGAGAGTCTAAGCAAATTAGCCATCCTAGGGGTGTGTTTTGTCAACTCTTACATCCTTGCTGGAAAATCAGCCATTATGGATTTGGAAGATTTGATGCACTCTGGGACAAAATAATGCCACACTCTACAGGATGTGGTCATGTCTTGGATGAGTTACCCTGCTCCCATTTGTCAGAAGTGACCTTTTGCTTGACCCAGAGAACTTAGAATAGGTATCTAAGCCCTACAGATCTTCTGCTTGAAACTTACTGAAGCAAGACATGGCCAAGCGTAGAGGTTTTGCTGTGCAAAGATTTCTAAGGCCTTACCTCTGAAAACTGCACCATCTGAAACTACAGGCCTGTGGATTCTTTCGCTGAAAAATAACTAAAGAGTGGACTCCCTGAAAGCTACAGGTTAAAAGAGCTCAACTGGAACATCACCAACTAAATCTACTCCTTTGAGAACTACCAGTGGATTTGTAAGAGTTTTGTACCTGTGTATTGTGGGAACTGAAGTCCTCAACTTTCAAGGACCATCTTTGAGCTTCCAGGCCCGTGGACTGAGTTTGATACACTTTGGAACCCCTTGAGGAACTTTAGGAAGAAGTTCAAGAAGTTTGGGGAACTTTGGAGCAACTTTTGAAAAAAGCTCCCTGGATTGACCGACTCAACCTGACCAGCCAGGCCGCCTGCCTTCAACTGCAAGCCGGCCAAGCCATCCAGGTTCGTCCCGCTGAAAGCTCCATAGGTCCAACTTCCCGAGTTTGACCGGGACTAGAAGAAAACTGAAGCCCGTTGGAATTGCACTGGGATTTGTTGAAATTGCATTTTGCTCTCGTCGAGGCATGTTGATGTAGACGTCTGTATTTGGTCTAATTGCAACTTGGTTGTTATTTTGAGTTTCATTTTGAAGTTGAACTTCAGGTTCATGCGGAATGAGTTCCATAGCATTGTTGCATAGTCCTTCATTCCGTACAGGAGGCTCTTCAAACGTGATGAGTCTTTCTGTTCGAACTTCTTGGATTGTAGCGAAAGGAAGGCGTCTGCTACTTTGAAGTCCATGTGGCCTACTGCTTAGTATTGGCCACATAGTGTGGTTTGATTAAGTTGATTGAGACAAATCTATTCTCCTTTTTCTTGTCAAGATGCGGCAAAAGTACAGTTCTTGTTCCTTGAATTGCTAGGACAGGTACAGGTTTTCTGTAGGATGGTCCACATTCTTTTTTGTCTGATATTTCTCTCTGACCAGAACCCCGACTCATGGGATCCAGACAGGTCTTACTGTGACTGCCCTGAGTTCCCCAGTGGCGGTCTGTTTCATGTGGATGTGACTTTATTGTGTCCAGGAATCATTTAGATTCTGTAAAACAGCCAAACGATCATGGATATCAAATGGTTTGTTATCCACCACTGCATCTTCACAATCAAGATCAGGTACCCTCATTCTCGTCCCAAATAGGAGTTCGTAATGAGTGACACTCCCTAGAGAACTTCTTGGCTGGTTGTTGAGGGCTCTCTGTACCCCATAGATCCGGCCATAGATCTGGCTACATGAGGAGCATCGAGAGGCCCCGTGAAAAAAAGCTCCAGAAAAGTTTCTAAGTCTGCTTGTAGAAAAGGTGACCGGGAGCAACTGCGGACGCCAAGCCGCCTGCCTGTCATCGTGTGCCTGTCTGGTTCCTGGGTTGCCCTGCTGAAGCGATCTTGAAAAATGTTCTAAGTCCGCTCCGGGGAAGTTGACCAGGACCTCGTCACAAGTCAATCTGGCGAGCCCTTACCAAATCCGGACTGACTGGGAGCTTTGAGGGGCCTCGAGGAGAAAAGCTCCAGAAAAGTTTCCAAGTGTGTAGGTCGAAACTGAGAACGGGACCTGCTGCAAGCTGAATTTGAATATTTTATTAAATCTTTGAAAATTCATATCTCTGGTTCCGTACATTGGATTTTTGTCGATTGGGTGTCATTTTAAAGATAAAAATATTTCCCATTTTATAAATTGGTGTTGGATTTCTATTATGTGTTGTGTCTTAATTATTTACTGAATTGGTATTTTTAAATGCTTTACATACCTGCGTTACCAGTGATGCCTGTCTGCTTGCAGCAAGCTACCAAGGGTTGAGAATAGGAATATTTTTCTAAGACCTACACTGAGGCCTACCCTGTGTTAGTGGCCATATTGCCAGTGGCAGACCTACATTTGCCCCTACCATTAACCCACTTTCCAACAGTATTGGAACACCATCTCTGTGGGGACTTGAGCTTTCCTGTATTTACACGCAAGCTCTGTTTCGGCTTGAACATCATCAGCTTTGCCTTCTCTGTATGGGGCTTTGTGAATACTGAACAGTAATAAAGTTAAACTTTTTGTCTAAGTTTACCTTTGCGAATCGGGCCCTTTTTTAATAAGGACTTAAACACAATCATCTTCATGGACTATCTCTGCGGGGACTTAAACATCGCTATAATAACACACTATCTTTGTGGGGACTTGAACAACACTATTCTAACACACTATCTTTGTGGGGACTTGAACAACACTATAATAACACACTATCTTTGTGGGGACTTGAACATCACTATAGCAACATACCATCTCTGTGGGGAATTGAGGAATAGGACACGTTACAACGCAAACATTTATAACGTATGCCTTTATAACGGGTTTTTACATCACAACATCCATTACAACGCATGTCATCACAACGCATTCTTAGAAACTACATTTACAATACATTCTATTACAACGCATAATACTTTTAGAGCAACAGTAGGGAAAGTTTGGATAGTGAAGGGGTAAAAATTACTATTCCCACTCCAGTGAGTGGAACAATAGGGTAAGTGTTGGGTAGTGTAGGGTTAAAAAAGACTATTCCCCATTACTTACCTTATAATGCGTTGTAGTGGCATGCATTGTAATGGCATGCGATGTAAAGGCAGTTGCGTTGTATTATTTATTTATTTAAGAAACTTATAGAGCGCACAGCTGCCCCCGAAGGGGGTGTCCCGGCGCTACAGAGTACTTGTCAATCAGAAAGGATGCTACAAAGTGCATGTTGGAGAGAAAGAGAAGGCTGTTTTAAGGGATAGTAAACAGCCAGGTCTTGAGTTTACGGCGGAACACTTGCTCTGATTCAATAAACCTGAGATCCAGTGGGAGGCTGTTCCAAAATTTGGCAGCGGCCACTCCAAACGTTCTGCCCCCGCTCCTGGCGCAACGAAATCTGGGTACCACCAGGAGACGTAGGCTGTTAGATCTTTGATCTGACAGATCGAAATAATTTGAGTCTTTTACTCAAATAAGCCGGGCCTGATCCTTTAATGGCACGGAAGGCAAGGATCAAAACTTTAAACTGGATAAGCCGGGAGATGGGGAGCCAGTGCAGTTCTTTCCGATAAGCTGCTACAGAGTGGCGGAAAGGAATATTTCCGATTAGTCTAGCAGCTGCATTTTGAACAACTTGCAACCTTTCAATAAGGTAGAGGGGGGCGCCTGCATAGAGACTGTTGGCATAGTCTAAATGCGACGTGATCAGGGCATGGACAAAAGTCTTACGGGAGTCCAAAGGAAGATAGGGGAAGATCTTCCTGATCATGCGCAGTTTGCCAAAGCAGGCAGATGTAACTTTGTTGATCTGGGCTTTACAAGACAGGGTGTTATCAAAAAGGAAACCCAAATTGCGAGCTGACTGGACTGGAATTGGAGGGGGGTTCAGAACGGCAGGCTACCACAGGGTAGTAGGAGGGGCAGATTTTTGGTTAAAAAATAGAACCTCCGTTTTGTCAGTGTTTAAGACCAGATGGTTGGCAGCCATCCAAGAGCAGATGTTGCCAAGGCAGTTGCGGAAGTTAGAGAAGTGGGAGTCTGAGTGGTCTCTAAAAGAAAAAACAAGCTGTGTATCATCTGCGTGAGACCACCCTGACCCCCCACGACTCAACCACTCTGGCAAGGGGGCCTAGATAAACATTGAGCAAAAGAGGGCTCAAGGCCGAGCCCAGAGGCACTCCACACAGGAGAGGTTTGTCTTCTGATTCAAAGGGCCGAAGAAGTACCCTCTGCGTCCTCCCTGTAAGGAACGATCTTATCCAGGTCAGTACAGTGCCTCCGATACCCAGCTGCTGCAGACGATCCAGTAGTATATCATGGGACACCGTATCGAAAGCGGCGGACAGGTCGAGGAGGACCAACATTGCCTCCTCTCCCCTGTCCACACACTCACGAATTGTCTCCGATACCTCTAGCAGTGCAGTCTCTGTGCTAAAGCCGGTTCTAAAACCCGACTGGGAGTCATGCAGCAGCTGGTTAGTTTCTAGAGAATAGGACAATTGCCTCTGAACTACCTTTTCCAGGATCTTAGCAGGTTTGGGAAGAAGGGATATCGGGCGGTAGTTGCAAAATTGTGAGGGATCCGCATCAGTTTTTTTAGGATGGGGACCAGCATGGCCTGTTTCCACACTGAGGGGAACTGACCTCTGGTTAAAGAGGAGTTCCATATGGAAAGGAGAGGGCTGGTTAAGATCGGGGCAAGATTTCCCATCACTTTAGCGGGGACTGGATCCAATGGTGACCCTGAACTGACCTGACAGAGTAATTTCGAGGCAGTATCAAGCATAAGCTCTTCAAAGAAATTAAATGAGCATTGCTGAGAGTCAAGCTCAGCGGTCAGAGGGGGGACGAGATTGGTATAAATGAGGAGGATAACTTAATGATTTTATCCTGAAAAAAACCAGAGAGCCCATTGCAGAGGGCCTGACTGGGAGAGCTCTGGGCCTTCATGGCAGGGGGATTCACAAAATCCTTCACTATCTTGAAGAGAGATTTGGTGGAATTCTCAGCCTTTTTAATTAGCTGTGAAAAGTAGCCTCTCATCGTGGACCGTTTTAGCTTTTGGAATTTATTCAAGGCCAACTTATATACTGATTTGGACTCAGGATCATAGGACTGCCGCCATTTACGTTCAAGTTGTTTGCATCGACTCTTTTCCTCCCGCAGCGTGGGAGAAAACCAAGGAGCAGAGGGTTGAGATCTAGCAGTAGTGATAGGGGCTAGAGGGGAGATAGCATCAAGTGCAGTGTTAAGAGCCGAATTATATCTATCAACTTCCTCATTGAGATCTAAGGAAGAGTTGAACTGATAAGAGAAACAGGGGTCCATGGTGGCACAGGTAACATTAGGCCATTTTCGTCCATTCTCTCTATTCAGAGAAGAAGGGGAAGGAAGGGAGGGAATAGTAATTTCAAAAGGAAGGAGAAAATGGTCAGACCAGGTAAGGGGCAGTGCAGGGAGCGAGGTGACACCAGGGTGATTCGTAAATATAAGGTCAAGGGTATGACCAGCTATGTGTGTCGGACCATTAACCAATTGGGACAGGGTTAAACCTTGCAAGGTTTCAATTAAAAGAGACGCCTGAGAGCAGGAAGGGTTGTCAACATGTAAGTTGAAATCTCCTAACACCGTAAAATAAGCGTGTTTTAGTTGTAATGACTGTGTTGTAAATGTAGTGCATTGTAATGACTGCGTTGTAATGATGGTTTCCCGACTTGAGCATTCCTGTAACTAAACACAAGCTCTGTTTCGACTTGAACATCATCAGCTTCACATTCTCTGTATGGGGCTTTGTTAATATTGAAAAGTAGTAAAGTTAGACTTTTGGTCTAAGTTAACCTTTGTGAATAATGAAAAGTAGTAAAGTTAGACTTTTGGTCTAAGTTTACCTTTGTGAATAATGAAAAGTAGTAAAGTTAGACTTTTTGCTAAGTTTACCTTTGTGAATTAGACCCTATTTTAATGAGGACTTAAACACAATCATCTTCATGCACTATCTTTGTGGGGACTTGAACATTACCATGATAACACACCATCTCTGTGGGGACTTGAACATCCCCATGATAACATACCATCACTGTGTGGACTTGTAGATCTCTATTATAACACACCATCTCTGTGGGGACTTGCATATTTGTTTGTTTGGCACTTACTTATTGACTTCCCCGGTCCACCACTGCCCGCAGTTTGAGTGGAGGGAAGCCAATACCGGCAAGTTGACTCACTTCCGGTCCCCTCAGCGCTATGGTTAGTAGGCTAGTCTGCCGCCAAACCACTATAAAAAAAAACACGCCACCAGTCACACGCAGCAGGCACGCGCAGCGGGCGCGCCAAAGGCAAGCCCGTCTGCGTCCGTCCGCGCCTGCACCGGGCTTAGGGCCACCCCCCTGCCGGTTCTATACAACAGCATCAACCTTACAAGCTTACATATAAACCTCTCAGAAAAGGGGGTGGTGATGAACAGAGTGTCTGAATTAAGCAGACCACTCTTACCCAGTCCAAAGATCAGGGCTTGATCCATCACCGTTATTTATCTCACTGCACCATCCCAGCTCAGAACCTGGCTATATGCAAATCAGTCTGTCCCTGGCCCAGTGCATCATGGGAACAGGGCAGACTAAACTACCAAGCCAATTCTTCACCAGAAAGGAGACAAGCTACCGGGGACCGGTTTCTGGCATTTCAGCCTTCTTCGGCCCGGCTTGCTTGAATCCTGATGGTGCAGTGAGAAAGGGACTCATGTCTGAGTATACCCTGCCACACCTATAGTGGCCAAAAACGATTCAGAAAAGGGGGTGGTGATGAACAGAGTGTCTGAATTAAGCAGACCACTCTTACCCAGTCCAAAGATCAGGGCTGATCCATCACCGTTATTTATCTCACTGCACCATCCCAGCTCAGAACCTGGCTATATGCAAATCAGTCTGTCCCTGGCCCAGTGCATCATGGGAACAGGGCAGACTAAACTACCAAGCCAATTCTTCACCAGAAAGGAGACAAGCTACCGGGGACCGGTTTCTGGCATTTCAGCCTTCTTCGGCCCGGCTTGCTTGAATCCTGATGGTGCAGTGAGAAAAGGGACTCATGTCTGAGTATACCCTGCCACACCTATAGTGGCCAAAAACGATTCAGAAAAGGGGGTGGTGATGAACAGAGTGTCTGAATTAAGCAGACCACTCTTACCCAGTCCAAAGATCAGGGCTTGATCCATCACCGTTATTTATCTCACTGCACCATCCCAGCTCAGAACCTGGCTATATGCAAATCAGTCTGTCCCTGGCCCAGTGCATCATGGGAACAGGGCAGACTAAACTACCAAGCCAATTCTTCACCAGAAAGGAGACAAGCTACCGGGGACCGGTTTCTGGCATTTCAGCCTCTTCGGCCCGGCTTGCTTGAATCCTGATGGTGCAGTGAGAAAGGGACTCATGTCTGAGTATACCCTGCCACACCTATAGTGCCCAAAAACGATTCAGAAAAGGGGGTGGTGATGAACAGAGTGTCTGAATTAAGCAGACCACTCTTACCCAGTCCAAAGATCAGGGCTTGATCCATCACCGTTATTTATCTCACTGCACCATCCCAGCTCAGAACCTGGCTATATGCAAATCAGTCTGTCCCTGGCCCAGTGCATCATGGGAACAGGGCAGACTAAACTACCAAGCCAATTCTTCACCAGAAAGGAGACAAGCTACCGGGGACCGGTTTCTGGCATTTCAGCCTTCTTCGGCCCAGCTTGCTTGAATCCTGATGGTGCAGTGAGAAAGGGACTCATGTCTGAGTATACCCTGCCACACCTATAGTGGCCAAAAACGATTCAGAAAAGGGGGTGGTGATGAACAGAGTGTCTGAATTAAGCAGACCATTCTTACCCAGTCCAAAGATCAGGGCTTGATCCATCACCGTTATTTATCTCACTGCACCATCCCAGCTCAGAACCTGGCTATATGCAAATCAGTCTGTCCCTGGCCCAGTGCATCATGGGAACAGGGCAGACTAAACTACCAAGCCAATTCTTCACCAGAAAGGAGACAAGCTACCGGGGACCGGTTTCTGGCATTTCAGCCTTCTTCGGCCCGGCTTGCTTGAATCCTGATGGTGCAGTGAGAAAGGGACTCATGTCTGAGTATACCCTGCCACACCTATAGTGGCCAAAAACGATTCAGAAAAGGGGGTGGTGATGAACAGAGTGTCTGAATTAAGCAGACCACTCTTACCCAGTCCAAAGATCAGGGCTTGATCCATCACCGTTATTTATCTCACTGCACCATCCCAGCTCAGAACCTGGCTATATGCAAATCAGTCTGTCCCTGGCCCAGTGCATCATGGGAACAGGGCAGACTAAACTACCAAGCCAATTCTTCACCAGAAAGGAGACAAGCTACCGGGGACCGGTTTCTGGCATTTCAGCCTTCTTCGGCCCGGCTTGCTTGAATCCTGATGGTGCAGTGAGAAAGGGACTCATGTCTGAGTATACCCTGCCACACCTATAGTGGCCAAAAACGATTCAGAAAAGGGGGTGGTGATGAACAGAGTGTCTGAATTAAGCAGACCACTCTTACCCAGTCCAAAGATCAGGGCTTGATCCATCACCGTTATTTATCTCACTGCACCATCCCAGCTCAGAACCTGGCTATATGCAAATCAGTCGGTCCCTGGCCCAGTGCATCATGGGAACAGGGCAGACTAAACTACCAAGCCAATTCTTCACCAGAAAGGAGACAAGCTACCGGGGACCGGTTTCTGGCATTTCAGCCTTCTTCGGCCCGGCTTGCTTGAATCCTGATGGTGCAGTGAGAAAGGGACTCATGTCTGAGTATACCCTGCCACACCTATAGTGGCCAAAAACGATTCAGAAAAGGGGGTGGTGATGAACAGAGTGTCTGAATTAAGCAGACCACTCTTACCCAGTCCAAAGATCAGGGCTTGATCCATCACCGTTATTTATCTCACTGCACCATCCCAGCTCAGAACCTGGCTATATGCAAATCAGTCTGTCCCTGGCCCAGTGCATCATGGGAACAGGGCAGACTAAACTACCAAGCCAATTCTTCACCAGAAAGGAGACAAGCTACCGGGGACCGGTTTCTGGCATTTCAGCCTTCTTCGGCCCGGCTTGCTTGAATCCTGATGGTGCAGTGAGAAAGGGACTCATGTCTGAGTATACCCTGCCACACCTATAGTGGCCAAAAACGATTCAGAAAAGGGGGTGGTGATGAACAGAATGTCTGAATTAAGCAGACCACTCTTACCCAGTCCAAAGATCAGGGCTTGATCCATCACCGTTATTTATCTCACTGCACCATCCCAGCTCAGAACCTGGCTATATGCAAATCAGTCTGTCCCTGGCCCAGTGCATCATGGGAACAGGGCAGACTAAACTACCAAGCCAATTCTTCACCAGAAAGGAGGCAAGCTACCGGGGACCGGTTTCTGGCATTTCAGCCTTCTTCGGCCCGGCTTGCTTGAATCCTGATGGTGCAGTGAGAAAGGGACTCATGTCTGAGTATACCCTGCCACACCTATAGTGGCCAAAAACGATTCAGAAAAGGGGGTGGTGATGAACAGAGTGTCTGAATTAAGCAGACCACTCTTACCCAGTCCAAAGATCAGGGCTTGATCCATCACCGTTATTTATCTCACTGCACCATCCCAGCTCAGAACCTGGCTATATGCAAATCAGTCTGTCCCTGGCCCAGTGCATCATGGGAACAGGGCAGACTAAACTACCAAGCCAATTCTTCACCAGAAAGGAGACAAGCTACCGGGGACCGGTTTCTGGCATTTCAGCCTTCTTCGGCCCGGCTTGCTTGAATCCTGATGGTGCAGTGAGAAAGGGACTCATGTCTGAGTATACAATGCCACACCTATAGTGGCCAAAAACGATTCAGAAAAGGGGGTGGTGATGAACAGAGTGTCTGAATTAAGCAAGACCACTCTTACCCAGTCCAAAGATCAGGGCTTGATCCATCACCGTTATTTATCTCACTGCACCATCCCAGCTCAGAACCTGGCTATATGCAAATCAGTCTGTCCCTGGCCCAGTGCATCATGGGAACAGGGCAGACTAAACTACCAAGCAATTCTTCACCAGAAAGGAGAATAGCTACCGGGGACCGGTTTCTGGCATTTCAGCCTTCTTCGGCCCGGCTTGCTTGAATCCTGATGGTGCAGTGAGAAAGGGACTCATGTCTGAGTATACCCTGCCACACCTATAGTGGCCAAAAACGATTCAGAAAAGGGGGTGGTGATGAACAGAGTGTCTGAATTAAGCAGACCACTCTTACCCAGTCCAAAGATCAGGGCTTGATCCATCACCGTTATTTATCTCACTGCACCATCCCAGCTCAGAACCTGGCTATATGCAAATCAGTCTGTCCCTGGCCCAGTGCATCATGGGAACAGGGCAGACTAAACTACCAAGCCAATTCTTCACCAGAAAGGAGACAAGCTACCGGGGACCGGTTTCTGGCATTTCAGCCGTCTTCAGCCCGGCTTGCTTGAATCCTGATGTGCAGTGAGAAAGGGACTCATGTCTGAGTATACCCTGCCACACCTATAGTGGCCAAAAACGATTCAGAAAAGGGGGTGGTGGTGAACAGAGTGTCTGAATTAAGCAGACCACTCTTACCCAGTCCAAAGATCAGGGCTTGATCCATCACCGTTATTTATCTCACTGCACCATCCCAGCTCAGAACCTGGCTATATGCAAATCAGTCTGTCCCTGACCCAGTGCATCATGGGAACAGGGCAGACTAAACTACCAAGCCAATTCTTCACCAGAAAGGAGACAAGCTACCGGGGACCGGTTTCTGGCATTTCAGCCTTCTTCGGCCCGGCTTGCTTGAATCCTGATGGTGCAGTGAGAAAGGGACTCATGTCTGAGTATACCCTGCCACACCTATAGTGGCCAAAAACGATTCAGAAAAGGGGGTGGTGATGAACAGAGTGTCTGAATTAAGCAGACCACTCTTACCCAGTCCAAAGATCAGGGCTTGATCCATCACCGTTATTTATCTCACTGCACCATCCCAGCTCAGAACCTGGCTATATGCAAATCAGTCTGTCCCTGGCCCAGTGCATCATGGGAACAGGGCAGACTAAACTACCAAGCCAATTCTTCACCAGAAAGGAGACAAGCTACCGGGGACCGGTTTCTGGCATTTCAGCCTTCTTCGGCCCGGCTTGCTTGAATCCTGATGGTGCAGTGAGAAAGGGACTCATGTCTGAGTATACCCTGCCACACCTATAGTGGCCAAAAACGATTCAGAAAAGGGGGTGGTGATGAACAGAGTGTCTGAATTAAGCAGACCACTCTTACCCAGTCCAAAGATCAGGGCTTGATCCATCACCGTTATTTATCTCACTGCACCATCCCAGCTCAGAACCTGGCTATATGCAAATCAGTCTGTCCCTGGCCCAGTGCATCATGGGAACAGGGCAGACTAAACTACCAAGCCAATTCTTCACCAGAAAGGAGACAAGCTACCGGGGACCGGTTTCTGGCATTTCAGCCTTCTTCGGCCCGGCTTGCTTGAATCCTGATGGTGCAGTGAGAAAGGGACTCATGTCTGAGTATACCCTGCCACACCTATAGTGGCCAAAAACGATTCAGAAAAGGGGGTGGTGATGAACAGAGTGTCTGAATTAAGCAGACCACTCTTACCCAGTCCAAAGATCAGGGCTTGATCCATCACCGTTATTTATCTCACTGCACCATCCCAGCTCAGAACCTGGCTATATGCAAATCAGTCTGTCCCTGGCCCAGTGCATCATGGCAACAGGGCAGACTAAACTACCAAGCCAATTCTTCACCAGAAAGGAGACAAGCTACCGGGGACCGGTTTCTGGCATTTCAGCCTTCTTCGGCCGGCTTGCTTGAATCCTGATGGTGCAGTGAGAAAGGGACTCATGTCTGAGTATACCCTGCCACACCTATAGTGGCCAAAAACGATTCAGAAAAGGGGGTGGTGATGAACAGAGTGTCTGAATTAAGCAGACCACTCTTACCCAGTCCAAAGATCAGGGCTTGATCCATCACCGTTATTTATCTCACTGCACCATCCCAGCTCAGAACCTGGCTATATGCAAATCAGTCTGTCCCTGGCCCAGTGCATCATGGCAACAGGGCAGACTAAACTACCAAGCCAATTCTTCACCAGAAAGGAGACAAGCTACCGGGGACCGGTTTCTGGCATTTCAGCCTTCTTCGGCCCGGCTTGCTTGAATCCTGATGGTGCAGTGAGAAAGGGACTCATGTCTGAGTATACCCTGCCACACCTATAGTGGCCAAAAACGATTCAGAAAAGGGGGTGGTGATGAACAGAGTGTCTGAATTAAGCAGACCACTCTTACCCAGTCCAAAGATCAGGGCTTGATCCATCACCGTTATTTATCTCACTGCACCATCCCAGCTCAGAACCTGGCTATATGCAAATCAGTCTGTCCCTGGCCCAGTGCATCATGGGAACAGGGCAGACTAAACTACCAAGCAATTCTTCACCAGAAAGGAGACAAGCTACCGGGGACCGGTTTCTGGCATTTCAGCCTTCTTCGCCCGGCTTGCTTGAATCCTGATGGTGCAGTGAGAAAGGGACTCATGTCTGAGTATACCCTGCCACACCTATAGTGGCCAAAAACGATTCAGAAAAGGGGGTGGTGATGAACAGAGTGTCTGAATTAAGCAGACCACTCTTACCCAGTCCAAAGATCAGGGCTTGATCCATCACCGTTATTTATCTCACTGCACCATCCCAGCTCAGAACCTGGCTATATGCAAATCAGTCTGTCCCTGGCCCAGTGCATCATGGGAACAGGGCAGACTAAACTACCAAGCCAATTCTTCACCAGAAAGGAGACAAGCTACCGGGGACCGGTTTCTGGCATTTCAGCCTTCTTCGGCCCGGCTTGCTTGAATCCTGATGGTGCAGTGAGAAAGGGACTCATGTCTGAGTATACCCTGCCACACCTATAGTGGCCAAAAACGATTCAGAAAAGGGGGTGGTGATGAACAGAGTGTCTGAATTAAGCAGACCACTCTTACCCAGTCCAAAGATCAGGGCTTGATCCATCACCGTTATTTATCTCACTGCACCATCCCAGCTCAGAACCTGGCTATATGCAAATCAGTCTCGTCCCTGGCCCAGTGCATCATGGGAACAGGGCAGACTAAACTACCAAGCCAATTCTTCACCAGAAAGGAGACAAGCTACCGGGGACCGGTTTCTGGCATTTCAGCCTTCTTCGGCCCGGCTTGCTTGAATCCTGATGGTGCAGTGAGAAAGGGACTCATGTCTGAGTATACCCTGCCACACCTATAGTGGCCAAAAACGATTCAGAAAAGGGGGTGGTGATGAACAGAGTGTCTGAATTAAGCAGACCACTCTTACCCAGTCCAAAGATCAGGGCTTGATCCATCACCGTTATTTATCTCACTGCACCATCCCAGCTCAGAACCTGGCTATATGCAAATCAGTCTGTCCCTGGCCCAGTGCATCATGGGAACAGGGCAGACTAAACTACCAAGCCAATTCTTCACCAGAAAGGAGACAAGCTACCGGGGACCGGTTTCTGGCATTTCAGCCTTCTTCGGCCCGGCTTGCTTGAATCCTGATGGTGCAGTGAGAAAGGGACTCATGTCTGAGTATACCCTGCCACACCTATAGTGGCCAAAAACGATTCAGAAAAGGGGTGGTGATGAACAGAGTGTCTGAATTAAGCAGACCACTCTTACCCAGTCCAAAGATCAGGGCTTGATCCATCACCGTTATTTATCTCACTGCACCATCCCAGCTCAGAACCTGGCTATATGCAAATCAGTCTGTCCCTGGCCCAGTGCATCATGGGAACAGGGCAGACTAAACTACCAAGCCAATTCTTCACCAGAAAGGAGACAAGCTACCGGGGACCGGTTTCTGGCATTTCAGCCTTCTTCGGCCCGGCTTGCTTGAATCCTGATGGTGCAGTGAGAAAGGGACTCATGTCTGAGTATACCCTGCCACACCTATAGTGGCCAAAAACGATTCAGAAAAGGGGGTGGTGATGAACAGAGTGTCTGAATTAAGCAGACCACTCTTACCCAGTCCAAAGATCAGGGCTTGATCCATCACCGTTATTTATCTCACTGCACCATCCCAGCTCAGAACCTGGCTATATGCAAATCAGTCTGTCCCTGGCCCAGTGCATCATGGGAACAGGGCAGACTAAACTACCAAGCCAATTCTTCACCAGAAAGGAGACAAGCTACCGGGGACCGGTTTCTGGCATTTCAGCCTTCTTCGGCCCGGCTTGCTTGAATCCTGATGGTGCAGTGAGAAAGGGACTCATGTCTGAGTATACCCTGCCACACCTATAGTGGCCAAAAACGATTCAGAAAAGGGGGTGGTGATGAACAGAGTGTCTGAATTAAGCAGACCACTCTTACCCAGTCCAAAGATCAGGGCTTGATCCATCACCGTTATTTATCTCACTGCACCATCCCAGCTCAGAACCTGGCTATATGCAAATCAGTCTGTCCCTGGCCCAGTGCATCATGGGAACAGGGCAGACTAAACTACCAAGCCAATTCTTCACCAGAAAGGAGACAAGCTACCGGGGACCGGTTTCTGGCATTTCAGCCTTCTTCGGCCCGGCTTGCTTGAATCCTGATGGTGCAGTGAGAAAGGGACTCATGTCTGAGTATACCCTGCCACACCTATAGTGGCCAAAAACGATTCAGAAAAGGGGGTGGTGATGAACAGAGTGTCTGAATTAAGCAGACCACTCTTACCCAGTCCAAAGATCAGGGCTTGATCCATCACCGTTATTTATCTCACTGCACCATCCCAGCTCAGAACCTGGCTATATGCAAATCAGTCTGTCCCTGGCCCAGTGCATCATGGGAACAGGGCAGACTAAACTACCAAGCCAATTCTTCACCAGAAAGGAGACAAGCTACCGGGGACCGGTTTCTGGCATTTCAGCCTTCTTCGGCCCGGCTTGCTTGAATCCTGATGGTGCAGTGAGAAAGGGACTCATGTCTGAGTATACCCTGCCACACCTATAGTGGCCAAAAACGATTCAGAAAAGGGGGTGGTGATGAACAGAGTGTCTGAATTAAGCAGACCACTCTTACCCAGTCCAAAGATCAGGGCTTGATCCATCACCGTTATTTATCTCACTGCACCATCCCAGCTCAGAACCTGGCTATATGCAAATCAGTCTCTCCCTGGCCCAGTGCATCATGGGAACAGGGCAGACTAAACTACCAAGCCAATTCTTCACCAGAAAGGAGACAAGCTACCGGGGACCGGTTTCTGGCATTTCAGCCTTCTTCGGCCCGGCTTGCTTGAATCCTGATGGTGCAGTGAGAAAGGGACTCATGTCTGAGTATACCCTGCCACACCTATAGTGGCCAAAAACGATTCAGAAAAGGGGGTGGTGATGAACAGAGTGTCTGAATTAAGCAGACCACTCTTACCCAGTCCAAAGATCAGGGCTTGATCCATCACCGTTATTTATCTCACTGCACCATCCCAGCTCAGAACCTGGCTATATGCAAATCAGTCTGTCCCTGGCCCAGTGCATCATGGGAACAGGGCAGACTAAACTACCAAGCCAATTCTTCACCAGAAAGGAGACAAGCTACCGGGGACCGGTTTCTGGCATTTCAGCCTTCTTCGGCCCGGCTTGCTTGAATCCTGATGGTGCAGTGAGAAAGGGACTCATGTCTGAGTATACCCTGCCACACCTATAGTGGCCAAAAACGATTCAGAAAAGGGGGTGGTGATGAACAGAGTGTCTGAATTAAGCAGACCACTCTTACCCAGTCCAAAGATCAGGGCTTGATCCATCACCGTTATTTATCTCACTGCACCATCCCAGCTCAGAACCTGGCTATATGCAAATCAGTCTGTCCCTGGCCCAGTGCATCATGGCAACAGGGCAGACTAAACTACCAAGCCAATTCTTCACCAGAAAGGAGACAAGCTACCGGGGACCGGTTTCTGGCATTTCAGCCTTCTTCGGCCCGGCTTGCTTGAATCCTGATGGTGCAGTGAGAAAGGGACTCATGTCTGAGTATACCCTGCCACACCTATAGTGGCCAAAAACGATTCAGAAAAGGGGGTGGTGATGAACAGAGTGTCTGAATTAAGCAGACCACTCTTACCCAGTCCAAAGATCAGGGCTTGATCCATCACCGTTATTTATCTCACTGCACCATCCCAGCTCAGAACCTGGCTATATGCAAATCAGTCTGTCCCTGGCCCAGTGCATCATGGCAACAGGGCAGACTAAACTACCAAGCCAATTCTTCACCAGAAAGGAGACAAGCTACCGGGGACCGGTTTCTGGCATTTCAGCCTTCTTCGGCCCGGCTTGCTTGAATCCTGATGGTGCAGTGAGAAAGGGACTCATGTCTGAGTATACCCTGCCACACCTATAGTGGCCAAAAACGATTCAGAAAAGGGGGTGGTGATGAACAGAGTGTCTGAATTAAGCAGACCACTCTTACCCAGTCCAAAGATCAGGGCTTGATCCATCACCGTTATTTATCTCACTGCACCATCCCAGCTCAGAACCTGGCTATATGCAAATCAGTCTGTCCCTGGCCCAGTGCATCATGGGAACAGGGCAGACTAAACTACCAAGCCAATTCTTCACCAGAAAGGAGACAAGCTACCGGGGACCGGTTTCTGGCATTTCAGCCTTCTTCGGCCCGGCTTGCTTGAATCCTGATGGTGCAGTGAGAAAGGGACTCATGTCTGAGTATACCCTGCCACACCTATAGTGGCCAAAAACGATTCAGAAAAGGGGGTGGTGATGAACAGAGTGTCTGAATTAAGCAGACCACTCTTACCCAGTCCAAAGATCAGGGCTTGATCCATCACCGTTATTTATCTCACTGCACCATCCCAGCTCAGAACCTGGCTATATGCAAATCAGTCTGTCCCTGGCCCAGTGCATCATGGGAACAGGGCAGACTAAACTACCAAGCCAATTCTTCACCAGAAAGGAGACAAGCTACCGGGGACCGGTTTCTGGCATTTCAGCCTTCTTCGGCCCGGCTTGCTTGAATCCTGATGGTGCAGTGAGAAAGGGACTCATGTCTGAGTATACCCTGCCACACCTATAGTGGCCAAAAACGATTCAGAAAAGGGGGTGGTGATGAACAGAGTGTCTGAATTAAGCAGACCACTCTTACCCAGTCCAAAGATCAGGGCTTGATCCATCACCGTTATTTATCTCACTGCACCATCCCAGCTCAGAACCTGGCTATATGCAAATCAGTCTCTCCCTGGCCCAGTGCATCATGGGAACAGGGCAGACTAAACTACCAAGCCAATTCTTCACCAGAAAGGAGACAAGCTACCGGGGACCGGTTTCTGGCATTTCAGCCTTCTTCGGCCCGGCTTGCTTGAATCCTGATGGTGCAGTGAGAAAGGGACTCATGTCTGAGTATACCCTGCCACACCTATAGTGGCCAAAAACGATTCAGAAAAGGGGGTGGTGATGAACAGAGTGTCTGAATTAAGCAGACCACTCTTACCCAGTCCAAAGATCAGGGCTTGATCCATCACCGTTATTTATCTCACTGCACCATCCCAGCTCAGAACCTGGCTATATGCAAATCAGTCTGTCCCTGGCCCAGTGCATCATGGGAACAGGGCAGACTAAACTACCAAGCCAATTCTTCACCAGAAAGGAGACAAGCTACCGGGGACCGGTTTCTGGCATTTCAGCCTTCTTCGGCCCGGCTTGCTTGAATCCTGATGGTGCAGTGAGAAAGGGACTCATGTCTGAGTATACCCTGCCACACCTATAGTGGCCAAAAACGATTCAGAAAAGGGGGTGGTGATGAACAGAGTGTCTGAATTAAGCAGACCACTCTTACCCAGTCCAAAGATCAGGGCTTGATCCATCACCGTTATTTATCTCACTGCACCATCCCAGCTCAGAACCTGGCTATATGCAAATCAGTCTGTCCCTGGCCCAGTGCATCATGGGAACAGGGCAGACTAAACTACCAAGCCAATTCTTCACCAGAAAGGAGACAAGCTACCGGGGACCGGTTTCTGGCATTTCAGCCTTCTTCGGCCCGGCTTGCTTGAATCCTGATGGTGCAGTGAGAAAGGGACTCATGTCTGAGTATACCCTGCCACACCTATAGTGGCCAAAAACGATTCAGAAAAGGGGGTGGTGATGAACAGAGTGTCTGAATTAAGCAGACCACTCTTACCCAGTCCAAAGATCGGGGCTTGATCCATCACCGTTATTTATCTCACTGCACCATCCCAGCTCAGAACCTGGCTATATGCAAATCAGTCTGTCCCTGGCCCAGTGCATCATGGGAACAGGGCAGACTAAACTACCAAGCCAATTCTTCACCAGAAAGGAGACAAGCTACCGGGGACCGGTTTCTGGCATTTCAGCCTTCTTCGGCCCGGCTTGCTTGAATCCTGATGGTGCAGTGAGAAAGGGACTCATGTCTGAGTATACCCTGCCACACCTATAGTGGCCAAAAACGATTCAGAAAAGGGGGTGGTGATGAACAGAGTGTCTGAATTAAGCAGACCACTCTTACCCAGTCCAAAGATCAGGGCTTGATCCATCACCGTTATTTATCTCACTGCACCATCCCAGCTCAGAACCTGGCTATATGCAAATCAGTCTGTCCCTGGCCCAGTGCATCATGGGAACAGGGCAGACTAAACTACCAAGCCAATTCTTCACCAGAAAGGAGACAAGCTACCGGGGACCGGTTTCTGGCATTTCAGCCTTCTTCGGCCCGGCTTGCTTGAATCCTGATGGTGCAGTGAGAAAGGGACTCATGTCTGAGTATACCCTGCCATACCTATAGTGGCCAAAAACGATTCAGAAAAGGGGGTGGTGATGAACAGAGTGTCTGAATTAAGCAGACCACTCTTACCCAGTCCAAAGATCAGGGCTTGATCCATCACCGTTATTTATCTCACTGCACCATCCCAGCTCAGAACCTGGCTATATGCAAATCAGTCTGTCCCTGGCCCAGTGCATCATGGGAACAGGGCAGACTAAACTACCAAGCCAATTCTTCACCAGAAAGGAGACAAGCTACCGGGGACCGGTTTCTGGCATTTCAGCCTTCTTCGGCCCGGCATGCTTGAATCCTGATGGTGCAGTGAGAAAGGGACTCATGTCTGAGTATACCCTGCCACACTTATAGTGGCCAAAAACGATTCAGAAAAGGGGGTGGTGATGAACAGAGTGTCTGAATTAAGCAGACCACTCTTACCCAGTCCAAAGATCAGGGCTTGATCCATCACCGTTATTTATCTCACTGCACCATCCCAGCTCAGAACCTGGCTATATGCAAATCAGTCTGTCCCTGGCCCAGTGCATCATGGGAACAGGGCAGACTAAACTACCAAGCCAATTCTTCACCAGAAAGGAGACAAGCTACCGGGGACCGGTTTCTGGCATTTCAGCCGTCTTCAGCCCGGCTTGCTTGAATCCTGATGGTGCAGTGAGAAAGGGACTCATGTCTGAGTATACCCTGCCACACCTATAGTGGCCAAAAACGATTCAGAAAAGGGGGTGGTGGTGAACAGAGTGTCTGAATTAAGCAGACCACTCTTACCCAGTCCAAAGATCAGGGCTTGATCCATCACCGTTATTTATCTCACTGCACCATCCCAGCTCAGAACCTGGCTATATGCAAATCAGTCTGTCCCTGACCCAGTGCATCATGGGAACAGGGCAGACTAAACTACCAAGCCAATTCTTCACCAGAAAGGAGACAAGCTACCGGGGACCGGTTTCTGGCATTTCAGCCTTCTTCGGCCCGGCTTGCTTGAATCCTGATGGTGCAGTGAGAAAGGGACTCATGTCTGAGTATACCCTGCCACACCTATAGTGGCCAAAAACGATTCAGAAAAGGGGGTGGTGATGAACAGAGTGTCTGAATTAAGCAGACCACTCTTACCCAGTCCAAAGATCAGGGCTTGATCCATCACCGTTATTTATCTCACTGCACCATCCCAGCTCAGAACCTGGCTATATGCAAATCAGTCTGTCCCTGGCCCAGTGCATCATGGGAACAGGGCAGACTAAACTACCAAGCCAATTCTTCACCAGAAAGGAGACAAGCTACCGGGGACCGGTTTCTGGCATTTCAGCCTTCTTCGGCCCGGCTTGCTTGAATCCTGATGGTGCAGTGAGAAAGGGACTCATGTCTGAGTATACCCTGCCACACCTATAGTGGCCAAAAACGATTCAGAAAAGGGGGTGGTGATGAAGTATTGCGGGGTTCCCAAGGCCTACACGCTCCAGAGATTACCCACTTACACACAAGAACTGTTGGCACGGAAACTGTAGAATGCAAAGAACAAGTTTATTAAGACCCCATGGGGTGGTGGTACACTCAAACAGCACCCTTCGGTAATGCAAGAGGTATCACACCGAACACCGGTGTGACCCCGTTTATATACAATTTTGGGGCAATAAAAGATAGGCGGCATAAGTTAAGACACAGTTTTAGAGACATATATGGTCATGTTTTGGAACACTGCCAGCTCATTGGTGGGTTTCAAACCCGTTGGTCAGTTAGCGGCCATTCCTGAGGGTTTACGGGTCAGTAAGAACTGCGCATGTGTGGCTTGACCAGTACTAAAAATAGCCTGTTGCTGGGCAGATGAGAGTGGTCAGTGGAACGGACAAAGGACTAAAGGGCACGTCGGCCACGAGGCCGCTCATGGTCTAAGATGGCCGCTGCAACATTCAAAATGGCGTTTATCGTATATAGCCAAGTTAAGGAGGGCAACGTGTAGGTTCAGCTAGTCGCTAATCCAAGCGGGCCAATTACGACAGACGACCCTTTTAGCGTTTAGCTGAATCTACCTCATAATGAACATACTCTGGATGTTCGTCCTCAATGTCTATTAACATAATTTGTGTCACCTCTTGGTGTAGCATTATTTTGTCATGGGCAAGAGCTCGCCTCGATGGTAAGCAAGCTGATAGACACATTGAACATAAGGTAGGGCCACATTGGATACACAAGCATATAAAGAACATTGCTCCCACAAGTATGCAGAGAATTGTCAACAGTTTCCAGCCCCAAGTTGCAATCATGGACCAGAACCATCCAGAAAGTGTCCAAGTTCCATTGTCCGGGTGTATTTCGGCAGCTATCTTATGCAGCTTGGAAATCGCATCATACACAGATGGAGAATTATCAGGCACGTAAACACAACAGCTGCTTCCGATGATTCTACATGCCCCCCCACGATCAGCCAAAACAACATCCAGCACCATCCTGTTTTGGAGGGTGACAATTCTGGAAATCTGCAGTTCTTCGGTAATATTCCCCAGGGCAATAGCAGTGTCATTCGCAACAGCCTCGACAACGCGAGTCAGCCGTCTGATTTTCCGGCTGTTCAATGCAGCCCCCACAAAGGAGAATAGTCCCAGATTGAAATCCACATACTGTTGTAATGCAGTGTCCGTTTGATCAATGTCCTCTAAAGCAACAGTTCGCTTAACTCTGTTCAAAACAAAATCGTGGTACAGAGTATAGTCGTTATGATACATCGGATGGGCAATGAATACAGGAGGTAGCACAAACGATACATAGCATGTGCCCAACCACCCCACCAGAAGCTGATGGTACCCCTTCGTTCCACAGATGAAGTAGGTGTTTCGAGATGCAACAAATGAAATGCCATTCGGGCTATCAAACGTGAGAGTAATATTACATTCACTTTTCCCCACTGCAATCGTGCCCTTGTTTCTGATGCATAAATCGGCTTTGGTGGCAATGACATTTATAACATGAGCACTGGATACATTCACGTTTCGCTGATTGCTATATATTCGTGGGGCAGACACATTATCAGGCCTGTATTCTTCCCATTCAAAACGTGTACCCTCTGCCCGTGGAAACCCATCCTTGTCATGGGGACATTCTTTATTTAGGCGAAAAAGCACCCCCCCTTTTGTTGGCCATCTCAAAGTAAAGAGGAGAGTGTACCAGGCATTGCAAGACCCATTGTGCGAAAACGGGAGTGGAATAAGTGGGGTGCCCCCTCTCTTCTGGTGCCCAGGCAACATTCCACACACCCAGCAGTTAGAGGTATTGGTCATGTTATGCGTGTGGTGAAGAATCTGAATGAAGCTGTTATTTAAATACGTTTGGCGATGGCGTTCTTCATGGAAGGGCAATGTAAAATGGAAATGTTCAGACGGTGCCGGGGTAGTCGGCAGCAAATGTTCACGCACAGGCACCACAAGTTCGACTACCCAGGCTATAACAGCTATCACCACAATGGTTAGAAGAAAAAGAAAGGCACCCAACAGTTTCTTGTCACGAGATGCCGTTGATGCCATAGTTCAAGAAAGTCTGTGCAAAGTCTCAAATGACACAAATTGTTCACAAGTTTTCACAAATAGTCTCAGATACACGTACGTGTATACCTAAAAAAGAAAAATGCGGTGCTGAACTCCGAGGTAGCCGTTGTTTTCTTCTCCGGGCCAAGACGGGTGTCGCTACTCTGGCAGAACTGATCCCCCCCCCTTGGAATTCCCGGTTTCCGTTTCACAAACCTGGAGCGGTTACCAACCAGTCATAAAAAAAAGGACAAAAAAAAAACTTCTTATCGCGGACGTAGATTGTAGCGCTCTCTTCCGGTAGCAGATTGGTCTGGGAAGGCTCCCTCCACTTCGGCCGACGTCACAGCTGGGCTCTTTTCTTTCTCCAAGATCTCCTTATAATCAGTCAGCACAACAGGAGTCACCAGATCCGGAGAGACTCGGCGACAATGTGTCGAATGCACCCACCGCTTCCTGTTGGTCACTCGTACGGCGGTGCGGGTCGCCAGAAGGACCTGCTCGGGGCCCTTCCACCTGGGCTCCAGACTGCTTGCTCTTTCAAACGAACGGATCATCACATGATCCCCAGGACGAAGATCGTGGCCCTCTCCAGCAGAGTTGTCAGGGAGCGCTTCTCGAACCTGTTGGTGAATAGAGAGCAAATCATTTGTTAATCGTGCCAAATAATCATTCATCATAACACAAGGCACATCATGTATTAATCGCGGCTTGGGCACCCCCCAGATATTCATGGGGCGGCCAAACACCACCTCATAGGGCGTAAGGCCAGTTCGTGAGTGGGGTACTGATCTAAGAGAGAGCAGTGCTAGCGGCAATGCATCTGGCCACTTCAACAATGTAGACGCCACGATTTTGGCCAGCTTAAGCTTCAAGGTGGCATTGTACCGCTCGACCAAACCTGCTGACTGAGGGTGGAATACAGCGTGGAACTTTTGCTGAATCCCTAACCCCTTCAGTACATATTCCACAATCTTTCCAACAAAATGGGGCCCATTATCGCTCCACAGAAATTTGCAAACTCCAAAGCGAGGAAAGAACTCCTTAAGCAACACCTTAGCTGTTGTCAAAGCTGTATTGTCTTTCGTGGGGTAGGCCTCAACCCATTTGCTAAAAGCACACACCACCACTAGGACGTACTTCAGGTTGTTGCAGCGCTCGAGTTGGATGTAATCCATTTGAAGCACTTCAAACGGTGCTGAAGGTGGAACGAACCCTCCTTTCGGAGTATGGGTCCCCTTCCCAGGATTGTGTTGCAAGCATACCAGGCAGGTCTGCACTACTCTCTTTGCAGTATTCGCAATCTCAGAATGTTCCCAAACTCGTGTTAAAAGCCGGGTGATTGCAAGAGCTCCGACATGGGCCAGTCCATGAGTCATCTGGACCATCGCCTGTAAATAAGCCGCAGGCAATTTCCACTTCTCCATGTCTTTGCTTCTCCAACAACCTTCATCATCTAGCACCCCCTCTGCTGCCCAAGCCGCAAGCTCAGATTCTGTAGCTGATTTTTGAATATCCCGTATCTCTGCTCTAGCATCACTCCATCTCTCGGCCTGTGATTGTACCACGTACATAGGGGAGCTAGTTCGGGACATAGCCGTCTGCCTTGCTATGCTGTCTGCAAAGGCATTTCCTTGACCCACTTTATCCGTGATCTTTTTATGGGCACTGCACTTCACTATCGCTACTTTCTTGGGGCAGAGCAACGCGTTTAGGAGATCACGCACTAACTCTCCGTGCATAATGTGCTCTCCGTGTGATGTCAGAAACCCACGTTCCCTCCAGAGAAGTCCGAAGTCATGGGCCACTCCAAAGGCATACCGGCTGTCTGTGTATATGTTCACACATAGGCCAGCACTCAATTCGCAGGCTCTTGTTAAAGCTATCAGCTCTGCTGCCTGAGCCGATTTTTGTGCTATTCTAGCTGTTTCAACCACCGTCTTAAGAGTCGTGATCGCATATGCTGCGGAAGTCGTACCATCTGGCAGCCTCAAACACGATCCATCAACCCACAGTTCCCCATCCACATCTGGAAGTGGCACATCCTGTAAGTCAACACGACCCTTTGTCTGTTCCTCAGTCAGGAAAACACAATCATGATGCTTTTCTTCCTGACCCTCCTCGGCCGGATAGGGCAATAAAGTCGCGGGGTTCAAAGTAGCGCATCTTTTCAATGTTATGTGTGGCGCTAAAAGTGTCAGCTCATATCCTGTAAGTCGTGCACTCGTGAGGTATTGGGTCTTTGTTTGGTTTAACAGGGCATCTACTGCGTGAGGAACTAACACCAACAGTTTGTGCGATAACACTATGCCCTCACTCTGTCGTATGGCTACTGCTGTTGCCGCTACCGCTCAAAAACACCCAGGCAACCCTCGTGCTACAGGATCCAAAATGGCAGAGAAGTATGCACATGGTCTCTGCTTATCCCCGTGTAACTGCACTAACACTGACAACGCGCACCCATCATTCTCATGCACGTACAATGTGAAAAGTTTCGTGTAGTCTGGTGTTCCTAACACGGGTGCAGAACAAAGGGCCTGTCTCAACTGTTCAAAGGCTTTCTGACATTCGTCTGTCCACTCAAGAGGCATCGGTGTAGTTTTGGACAATAATGCTAGCAGAGGTTTTATGATATGTGAGAAACCCATAATCCATTGTCTACAAAAAGATGTCAACCCTATAAAAGCACGCACATCTCTCTGCGTGCGGGGGACTGGTGTGTCTAAAATTGCTTGAATTCGATCAGATGTTAATGCCCTCCCCTCCTTAGACAACAGATGACCGAGGTAGGTCACCTGGGGTCTACAGTATTGAAGCTTTTTCTTGGAGACCTTGTGATTGTTTTGTGCCAAAAAGGAAAGCAACGCAAGCGTACTCTGTTCACATTGTGCATAGGAGTCGGCGGCAAGCAGAAGGTCATCCACGTACTGGATGAGCGCAACGCCAGACTGCAATTCGAAGGAATCGAGTTGTCGTTTCAAAGCCTGGCTGTAGATGCTAGGGCTCTCAGTATATCCTTGGGGAACTCGACAAAATCTATATGATTTATTATTGAGCGTAAAACCAAACAGATATCTACTATCTGGATGGACAGGGATAGAAAAGAACGCATTCTTTAGGTCGATAACAGTGAAAATGGTGGCCGTCGGAGGAACCAATGTAAGCAAGGTCGTAATATCGGACACCACTGGGTATTGGGGAATGACAATTTTATTTATTTCACGCAAATCAATAATAAATCGATAGATCTTGCCATCTGAGTCTCTCTTAAGAATTGGTAGAATAGGGCTGTTACAGACATTATAAGGGACCTCCTCCACTACCCCTGCAGAAATCAAATCCTGGACAATGTGTGTTAGTGCAATTTCGCCTTCCTTCGAGATCTTATACTGTGGCACTCGTGGTAGGGGGGCCCCCTCCTTAACGGTAATGTGTATTGGTGGAATACGCATCTCTCCCACATCCGTATCTGATGTCGCCCACAACGTGTGCGGCAGAGAGGCCAAAGCGGGAACATCTAAAATGACACAAAATCTGTCATGTTCAGGGCAATCATCAGGGTCAGGGTAGTTATCATTCAGAATAACCCGCACTCCCTCTGGAGCGCAGCGTATTGTTGCTCGAAAATATTTAAGCAAGTCAATGCCCAAGATATTATCTGGGGTATGGGGCGATAACAAAAATTGGCCAAAACTAAAGTACTTGTCAATGCATAGTGCAAGGGGCTTGGACAATGGGCTGGGGGAGGGTGTGCCATCAAACCCTACACACGTAATCATTTCGCCAGACAGGGGAGCCCTCGGAACCAAGTTTTTCGACAGAGCGCTACGAGTAGCTCCTGTGTCGACTAGAAACTGATCAGTAGAACCCAAAATACCCGCTGTTACATATGGACCTTGCTGATCTACTGGCACTTCAACTGATTCCTTACCCCATCCTACGCAATCCTATGCATGCACATAATCCTGATGTTCCACATTCTCTCCTTCCAAAATCTGATATTGATTCCGTCTATCAAACGTATTTCGTTCGTCCTGGCCACGGCCCCTCTCCTCAACCTGTCTACGATCACCTCCTCCACCTCTCATTCCAGTATAACCTCCTCTTGACCTTCCACTACCTCGCCCACGCTGGCTACGCTGTTCACGAAGTACCGGACAATCGTCGGCCCAATGCCCAAACTCCTTACAATAAGCACACTGATCCTCCGCAATGTCCGTACGACCATACGATGCGTTACCTCCACCTCGTCTACCTCTCTCATTCCCTCTACCCTGTGTTCCCCGAACCTGCGCCAACATCACCTTCGTTTTCAATTCCTTCGTCTTTTTCTCTACACTTTCTTTAGCCTCCACCTCCTGCCGCTCATAATACTGAGCCATAGTTAACAAGGACGCAGGGGTCGCCGTGGCCCAGGAACTTTCACTCAATTTTAATCGCTTAGCAATCTCTGGTAGGAGATTAGCCACATACTTATCTACAAACAAATGCCGACCCGTATCGTCAGTTAAAGATTGACCACTGTAATCATGAAATGCCTCCTCGAAGCGTGTAAAGAAATCTGAGACTGTTTCATCTGGTTTCTGCTTGCACGACGTTAACATGGTCCAATCTATCTTTTTGGCAGGAACGAGCGTTTTCAATTTATGCAAAATAGCTGCCGGAAGATCTAGAATTAGCTGACAAGGCTTACATGCTGGTTCTCTATCTAAATCTGCAGCATTTATCTCTTTCCAGGTCCCCCCCAAAATCGTTTCGTCATTAGTTTTACGAATTTGCCTCCACATATCAGGTGGTAAAATTAGCCCAAAAAACAAATCTATATCTACAAGAGTCATCACACAAGACGATATAGCCCCCTCTATCCCCTCATAGAATGCCGCTGGGTTCTTTCGGAGATCAGGTAAAGAATTTTTCAGTGCCATAACATCTGCCCTATTCCATGGCGTATATACCCAATTGTACACAAAATACCCTTTCGCATCCTTCGACAACTTATCATCATCCGTACCTTCCCCTTTTGGTGGAACATACAAAGGCGCCGCTTCACGCATAGGCATAACATGCAACGCAGAGCTCTTATCTGAACCACGAAGAGAACACTCCTTAACCGCCTCATCATTTCCCGGCTCAGACTCCTTTTGCCTCCGTTTCCGTTCCTGTCGCAAATGGGTTGTCTCATCCCGCAGCGCGATCAAATGCTTGAACAGGTCATCAACATCTGTAAGATCAAAATCACCTTTAGCTAAATTCTCACGATACACCGACAAAACTTTAGGCTCTAACGTATCAGAAAACTCACGATATGCGCTTACAACTTCATCCGCTAGGCTGGACAAAAAATACATTAATTCAAGATCCGACCACCCCGTTTTCTCTGATATCAATTGATCCTGAGTAACACTATGCTTATTCACTTTGCGAGCCCAACTACGTAAATGAGCGGACCTCTCCGCGGTAAACCTGAGAGCCGATACACCCTTCTTGCCCAACTTATCCCGTCCGTCATCATCAGAATCCACAGCTGGAGCCGTCGGCGTAACGTACGGAGGCGGTGACCGATCTAACAAAGAGAAATCATCAATTTCATTATTAAGGACAGGATAAAGTGGTCGGCGAATAGGAAATTGACCAGTCGTTAGCAATTTACGCTCCCGTTCCTCCCTTTCTTTCTTCTCCTGAGCCTCCTTCTCCTCCAGCTGTAAAGCCTTATCCCGAGCAGCCTTGCGCTGCTCTTTGTCCGTCAAGGCAACCTCACGCTTCATTCGTTCACGCGCCGCTTTCTCCCACATTCGCACACAATCAAACATGTTTTGTCTAGACCTGCGTTGAAACATACATTGCTCTACAAATTGGATTTTACTCAAATCGTACGACCCGTGTAGGGGCCATTGCAATTCGGGATCGGCCTTAGTGTACTTATGCCATAATTTACCGTACATAATAGGGGGGAGGCCAAACTTAATATACATCTCCCTATTTGGTGTTCCCTCTGGGGGAGCCGGCTGTGATTCCGCTAACCTAATTGAGGTACCATCTCCTAAACAACACATTCCCCGGAGTGTGCTAAAAACAGGCATGTTCAAAGAGTATCACGAAAGCGTGACACCGGACCAAATGGCACTTACAGTTCTTCTCACGATTGTGCCGCTCAAAGGAAAAAACAAAGTTAGAGAAACATCTCTACATGCCTGCCTATGTGAAGTGCACTACACATATAAGTTCAAAGATCACAAATTCAAAATGTTAGCTAACTCAAATCAAAGTTCATAGAATTCGGCAAGCGTCCTCACCGATCACAAAGCACAGATTTTCAGTAAGCGTCCGAAGACTACCTTACCGAACACAATTCGTAGGACTTCAGTAAGCGTCCGAAGACTACCTTACCGAACACAAAGCTTACCAAATACTCAACTGTCCAGGTTCCAACTGCCAAGGTCTTGTAAGCCAAATCAGCCAAACGGCACTCTCTCAGTGATGCGGACACTTCGAAAACTCAGTCGGAGACCAGCGCCACCTGGAAGGTCAGATCGGAAGGAAAGGAAAAAACACCGTGGCAGCCAAGACTCGGGTCACTCGTGGCAGCGCGCGCCCATGGCGGATTTCCAAGCCTTCGTCACGACCTCTCCTTCGGGCATCCGAGTCGCCGATGAGTCCCTTCGTGGTCCCCAATTGAAGTATTGCGGGGTTCCCAAGGCCTACACGCTCCAGAGATTACCCACTTACACACAAGAACTGTTGGCACGGAAACTGTAAAATGCAAAGAACAAGTTTATTAAGACCCCATGGGGTGGTGGTACACTCAAACAGCACCCTTCGGTAATGCAAGAGGTATCACACCGAACACCGGTGTGACCCCGTTTATATACAATTTTGGGGCAATAAAAGATAGGCGGCATAAGTTAAGACACAGTTTTAGAGACATATATGGTCATGTTTTGGAACACTGCCAGCTCATTGGTGGGTTTCAAACCCGTTGGTCAGTTAGCGGCACATTCCTGAGGGTTTACGGGTCAGTAAGAACTGCGCATGTGTGGCTTGACCAGTACTAAAAATAGCCTGTTGCTGGGCAGATGAGAGTGGTCAGTGGAACGGACAAAGGACTAAAGGGCACGTCGGCCACGAGGCCGCTCATGGTCTAAGATGGCCGCTGCAACATTCAAAATGGCGTTTATCGTATATAGCCAAGTTAAGGAGGGCAACGTGTAGGTTCAGCTAGTCGCTAATCCAAGCGGGCCAATTACGACAGTGATGAACAGAGTGTCTGAATTAAGCAGACCACTCTTACCCAGTCCAAAGATCAGGGCTTGATCCATCACCGTTATTTATCTCACTGCACCATCCCAGCTCAGAACCTGGCTATATGCAAATCAGTCTGTCCCTGGCCCAGTGCATCATGGGAACAGGGCAGACTAAACTACCAAGCCAATTCTTCACCAGAAAGGAGACAAGCTACCGGGGACCGGTTTCTGGCATTTCAGCCTTCTTCGGCCCGGCTTGCTTGAATCCTGATGGTGCAGTGAGAAAGGGACTCAAGTCTGAGTATACCCTGCCACACCTATAGTGGCCAAAAACGATTCAGAAAAGGGGGTGGTGATGAACAGAGTGTCTTAATTTAAGCAGACCACTCTTACCCAGTCCAAAGATCAGGGCTTGATCCATCACCGTTATTTATCTCACTGCACCATCCCAGCTCAGAACCTGGCTATATGCAAATCAGTCTGTCCCTGGCCCAGTGCATCATGGGAACAGGGCAGACTAAACTACCAAGCCAATTCTTCACCAGAAAGGAGACAAGCTACCGGGGACCGGTTTCTGGCATTTCAGCCTTCTTCGGCCCGGCTTGCTTGAATCCTGATGGTGCAGTGAGAAAGGGACTCATGTCTGAGTATACCCTGCCACACCTATAGTGGCCAAAAACGATTCAGAAAAGGGGGTGGTGATGAACAGAGTGTCTGAATTAAGCAGACCACTCTTACCCAGTCCAAAGATCAGGGCTTGATCCATCACCATTATTTATCTCACTGCACCATCCCAGCTCAGAACCTGGCTATATGCAAATCAGTCTGTCCCTGGCCCAGTGCATCATGGGAACAGGGCAGACTAAACTACCAAGCCAATTCTTCACCAGAAAGGAGACAAGCTACCGGGGACCGGTTTCTGGCATTTCAGCCTTCTTCGGCCCGGCTTGCTTGAATCCTGATAGTGCAGTGAGAAAGGGACTCATGTCTGAGTATACCCTGCCACACCTATAGTGGCCAAAAACGATTCAGAAAAGGGGGTGGTGATGAACAGAGTGTCTGAATTAAGCAGACCACTCTTACCCAGTCCAAAGATCAGGGCTTGATCCATCACCGTTATTTATCTCACTGCACCATCCCAGCTCAGAACCTGGCTATATGCAAATCAGTCTGTCCCTGGCCCAGTGCATCATGGGAACAGGGCAGACTAAACTACCAAGCCAATTCTTCACCAGAAAGGAGACAAGCTACCGGGGACCGGTTTCTGGCATTTCAGCCTTCTTCGGCCCGGCTTGCTTGAATCCTGATGGTGCAGTGAGAAAGGGACTCATGTCTGAGTATACCCTGCCACACCTATAGTGGCCAAAAACGATTCAGAAAAGGGGGTGGTGATGAACAGAGTGTCTGAATTAAGCAGACCACTCTTACCCAGTCCAAAGATCAGGGCTTGATCCATCACCGTTATTTATCTCACTGCACCATCCCAGCTCAGAACCTGGCTATATGCAAATCAGTCTGTCCCTGGCCCAGTGCATCATGGGAACAGGGCAGACTAAACTACCAAGCCAATTCTTCACCAGAAAGGAGACAAGCTACCGGGGACCGGTTTCTGGCATTTCAGCCTTCTTCGGCCCGGCTTGCTTGAATCCTGATGGTGCAGTGAGAAAGGGACTCATGTCTGAGTATACCCTGCCACACCTATAGTGGCCAAAAACGATTCAGAAAAGGGGGTGGTGATGAACAGAGTGTCTGAATTAAGCAGACCACTCTTACCCAGTCCAAAGATCAGGGCTTGATCCATCACCGTTATTTATCTCACTGCACCATCCCAGCTCAGAACCTGGCTATATGCAAATCAGTCTGTCCCTGGCCCAGTGCATCATGGGAACAGGGCAGACTAAACTACCAAGCCAATTCTTCACCAGAAAGGAGACAAGCTACCGGGGACCGGTTTCTGGCATTTCAGCCTTCTTCGGCCCGGCTTGCTTGAATCCTGATGGTGCAGTGAGAAAGGGACTCATGTCTGAGTATACCCTGCCACACCTATAGTGGCCAAAAACGATTCAGAAAAGGGGGTGGTGATGAACAGAGTGTCTGAATTAAGCAGACCACTCTTACCCAGTCCAAAGATCAGGGCTTGATCCATCACCGTTATTTATCTCACTGCACCATCCCAGCTCAGAACCTGGCTATATGCAAATCAGTCTGTCCCTGGCCCAGTGCATCATGGGAACAGGGCAGACTAAACAACCAAGCCAATTCTTCACCAGAAAGGAGACAAGCTACCGGGGACAGGTTTCTGGCATTTCAGCCTTCTTCGGCCCGGCTTGCTTGAATCCTGATGGTGCAGTGAGAAAGGGACTCATGTCTGAGTATACCCTGCCACACCTATAGTGGCCAAAAACGATTCAGAAAAGGGGGTGGTGATGAACAGAGTGTCTGAATTAAGCAGACCACTCTTACCCAGTCCAAAGATCAGGGCTTGATCCATCACCGTTATTTATCTCACTGCACCATCCCAGCTCAGAACCTGGCTATATGCAAATCAGTCTGTCCCTGGCCCAGTGCATCATGGGAACAGGGCAGACTAAACTACCAAGCCAATTCTTCACCAGAAAGGAGACAAGCTACCGGGGACCGGTTTCTGGCATTTCAGCCTTCTTCGGCCCGGCTTGCTTGAATCCTGATGGTGCAGTGAGAAAGGGACTCATGTCTGAGTATACCCTGCCACACCTATAGTGGCCAAAAACGATTCAGAAAAGGGGGTGGTGATGAACAGAGTGTCTGAATTAAGCAGACCACTCTTACCCAGTCCAAAGATCAGGGCTTGATCCATCACCGTTATTTATCTCACTGCACCATCCCAGCTCAGAACCTGGCTATATGCAAATCAGTCTGTCCCTGGCCCAGTGCATCATGGGAACAGGGCAGACTAAACTACCAAGCCAATTCTTCACCAGAAAGGAGACAAGCTACCGGGGACCGGTTTCTGGCATTTCAGCCTTCTTCGGCCCGGCTTGCTTGAATCCTGATGGTGCAGTGAGAAAGGGACTCATGTCTGAGTATACCCTGCCACACCTATAGTGGCCAAAAACGATTCAGAAAAGGGGGTGGTGATGAACAGAGTGTCTGAATTAAGCAGACCACTCTTACCCAGTCCAAAGATCAGGGCTTGATCCATCACCGTTATTTATCTCACTGCACCATCCCAGCTCAGAACCTGGCTATATGCAAATCAGTCTGTCCCTGGCCCAGTGCATCATGGGAACAGGGCAGACTAAACTACCAAGCCAATTCTTCACCAGAAAGGAGACAAGCTACCGGGGACCGGTTTCTGGCATTTCAGCCTTCTTCGGCCCGGCATGCTTGAATCCTGATGGTGCAGTGAGAAAGGGACTCATGTCTGAGTATACCCTGCCACACCTATAGTGGCCAAAAACGATTCAGAAAAGGGGGTGGTGATGAACAGAGTGTCTGAATTAAGCAGACCACTCTTACCCAGTCCAAAGATCAGGGCTTGATCCATCACCGTTATTTATCTCACTGCACCATCCCAGCTCAGAACCTGGCTATATGCAAATCAGTCTGTCCCTGGCCCAGTGCATCATGGGAACAGGGCAGACTAAACTACCAAGCCAATTCTTCACCAGAAAGGAGACAAGCTACCGGGGACCGGTTTCTGGCATTTCAGCCGTCTTCAGCCCGGCTTGCTTGAATCCTGATGGTGCAGTGAGAAAGGGACTCATGTCTGAGTATACCCTGCCACACCTATAGTGGCCAAAAACGATTCAGAAAAGGGGGTGGTGGTGAACAGAGTGTCTGAATTAAGCAGACCACTCTTACCCAGTCCAACGATCAGGGCTTGATCCATCACCGTTATTTATCTCACTGCACCATCCCAGCTCAGAACCTGGCTATATGCAAATCAGTCTGTCCCTGGCCCAGTGCATCATGGGAACAGGGCAGACTAAACTACCAAGCCAATTCTTCACCAGAAAGGAGACAAGCTACCGGGGACCGGTTTCTGGCATTTCAGCCTTCTTCGGCCCGGCTTGCTTGAATCCTGATGGTGCAGTGAGAAAGGGACTCATGTCTGAGTATACCCTGCCACACCTATAGTGGCCAAAAACGATTCAGAAAAGGGGGTGGTGATGAACAGAGTGTCTGAATTAAGCAGACCACTCTTACCCAGTCCAAAGATCAGGGCTTGATCCATCACCATTATTTATCTCACTGCACCATCCCAGCTCAGAACCTGGCTATATGCAAATCAGTCTGTCCCTGGCCCAGTGCATCATGGCAACAGGGCAGACTAAACTACCAAGCCAATTCTTCACCAGAAAGGAGACAAGCTACCGGGGACCGGTTTCTGGCATTTCAGCCTTCTTCGGCCCGGCTTGCTTGAATCCTGATGGTGCAGTGAGAAAGGGACTCATGTCTGAGTATACCCTGCCACACCTATAGTGGCCAAAAACGATTCAGAAAAGGGGGTGGTGATGAACAGAGTGTCTGAATTAAGCAGACCACTCTTACCCAGTCCAAAGATCAGGGCTTGATCCATCACCGTTATTTATCTCACTGCATCATCCCAGCTCAGAACCTGGCTATATGCAAATCAGTCTGTCCCTGGCCCAGTGCATCATGGCAACAGGGCAGACTAAACTACCAAGCCAATTCTTCACCAGAAAGGAGACAAGCTACCGGGGACCGGTTTCTGGCATTTCAGCCTTCTTCGGCCCGGCTTGCTTGAATCCTGATGGTGCAGTGAGAAAGGGACTCATGTCTGAGTATACCCTGCCACACCTATAGTGGCCAAAAACGATTCAGAAAAGGGGGTGGTGATGAACAGAGTGTCTGAATTAAGCAGACCACTCTTACCCAGTCCAAAGATCAGGGCTTGATCCATCACCGTTATTTATCTCACTGCACCATCCCAGCTCAGAACCTGGCTATATGCAAATCAGTCTGTCCCTGGCCCAGTGCATCATGGGAACAGGGCAGACTAAACTACCAAGCCAATTCTTCACCAGAAAGGAGACAAGCTACCGGGGACCGGTTTCTGGCATTTCAGCCTTCTTCGGCCCGGCTTGCTTGAATCCTGATGGTGCAGTGAGAAAGGGACTCATGTCTGAGTATACCCTGCCACACCTATAGTGGCCAAAAACGATTCAGAAAAGGGGGTGGTGATGAACAGAGTGTCTGAATTAAGCAGACCACTCTTACCCAGTCCAAAGATCAGGGCTTGATCCATCACCGTTATTTATCTCACTGCACCATCCCAGCTCAGAACCTGGCTATATGCAAATCAGTTAGTCCCTGGCCCAGTGCATCATGGGAACAGGGCAGACTAAACTACCAAGCCAATTCTTCACCAGAAAGGAGACAAGCTACCGGGGACCGGTTTCTGGCATTTCAGCCTTCTTCGGCCCGGCTTGCTTGAATCCTGATGGTGCAGTGAGAAAGGGACTCATGTCTGAGTATACCCTGCCACACCTATAGTGGCCAAAAACGATTCAGAAAAGGGGGTGGTGATGAACAGAGTGTCTGAATTAAGCAGACCACTCTTACCCAGTCCAAAGATCAGGGCTTGATCCATCACCGTTATTTATCTCACTGCACCATCCCAGCTCAGAACCTGGCTATATGCAAATCAGTCTGTCCCTGGCCCAGTGCATCATGGGAACAGGGCAGACTAAACTACCAAGCCAATTCTTCACCAGAAAGGAGACAAGCTACCGGGGACCGGTTTCTGGCATTTCAGCCTTCTTCGGCCCGGCTTGCTTGAATCCTGATGGTGCAGTGAGAAAGGGACTCATGTCTGAGTATACCCTGCCACACCTATAGTGGCCAAAAACGATTCAGAAAAGGGGTGGTGATGAACAGAGTGTCTGAATTAAGCAGACCACTCTTACCCAGTCCAAAGATCAGGGCTTGATCCATCACCGTTATTTATCTCACTGCACCATCCCAGCTCAGAACCTGGCTATATGCAAATCAGTCTGTCCCTGGCCCAGTGCATCATGGGAACAGGGCAGACTAAACTACCAAGCCAATTCTTCACCAGAAAGGAGACAAGCTACCGGGGACCGGTTTCTGGCATTTCAGCCTTCTTCGGCCCGGCTTGCTTGAATCCTGATGGTGCAGTGAGAAAGGGACTCATGTCTGAGTATACCCTGCCACACCTATAGTGGCCAAAAACGATTCAGAAAAGGGGGTGGTGATGAACAGAGTGTCTGAATTAAGCAGACCACTCTTACCCAGTCCAAAGATCAGGGCTTGATCCATCACCGTTATTTATCTCACTGCACCATCCCAGCTCAGAACCTGGCTATATGCAAATCAGTCTGTCCCTGGCCCAGTGCATCATGGGAACAGGGCAGACTAAACTACCAAGCCAATTCTTCACCAGAAAGGAGACAAGCTACCGGGGACCGGTTTCTGGCATTTCAGCCTTCTTCGGCCCGGCTTGCTTGAATCCTGATGGTGCAGTGAGAAAGGGACTCATGTCTGAGTATACCCTGCCACACCTATAGTGGCCAAAAACGATTCAGAAAAGGGGGTGGTGATGAACAGAGTGTCTGAATTAAGCAGACCACTCTTACCCAGTCCAAAGATCAGGGCTTGATCCATCACCGTTATTTATCTCACTGCACCATCCCAGCTCAGAACCTGGCTATATGCAAATCAGTCTGTCCCTGGCCCAGTGCATCATGGGAACAGGGCAGACTAAACTACCAAGCCAATTCTTCACCAGAAAGGAGACAAGCTACCGGGGACCGGTTTCTGGCATTTCAGCCGTCTTCAGCCCGGCTTGCTTGAATCCTGATGGTGCAGTGAGAAAGGGACTCATGTCTGAGTATACCCTGCCACACCTATAGTGGCCAAAAACGATTCAGAAAAGGGGGTGGTGGTGAACAGAGTGTCTGAATTAAGCAGACCACTCTTACCCAGTCCAAAGATCAGGGCTTGATCCATCACCGTTATTTATCTCACTGCACCATCCCAGCTCAGAACCTGGCTATATGCAAATCAGTCTGTCCCTGGCCCAGTGCATCATGGGAACAGGGCAGACTAAACTACCAAGCCAATTCTTCACCAGAAAGGAGACAAGCTACCGGGGACCGGTTTCTGGCATTTCAGCCTTCTTCGGCCCGGCTTGCTTGAATCCTGATGGTGCAGTGAGAAAAGGACTCATGTCTGAGTATACCCTGCCACACCTATAGTGGCCAAAAACGATTCAGAAAAGGGGGTGGTGATGAACAGAGTGTCTGAATTAAGCAGACCACTCTTACCCAGTCCAAAGATCAGGGCTTGATCCATCACCGTTATTTATCTCACTGCACCATCCCAGCTCAGAACCTGGCTATATGCAAATCAGTCTGTCCCTGGCCCAGTGCATCATGGGAACAGGGCAGACTAAACTACCAAGCCAATTCTTCACCAGAAAGGAGACAAGCTACCGGGGACCGGTTTCTGGCATTTCAGCCTTCTTCGGCCCGGCTTGCTTGAATCCTGATGGTGCAGTGAGAAAAGGACTCATGTCTGAGTATACCCTGCCACACCTATAGTGGCCAAAAACGATTCAGAAAAGGGGGTGGTGATGAACAGAGTGTCTGAATTAAGCAGACCACTCTTACCCAGTCCAAAGATCAGGGCTTGATCCATCACCGTTATTTATCTCACTGCACCATCCCAGCTCAGAACCTGGCTATATGCAAATCAGTCTGTCCCTGGCCCAGTGCATCATGGCAACAGGGCAGACTAAACTACCAAGCCAATTCTTCACCAGAAAGGAGACAAGCTACCGGGGACCGGTTTCTGGCATTTCAGCCTTCTTCGGCCCGGCTTGCTTGAATCCTGATGGTGCAGTGAGAAAGGGACTCATGTCTGAGTATACCCTGCCACACCTATAGTGGCCAAAAACGATTCAGAAAAGGGGGTGGTGATGAACAGAGTGTCTGAATTAAGCAGACCACTCTTACCCAGTCCAAAGATCAGGGCTTGATCCATCACCGTTATTTATCTCACTGCACCATCCCAGCTCAGAACCTGGCTATATGCAAATCAGTCTGTCCCTGGCCCAGTGCATCATGGCAACAGGGCAGACTAAACTACCAAGCCAATTCTTCACCAGAAAGGAGACAAGCTACCGGGGACCGGTTTCTGGCATTTCAGCCTTCTTCGGCCCGGCTTGCTTGAATCCTGATGGTGCAGTGAGAAAGGGACTCATGTCTGAGTATACCCTGCCACACCTATAGTGGCCAAAAACGATTCAGAAAAGGGGGTGGTGATGAACAGAGTGTCTGAATTAAGCAGACCACTCTTACCCAGTCCAAAGATCAGGGCTTGATCCATCACCGTTATTTATCTCACTGCACCATCCCAGCTCAGAACCTGGCTATATGCAAATCAGTCTGTCCCTGGCCCAGTGCATCATGGGAACAGGGCAGACTAAACTACCAAGCCAATTCTTCACCAGAAAGGAGACAAGCTACCGGGGACCGGTTTCTGGCATTTCAGCCTTCTTCGGCCCGGCTTGCTTGAATCCTGATGGTGCAGTGAGAAAGGGACTCATGTCTGAGTATACCCTGCCACACCTATAGTGGCCAAAAACGATTCAGAAAAGGGGGTGGTGATGAACAGAGTGTCTGAATTAAGCAGACCACTCTTACCCAGTCCAAAGATCAGGGTTGATCCATCACCGTTATTTATCTCACTGCACCATCCCAGCTCAGAACCTGGCTATATGCAAATCAGTCTGTCCCTGGCCCAGTGCATCATGGGAACAGGGCAGACTAAACTACCAAGCCAATTCTTCACCAGAAAGGAGACAAGCTACCGGGGACCGGTTTCTGGCATTTCAGCCTTCTTCGGCCCGGCTTGCTTGAATCCTGATGGTGCAGTGAGAAAGGGACTCATGTCTGAGTATACCCTGCCACACCTATAGTGGCCAAAAACGATTCAGAAAAGGGGGTGGTGATGAACAGAGTGTCTGAATTAAGCAGACCACTCTTACCCAGTCCAAAGATCAGGGCTTGATCCATCACCGTTATTTATCTCACTGCACCATCCCAGCTCAGAACCTGGCTATATGCAAATCAGTCTGTCCCTGGCCCAGTGCATCATGGGAACAGGGCAGACTAAACTACCAAGCCAATTCTTCACCAGAAAGGAGACAAGCTACCGGGGACCGGTTTCTGGCATTTCAGCCTTCTTCGGCCCGGCTTGCTTGAATCCTGATAGTGCAGTGAGAAAGGGACTCATGTCTGAGTATACCCTGCCACACCTATAGTGGCCAAAAACGATTCAGAAAAGGGGGTGGTGATGAACAGAGTGTCTGAATTAAGCAGACCACTCTTACCCAGTCCAAAGATCAGGGCTTGATCCATCACCGTTATTTATCTCACTGCACCATCCCAGCTCAGAACCTGGCTATATGCAAATCAGTCTGTCCCTGGCCCAGTGCATCATGGGAACAGGGCAGACTAAACTACCAAGCCAATTCTTCACCAGAAAGGAGACAAGCTACCGGGGACCGGTTTCTGGCATTTCAGCCTTCTTCGGCCCGGCTTGCTTGAATCCTGATGGTGCAGTGAGAAAGGGACTCATGTCTGAGTATACCCTGCCACACCTATAGTGGCCAAAAACGATTCAGAAAAGGGGGTGGTGATGAACAGAGTGTCTGAATTAAGCAGACCACTCTTACCCAGTCCAAAGATCAGGGCTTGATCCATCACCGTTATTTATCTCACTGCACCATCCCAGCTCAGAACCTGGCTATATGCAAATCAGTCTGTCCCTGGCCCAGTGCATCATGGGAACAGGGCAGACTAAACTACCAAGCCAATTCTTCACCAGAAAGGAGACAAGCTACCGGGGACCGGTTTCTGGCATTTCAGCCTTCTTCGGCTTGCTTGCTTGAATCCTGATGGTGCAGTGAGAAAGGGACTCATGTCTGAGTATACCCTGCCACACCTATAGTGGCCAAAAACGATTCAGAAAAGGGGGTGGTGATGAACAGAGTGTCTGAATTAAGCAGACCACTCTTACCCAGTCCAAAGATCAGGGCTTGATCCATCACCGTTATTTATCTCACTGCACCATCCCAGCTCAGAACCTGGCTATATGCAAATCAGTCTGTCCCTGGCCCAGTGCATCATGGGAACAGGGCAGACTAAACTACCAAGCCAATTCTTCACCAGAAAGGAGACAAGCTACCGGGGACCGGTTTCTGGCATTTCAGCCTTCTTCGGCCCGGCTTGCTTGAATCCTGATGGTGCAGTGAGAAAGGGACTCATGTCTGAGTATACCCTGCCACACCTATAGTGGCCAAAAACGATTCAGAAAAGGGGGTGGTGATGAACAGAGTGTCTGAATTAAGCAGACCACTCTTACCCAGTCCAAAGATCAGGGCTTGATCCATCACCGTTATTTATCTCACTGCACCATCCCAGCTCAGAACCTGGCTATATGCAAATCAGTCTGTCCCTGGCCCAGTGCATCATGGGAACAGGGCAGACTAAACTACCAAGCCAATTCTTCACCAGAAAGGAGACAAGCTACCGGGGACCGGTTTCTGGCATTTCAGCCTTCTTCGGCCCGGCTTGCTTGAATCCTGATGGTGCAGTGAGAAAGGGACTCATGTCTGAGTATACCCTGCCACACCTATAGTGGCCAAAAACGATTCAGAAAAGGGGGTGGTGATGAACAGAGTGTCTGAATTAAGCAGACCACTCTTACCCAGTCCAAAGATCAGGGCTTGATCCATCACCGTTATTTATCTCACTGCACCATCCCAGCTCAGAACCTGGCTATATGCAAATCAGTCTGTCCCTGGCCCAGTGCATCATGGGAACAGGGCAGACTAAACTACCAAGCCAATTCTTCACCAGAAAGGAGACAAGCTACCGGGGACCGGTTTCTGGCATTTCAGCCTTCTTCGGCCCGGCTTGCTTGAATCCTGATGGTGCAGTGAGAAAGGGACTCATGTCTGAGTATACCCTGCCACACCTATAGTGGCCAAAAACGATTCAGAAAAGGGGGTGGTGATGAACAGAGTGTCTGAATTAAGCAGACCACTCTTACCCAGTCCAAAGATCAGGGCTTGATCCATCACCGTTATTTATCTCACTGCACCATCCCAGCTCAGAACCTGGCTATATGCAAATCAGTCTGTCCCTGGCCCAGTGCATCATGGGAACAGGGCAGACTAAACTACCAAGCCAATTCTTCACCAGAAAGGAGACAAGCTACCGGGGACCGGTTTCTGGCATTTCAGCCTTCTTCGGCCCGGCTTGCTTGAATCCTGATGGTGCAGTGAGAAAGGGACTCATGTCTGAGTATACCCTGCCACACCTATAGTGGCCAAAAACGATTCAGAAAAGGGGGTGGTGATGAACAGAGTGTCTGAATTAAGCAGACCACTCTTACCCAGTCCAAAGATCAGGGCTTGATCCATCACCGTTATTTATCTCACTGCACCATCCCAGCTCAGAACCTGGCTATATGCAAATCAGTCTGTCCCTGGCCCAGTGCATCATGGGAACAGGGCAGACTAAACTACCAAGCCAATTCTTCACCAGAAAGGAGACAAGCTACCGGGGACCGGTTTCTGGCATTTCAGCCTTCTTCGGCCCGGCTTGCTTGAATCCTGATGGTGCAGTGAGAAAGGGACTCATGTCTGAGTATACCCTGCCACACCTATAGTGGCCAAAAACGATTCAGAAAAGGGGGTGGTGATGAACAGAGTGTCTGAATTAAGCAGACCACTCTTACCCAGTCCAAAGATCAGGGCTTGATCCATCACCGTTATTTATCTCACTGCACCATCCCAGCTCAGAACCTGGCTATATGCAAATCAGTCTGTCCCTGGCCCAGTGCATCATGGGAACAGGGCAGACTAAACTACCAAGCCAATTCTTCACCAGAAAGGAGACAAGCTACCGGGGACCGGTTTCTGGCATTTCAGCCGTCTTCAGCCCGGCTTGCTTGAATCCTGATGGTGCAGTGAGAAAGGGACTCATGTCTGAGTATACCCTGCCACACCTATAGTGGCCAAAAACGATTCAGAAAAGGGGGTGGTGGTGAACAGAGTGTCTGAATTAAGCAGACCACTCTTACCCAGTCCAAAGATCAGGGCTTGATCCATCACCGTTATTTATCTCACTGCACCATCCCAGCTCAGAACCTGGCTATATGCAAATCAGTCTGTCCCTGACCCAGTGCATCATGGGAACAGGGCAGACTAAACTACCAAGCCAATTCTTCACCAGAAAGGAGACAAGCTACCGGGGACCGGTTTCTGGCATTTCAGCCTTCTTCGGCCCGGCTTGCTTGAATCCTGATGGTGCAGTGAGAAAGGGACTCATGTCTGAGTATACCCTGCCACACCTATAGTGGCCAAAAACGATTCAGAAAAGGGGGTGGTGATGAACAGAGTGTCTGAATTAAGCAGACCACTCTTACCCAGTCCAAAGATCAGGGCTTGATCCATCACCGTTATTTATCTCACTGCACCATCCCAGCTCAGAACCTGGCTATATGCAAATCAGTCTGTCCCTGGCCCAGTGCATCATGGGAACAGGGCAGACTAAACTACCAAGCCAATTCTTCACCAGAAAGGAGACAAGCTACCGGGGACCGGTTTCTGGCATTTCAGCCTTCTTCGGCCCGGCTTGCTTGAATCCTGATGGTGCAGTGAGAAAGGGACTCATGTCTGAGTATACCCTGCCACACCTATAGTGGCCAAAAACGATTCAGAAAAGGGGGTGGTGATGAACAGAGTGTCTGAATTAAGCAGACCACTCTTACCCAGTCCAAAGATCAGGGCTTGATCCATCACCGTTATTTATCTCACTGCACCATCCCAGCTCAGAACCTGGCTATATGCAAATCAGTCTGTCCCTGGCCCAGTGCATCATGGAAACAGGGCAGACTAAACTACCAAGCCAATTCTTCACCAGAAAGGAGACAAGCTACCGGGGACCGGTTTCTGGCATTTCAGCCTTCTTCGGCCCGGCTTGCTTGAATCCTGATGGTGCAGTGAGAAAGGGACTCAAGTCTGAGTATACCCTGCCACACCTATAGTGGCCAAAAACGATTCAGAAAAGGGGGTGGTGATGAACAGAGTGTCTGAATTAAGCAGACCACTCTTACCCAGTCCAAAGATCAGGGCTTGATCCATCACCGTTATTTATCTCACTGCACCATCCCAGCTCAGAACCTGGCTATATGCAAATCAGTCTGTCCCTGGCCCAGTGCATCATGGGAACAGGGCAGACTAAACTACCAAGCCAATTCTTCACCAGAAAGGAGACAAGCTACCGGGGACCGGTTTCTGGCATTTCAGCCTTCTTCGGCCCGGCTTGCTTGAATCCTGATGGTGCAGTGAGAAAGGGACTCATGTCTGAGTATACCCTGCCACACCTATAGTGGCCAAAAACGATTCAGAAAAGGGGGTGGTGATGAACAGAGTGTCTGAATTAAGCAGACCACTCTTACCCAGTCCAAAGATCAGGGCTTGATCCATCACCGTTATTTATCTCACTGCACCATCCCAGCTCAGAACCTGGCTATATGCAAATCAGTCTGTCCCTGGCCCAGTGCATCATGGGAACAGGGCAGACTAAACTACCAAGCCAATTCTTCACCAGAAAGGAGACAAGCTACCGGGGACCGGTTTCTGGCATTTCAGCCTTCTTCGGCCCGGCTTGCTTGAATCCTGATAGTGCAGTGAGAAAGGGACTCATGTCTGAGTATACCCTGCCACACCTATAGTGGCCAAAAACGATTCAGAAAAGGGGGTGGTGATGAACAGAGTGTCTGAATTAAGCAGACCACTCTTACCCAGTCCAAAGATCAGGGCTTGATCCATCACCGTTATTTATCTCACTGCACCATCCCAGCTCAGAACCTGGCTATATGCAAATCAGTCTGTCCCTGGCCCAGTGCATCATGGGAACAGGGCAGACTAAACTACCAAGCCAATTCTTCACCAGAAAGGAGACAAGCTACCGGGGACCGGTTTCTGGCATTTCAGCCTTCTTCGGCCCGGCTTGCTTGAATCCTGATGGTGCAGTGAGAAAGGGACTCATGTCTGAGTATACCCTGCCACACCTATAGTGGCCAAAAACGATTCAGAAAAGGGGGTGGTGATGAACAGAGTGTCTGAATTAAGCAGACCACTCTTACCCAGTCCAAAGATCAGGGCTTGATCCATCACCGTTATTTATCTCACTGCACCATCCCAGCTCAGAACCTGGCTATATGCAAATCAGTCTGTCCCTGGCCCAGTGCATCATGGGAACAGGGCAGACTAAACTACCAAGCCAATTCTTCACCAGAAAGGAGACAAGCTACCGGGGACCGGTTTCTGGCATTTCAGCCTTCTTCGGCCCGGCTTGCTTGAATCCTGATGGTGCAGTGAGAAAGGGACTCATGTCTGAGTATACCCTGCCACACCTATAGTGGCCAAAAACGATTCAGAAAAGGGGGTGGTGATGAACAGAGTGTCTGAATTAAGCAGACCACTCTTACCCAGTCCAAAGATCAGGGCTTGATCCATCACCGTTATTTATCTCACTGCACCATCCCAGCTCAGAACCTGGCTATATGCAAATCAGTCTGTCCCTGGCCCAGTGCATCATGGGAACAGGGCAGACTAAACTACCAAGCCAATTCTTCACCAGAAAGGAGACAAGCTACCGGGGACCGGTTTCTGGCATTTCAGCCTTCTTCGGCCCGGCTTGCTTGAATCCTGATGGTGCAGTGAGAAAGGGACTCATGTCTGAGTATACCCTGCCACACCTATAGTGGCCAAAAACGATTCAGAAAAGGGGGTGGTGATGAACAGAGTGTCTGAATTAAGCAGACCACTCTTACCCAGTCCAAAGATCAGGGCTTGATCCATCACCGTTATTTATCTCACTGCACCATCCCAGCTCAGAACCTGGCTATATGCAAATCAGTCTGTCCCTGGCCCAGTGCATCATGGGAACAGGGCAGACTAAACTACCAAGCCAATTCTTCACCAGAAAGGAGACAAGCTACCGGGGACCGGTTTCTGGCATTTCAGCCTTCTTCGGCCCGGCTTGCTTGAATCCTGATGGTGCAGTGAGAAAGGGACTCATGTCTGAGTATACCCTGCCACACCTATAGTGGCCAAAAACGATTCAGAAAAGGGGGTGGTGATGAACAGAGTGTCTGAATTAAGCAGACCACTCTTACCCAGTCCAAAGATCAGGGCTTGATCCATCACCGTTATTTATCTCACTGCACCATCCCAGCTCAGAACCTGGCTATATGCAAATCAGTCTGTCCCTGGCCCAGTGCATCATGGGAACAGGGCAGACTAAACTACCAAGCCAATTCTTCACCAGAAAGGAGACAAGCTACCGGGGACCGGTTTCTGGCATTTCAGCCTTCTTCGGCCCGGCTTGCTTGAATCCTGATGGTGCAGTGAGAAAGGGACTCAAGTCTGAGTATACCCTGCCACACCTATAGTGGCCAAAAACGATTCAGAAAAGGGGGTGGTGATGAACAGAGTGTCTGAATTAAGCAGACCACTCTTACCCAGTCCAAAGATCAGGGCTTGATCCATCACCGTTATTTATCTCACTGCACCATCCCAGCTCAGAACCTGGCTATATGCAAATCAGTCTGTCCCTGGCCCAGTGCATCATGGGAACAGGGCAGACTAAACTACCAAGCCAATTCTTCACCAGAAAGGAGACAAGCTACCGGGGACCGGTTTCTGGCATTTCAGCCTTCTTCGGCCCGGCTTGCTTGAATCCTGATAGTGCAGTGAGAAAGGGACTCATGTCTGAGTATACCCTGCCACACCTATAGTGGCCAAAAACGATTCAGAAAAGGGGGTGGTGATGAACAGAGTGTCTGAATTAAGCAGACCACTCTTACCCAGTCCAAAGATCAGGGCTTGATCCATCACCGTTATTTATCTCACTGCACCATCCCAGCTCAGAACCTGGCTATATGCAAATCAGTCTGTCCCTGGCCCAGTGCATCATGGGAACAGGGCAGACTAAACTACCAAGCCAATTCTTCACCAGAAAGGAGACAAGCTACCGGGGACCGGTTTCTGGCATTTCAGCCTTCTTCGGCCCGGCTTGCTTGAATCCTGATGGTGCAGTGAGAAAGGGACTCATGTCTGAGTATACCCTGCCACACCTATAGTGGCCAAAAACGATTCAGAAAAGGGGGTGGTGATGAACAGAGTGTCTGAATTAAGCAGACCACTCTTACCCAGTCCAAAGATCAGGGCTTGATCCATCACCGTTATTTATCTCACTGCACCATCCCAGCTCAGAACCTGGCTATATGCAAATCAGTCTGTCCCTGGCCCAGTGCATCATGGGAACAGGGCAGACTAAACTACCAAGCCAATTCTTCACCAGAAAGGAGACAAGCTACCGGGGACCGGTTTCTGGCATTTCAGCCTTCTTCGGCCCGGCTTGCTTGAATCCTGATGGTGCAGTGAGAAAGGGACTCATGTCTGAGTATACCCTGCCACACCTATAGTGGCCAAAAACGATTCAGAAAAGGGGGTGGTGATGAACAGAGTGTCTGAATTAAGCAGACCACTCTTACCCAGTCCAAAGATCAGGGCTTGATCCATCACCGTTATTTATCTCACTGCACCATCCCAGCTCAGAACCTGGCTATATGCAAATCAGTCTGTCCCTGGCCCAGTGCATCATGGGAACAGGGCAGACTAAACTACCAAGCCAATTCTTCACCAGAAAGGAGACAAGCTACCGGGGACCGGTTTCTGGCATTTCAGCCTTCTTCGGCCCGGCTTGCTTGAATCCTGATGGTGCAGTGAGAAAGGGACTCATGTCTGAGTATACCCTGCCACACCTATAGTGGCCAAAAACGATTCAGAAAAGGGGGTGGTGATGAACAGAGTGTCTGAATTAAGCAGACCACTCTTACCCAGTCCAAAGATCAGGGCTTGATCCATCACCGTTATTTATCTCACTGCACCATCCCAGCTCAGAACCTGGCTATATGCAAATCAGTCTGTCCCTGGCCCAGTGCATCATGGGAACAGGGCAGACTAAACTACCAAGCCAATTCTTCACCAGAAAGGAGACAAGCTACCGGGGACCGGTTTCTGGCATTTCAGCCTTCTTCGGCCCGGCTTGCTTGAATCCTGATGGTGCAGTGAGAAAGGGACTCATGTCTGAGTATACCCTGCCACACCTATAGTGGCCAAAAACGATTCAGAAAAGGGGGTGGTGATGAACAGAGTGTCTGAATTAAGCAGACCACTCTTACCCAGTCCAAAGATCAGGGCTTGATCCATCACCGTTATTTATCTCACTGCACCATCCCAGCTCAGAACCTGGCTATATGCAAATCAGTCTGTCCCTGGCCCAGTGCATCATGGGAACAGGGCAGACTAAACTACCAAGCCAATTCTTCACCAGAAAGGAGACAAGCTACCGGGGACCGGTTTCTGGCATTTCAGCCTTCTTCGGCCCGGCTTGCTTGAATCCTGATGGTGCAGTGAGAAAGGGACTCATGTCTGAGTATACCCTGCCACACCTATAGTGGCCAAAAACGATTCAGAAAAGGGGGTGGTGATGAACAGAGTGTCTGAATTAAGCAGACCACTCTTACCCAGTCCAAAGATCAGGGCTTGATCCATCACCGTTATTTATCTCACTGCACCATCCCAGCTCAGAACCTGGCTATATGCAAATCAGTCTGTCCCTGGCCCAGTGCATCATGGGAACAGGGCAGACTAAACTACCAAGCCAATTCTTCACCAGAAAGGAGACAAGCTACCGGGGACCGGTTTCTGGCATTTCAGCCTTCTTCGGCCCGGCTTGCTTGAATCCTGATGGTGCAGTGAGAAAGGGACTCATGTCTGAGTATACCCTGCCACACCTATAGTGGCCAAAAACGATTCAGAAAAGGGGGTGGTGATGAACAGAGTGTCTGAATTAAGCAGACCACTCTTACCCAGTCCAAAGATCAGGGCTTGATCCATCACCGTTATTTATCTCACTGCACCATCCCAGCTCAGAACCTGGCTATATGCAAATCAGTCTGTCCCTGGCCCAGTGCATCATGGGAACAGGGCAGACTAAACTACCAAGCCAATTCTTCACCAGAAAGGAGACAACCTACCGGGGACCGGTTTCTGGCATTTCAGCCTTCTTCGGCCCGGCTTGCTTGAATCCTGACGGTGCAGTGAGAAAGGGACTCATGTCTGAGTATACCCTGCCACACCTATAGTGGCCAAAAACGATTCAGAAAAGGGGGTGGTGATGAACAGAGTGTCTGAATTAGGCAGACCACTCTTACCCAGTCCAAAGATCAGGGCTTGATCCATCACCGTTATTTATCTCACTGCACCATCCCAGCTCAGAACCTGGCTATATGCAAATCAGTCTGTCCCTGGCCCAGTGCATCATGGGAACAGGGCAGACTAAACTACCAAGCCAATTCTTCACCAGAAAGGAGACAACCTACCGGGGACCGGTTTCTGGCATTTCAGCCTTCTTCGGCCCGGCTTGCTTGAATCCTGACGGTGCAGTGAGAAAGGGACTCATGTCTGAGTATACCCTGCCACACCTATAGTGGCCAAAAACGATTCAGAAAAGGGGGTGGTGATGAACAGAGTGTCTGAATTAAGCAGACCACTCTTACCCAGTCCAAAGATCAGGGCTTGATCCATCACCGTTATTTATCTCACTGCACCATCCCAGCTCAGAACCTGGCTATATGCAAATCAGTCTGTCCCTGGCCCAGTGCATCATGGGAACAGGGCAGACTAAACTACCAAGCCAATTCTTCACCAGAAAGGAGACAAGCTATCGGGGACCGGTTTCTGGCATTTCAGCCTTCTTCGGCCCGGCTTGCTTGAATCCTGACGGTGCAGTGAGAAAGGGACTCATGTCTGAGTATACCCTGCCACACCTATAGTGGCCAAAAACGATTCAGAAAAAGGGGTGGTGATGAACAGAGTGCCTGAATTAAGCAGACCACTCTTACCCAGTCCAAAGATCAGGGCTTGATCCATCACCGTTATTTATCTCACTGCACCATCCCAGCTCAGAACCTGGCTATATGCAAATCAGTCTGTCCCTGGCCCAGTGCATCATGGGAACAGGGCAGACTAAACTACCAAGCCAATTCTTCACCAGAAAGGAGACAAGCTACCGGGGACCGGTTTCTGGCATTTCAGCCTTCTTCGGCCCGGCTTGCTTGAATCCTGATGGTGCAGTGAGAAAGGGACTCAAGTCTGAGTATACCCTGCCACAGCTATAGTGGCCAAAAACGATTCAGAAAAGGGGGTGGTGATGAACAGAGTGTCTGAATTAAGCAGACCACTCTTACCCAGTCCAAAGATCAGGGCTTGATCCATCACCGTTATTTATCTCACTGCACCATCCCAGCTCAGAACCTGGCTATATGCAAATCAGTCTGTCCCTGGCCCAGTGCATCATGGGAACAGGGCAGACTAAACTACCAAGCCAATTCTTCACCAGAAAGGAGACAAGCTACCGGGGACCGGTTTCTGGCATTTCAGCCTTCTTCGGCCCGGCTTGCTTGAATCCTGATGGTGCAGTGAGAAAGGGACTCATGTCTGAGTATACCCTGCCACACCTATAGTGGCCAAAAACGATTCAGAAAAGGGGGTGGTGATGAACAGAGTGTCTGAATTAAGCAGACCACTCTTACCCAGTCCAAAGATCAGGGCTTGATCCATCACCGTTATTTATCTCACTGCACCATCCCAGCTCAGAACCTGGCTATATGCAAATCAGTCTGTCCCTGGCCCAGTGCATCATGGGAACAGGGCAGACTAAACTACCAAGCCAATTCTTCACCAGAAAGGAGACAAGCTACCGGGGACCGGTTTCTGGCATTTCAGCCTTCTTCGGCCCGGCTTGCTTGAATCCTGATGGTGCAGTGAGAAAGGGACTCATGTCTGAGTATACCCTGCCACACCTATAGTGGCCAAAAACGATTCAGAAAAGGGGGTGGTGATGAACAGAGTGTCTGAATTAAGCAGACCACTCTTACCCAGTCCAAAGATCAGGGCTTGATCCATCACCGTTATTTATCTCACTGCACCATCCCAGCTCAGAACCTGGCTATATGCAAATCAGTCTGTCCCTGGCCCAGTGCATCATGGGAACAGGGCAGACTAAACTACCAAGCCAATTCTTCACCAGAAAGGAGACAAGCTACCGGGGACCGGTTTCTGGCATTTCAGCCTTCTTCGGGCCGGCTTGCTTGAATCCTGATGGTGCAGTGAGAAAGGGACTCATGTCTGAGTATACCCTGCCACACCTATAGTGGCCAAAAACGATTCAGAAAAGGGGGTGGTGATGAGCAGAGTGTCTGAATTAAGCAGACCACTCTTACCCAGTCCAAAGATCAGGGCTTGATCCATCACCGTTATTTATCTCACTGCACCATCCCAGCTCAGAACCTGGCTATATGCAAATCAGTCTGTCCCTGGCCCAGTGCATCATGGGAACAGGGCAGACTAAACTACCAAGCCAATTGTTCACCAGAAAGGAGACAAGCTACCGGGGACCGGTTTCTGGCATTTCAGCCTTCTTCGGCCCGGCTTGCTTGAATCCTGATGGTGCAGTGAGAAAGGGACTCATGTCTGAGTATACCCTGCCACACCTATAGTGGCCAAAAACGATTCAGAAAAGGGGGTGGTGATGAACAGAGTGTCTGAATTAAGCAGACCACTCTTACCCAGTCCAAAGATCAGGGCTTGATCCATCACCGTTATTTATCTCACTGCACCATCCCAGCTCAGAACCTGGCTATATGCAAATCAGTCTGTCCCTGGCCCAGTGCATCATGGGAACAGGGCAGACTAAACTACCAAGCCAATTCTTCACCAGAAAGGAGACAAGCTACCGGGGAACGGTTTCTGGCATTTCAGCCTTCTTCGGCCCGGCTTGCTTGAATCCTGATGGTGCAGTGAGAAAGGGACTCATGTCTGAGTATACCCTGCCACACCTATAGTGGCCAAAAACGATTCAGAAAAGGGGGTGGTGATGAACAGAGTGTCTGAATTAAGCAGACCACTCTTACCCAGTCCAAAGATCAGGGCTTGATCCATCACCATTATTTATCTCACTGCACCATCCCAGCTCAGAACCTGGCTATATGCAAATCAGTCTGTCCCTGGCCCAGTGCATCATGGGAACAGGGCAGACTAAACTACCAAGCCAATTCTTCACCAGAAAGGAGACAAGCTACCGGGGACCGGTTTCTGGCATTTCAGCCTTCTTCGGCCCGGCTTGCTTGAATCCTGATGGTGCAGTGAGAAAGGGACTCATGTCTGAGTATACCCTGCCACACCTATAGTGGCCAAAAACGATTCAGAAAAGGGGGTGGTGATGAACAGAATTTCTGAATTAAGCAGACCACTCTTACCCAGTCCAAAGATCAGGGCTTGATCCATCACCGTTATTTATCTCACTGCACCATCCCAGCTCAGAACCTGGCTATATGCAAATCAGTCTGTCCCTGGCCCAGTGCATCATGGGAACAGGGCAGACTAAACTACCAAGCCAATTCTTCACCAGAAAGGAGACAAGCTACCGGGGACCGGTTTCTGGCATTTCAGCCTTCTTCGGCCCGGCTTGCTTGAATCCTGATGGTGCAGTGAGAAAGGGACTCATGTCTGAGTATACCCTGCCACACCTATAGTGGCCAAAAACGATTCAGAAAAGGGGGTGGTGATGAACAGAGTGTCTGAATTAAGCAGACCACTCTTACCCAGTCCAAAGATCAGGGCTTGATCCTTCACCGTTATTTATCTCACTGCACCATCCCAGCTCAGAACCTGGCTATATGCAAATCAGTCTGTCCCTGGCCCAGTGCATCATGGGAACAGGGCAGACTAAACTACCAAGCCAATTCTTCACCAGAAAGGAGACAAGCTACCGGGGACCGGTTTCTGGCATTTCAGCCTTCTTCGGCCCGGCTTGCTTGAATCCTGATGGTGCAGTGAGAAAGGGACTCATGTCTGAGTATACCCTGCCACACCTATAGTGGCCAAAAACGATTCAGAAAAGGGGGTGGTGATGAACAGAGTGTCTGAATTAAGCAGACCACTCTTACCCAGTCCAAAGATCAGGGCTTGATCCATCACCGTTATTTATCTCACTGCACCATCCCAGCTCAGAACCTGGCTATATGCAAATCAGTCTGTCCCTGGCCCAGTGCATCATGGGAACAGGGCAGACTAAACTACCAAGCCAATTCTTCACCAGAAAGGAGACAAGCTACCGGGGACCGGTTTCTGGCATTTCAGCCTTCTTCGGCCCCGCTTGCTTGAATCCTGATGGTGCAGTGAGAAAGGGACTCATGTCTGAGTATACCCTGCCACACCTATAGTGGCCAAAAACGATTCAGAAAAGGGGGTGGTGATGAACAGAGTGTCTGAATTAAGCAGACCACTCTTACCCAGTCCAAAGATCAGGGCTTGATCCATCACCGTTATTTATCTCACTGCACCATCCCAGCTCAGAACCTGGCTATATGCAAATCAGTCTGTCCCTGGCCCAGTGCATCATGGGAACAGGGCAGACTAAACTACCAAGCCAATTCTTCACCAGAAAGGAGACAAGCTACCGGGGACCGGTTTCTGGCATTTCAGCCTTCTTCGGCCCGGCTTGCTTGAATCCTGATGGTGCAGTGAGAAAGGGACTCATGTCTGAGTATACCCTGCCACACCTATAGTGGCCAAAAACGATTCAGAAAAGGGGGTGGTGATGAGCAGAGTGTCTGAATTCAGCAGACCACTCTTACCCAGTCCAAAGATCAGGGCTTGATCCATCACCGTTATTTATCTCACTGCACCATCCCAGCTCAGAACCTGGCTATATGCAAATCAGTCTGTCCCTGGCCCAGTGCATCATGGGAACAGGGCAGACTAAACTACCAAGCCAATTGTTCACCAGAAAGGAGACAAGCTACCGGGGACCGGTTTCTGGCATTTCAGCCTTCTTCGGCCCGGCTTGCTTGAATCCTGATGGTGCAGTGAGAAAGGGACTCATGTCTGAGTATACCCTGCCACACCTATAGTGGCCAAAAACGATTCAGAAAAGGGGGTGGTGATGAACAGAGTGTCTGAATTAAGCAGACCACTCTTACCCAGTCCAAAGATCAGGGCTTGATCCATCACCGTTATTTATCTCACTGCACCATCCCAGCTCAGAACCTGGCTATATGCAAATCAGTCTGTCCCTGGCCCAGTGCATCATGGGAACAGGGCAGACTAAACTACCAAGCCAATTCTTCACCAGAAAGGAGACAAGCTACCGGGGAACGGTTTCTGGCATTTCAGCCTTCTTCGGCCCGGCTTGCTTGAATCCTGATGGTGCAGTGAGAAAGGGACTCATGTCTGAGTATACCCTGCCACACCTATAGTGGCCAAAAACGATTCAGAAAAGGGGGTGGTGATGAACAGAGTGTCTGAATTAAGCAGACCACTCTTACCCAGTCCAAAGATCAGGGCTTGATCCATCACCATTATTTATCTCACTGCACCATCCCAGCTCAGAACCTGGCTATATGCAAATCAGTCTGTCCCTGGCCCAGTGCATCATGGGAACAGGGCAGACTAAACTACCAAGCCAATTCTTCACCAGAAAGGAGACAAGCTACCGGGGACCGGTTTCTGGCATTTCAGCCTTCTTCGGCCCGGCTTGCTTGACTCCTGATGGTGCAGTGAGAAAGGGACTCATGTCTGAGTATACCCTGCCACACCTATAGTGGCCAAAAACGATTCAGAAAAGGGGGTGGTGATGAACAGAATTTATGAATTAAGCAGACCACTCTTACCCAGTCCAAAGATCAGGGCTTGATCCATCACCGTTATTTATCTCACTGCACCATCCCAGCTCAGAACCTGGCTATATGCAAATCAGTCTGTCCCTGGCCCAGTGCATCATGGGAACAGGGCAGACTAAACTACCAAGCCAATTCTTCACCAGAAAGGAGACAAGCTACCGGGGACCGGTTTCTGGCATTTCAGCCTTCTTCGGCCCGGCTTGCTTGAATCCTGATGGTGCAGTGAGAAAGGGACTCATGTCTGAGTATACCCTGCCACACCTATAGTGGCCAAAAACGATTCAGAAAAGGGGGTGGTGATGAACAGAGTGTCTGAATTAAGCAGACCACTCTTACCCAGTCCAAAGATCAGGGCTTGATCCTTCACCGTTATTTATCTCACTGCACCATCCCAGCTCAGAACCTGGCTATATGCAAATCAGTCTGTCCCTGGCCCAGTGCATCATGGGAACAGGGCAGACTAAACTACCAAGCCAATTCTTCACCAGAAAGGAGACAAGCTACCGGGGACCGGTTTCTGGCATTTCAGCCTTCTTCGGCCCGGCTTGCTTGAATCCTGATGGTGCAGTGAGAAAGGGACTCATGTCTGAGTATACCCTGCCACACCTATAGTGGCCAAAAACGATTCAGAAAAGGGGGTGGTGATGAACAGAGTGTCTGAATTAAGCAGACCACTCTTACCCAGTCCAAAGATCAGGGCTTGATCCATCACCGTTATTTATCTCACTGCACCATCCCAGCTCAGAACCTGGCTATATGCAAATCAGTCTGTCCCTGGCCCAGTGCATCATGGGAACAGGGCAGACTAAACTACCAAGCCAATTCTTCACCAGAAAGGAGACAAGCTACCGGGGACCGGTTTCTGGCATTTCAGCCTTCTTCGGCCCGGCTTGCTTGAATCCTGATGGTGCAGTGAGAAAGGGACTCATGTCTGAGTATACCCTGCCACACCTATAGTGGCCAAAAACGATTCAGAAAAGGGGGTGGTGATGAACAGAGTGTCTGAATTAAGCAGACCACTCTTACCCAGTCCAAAGATCAGGGCTTGATCCATCACCGTTATTTATCTCACTGCACCATCCCAGCTCAGAACCTGGCTATATGCAAATCAGTCTGTCCCTGGCCCAGTGCATCATGGGAACAGGGCAGACTAAACTACCAAGCCAATTCTTCACCAGAAAGGAGACGAGCTACCGGGGACCGGTTTCTGGCATTTCAGCCTTCTTCGGCCCGGCTTGCTTGAATCCTGATGGTGCAGTGAGAAAGGGACTCATGTCTGAGTATACCCTGCCACACCTATAGTGGCCAAAAACGATTCAGAAAAGGGGGTGGTGATGAACAGAGTGTCTGAATTAAGCAGACCACTCTTACCCAGTCCAAAGATCAGGGCTTGATCCATCACCGTTATTTATCTCACTGCACCATCCCAGCTCAGAACCTGGCTATATGCAAATCAGTCTGTCCCTGGCCCAGTGCATCATGGGAACAGGGCAGACTAAACTACCAAGCCAATTCTTCACCAGAAAGGAGACGAGCTACCGGGGACCGGTTTCTGGCATTTCAGCCTTCTTCGGCCCGGCTTGCTTGAATCCTGATGGTGCAGTGAGAAAGGGACTCATGTCTGAGTATACCCTGCCACACCTATAGTGGCCAAAAACGATTCAGAAAAGGGGGTGGTGATGAACAGAGTGTCTGAATTAAGCAGACCACTCTTACCCAGTCCAAAGATCAGGGCTTGATCCATCACCGTTATTTATCTCACTGCACCATCCCAGCTCAGAACCTGGCTATATGCAAATCAGTCTGTCCCTGGCCCAGTGCATCATGGGAACAGGGCAGACTAAACTACCAAGCCAATTCTTCACCAGAAAGGAGACAAGCTACCGGGGACCGGTTTCTGGCATTTCAGCCTTCTTCGGCCCGGCTTGCTTGAATCCTGATGGTGCAGTGAGAAAGGGACTCATGTCTGAGTATACCCTGCCACACCTATAGTGGCCAAAAACGATTCAGAAAAGGGGGTGGTGATGAACAGAATTCTGAATTAAGCAGACCACTCTTACCCAGTCCAAAGATCAGGGCTTGATCCATCACCGTTATTTATCTCACTGCACCATCCCAGCTCAGAACCTGGCTATATGCAAATCAGTCTGTCCCTGGCCCAGTGCATCATGGGAACAGGGCAGACTAAACTACCAAGCCAATTCTTCACCAGAAAGGAGACAAGCTACCGGGGACCGGTTTCTGGCATTTCAGCCTTCTTCGGCCCGGCTTGCTTGAATCCTGATGGTGCAGTGAGAAAGGGACTCATGTCTGAGTATACCCTGCCACACCTATAGTGGCCAAAAACGATTCAGAAAAGGGGGTGGTGATGAACAGAGTGTCTGAATTAAGCAGACCACTCTTACCCAGTCCAAAGATCAGGGCTTGATCCTTCACCGTTATTTATCTCACTGCACCATCCCAGCTCAGAACCTGGCTATATGCAAATCAGTCTGTCCCTGGCCCAGTGCATCATGGGAACAGGGCAGACTAAACTACCAAGCCAATTCTTCACCAGAAAGGAGACAAGCTACCGGGGACCGGTTTCTGGCATTTCAGCCTTCTTCGGCCCGGCTTGCTTGAATCCTGATGGTGCAGTGAGAAAGGGACTCATGTCTGAGTATACCCTGCCACACCTATAGTGGCCAAAAACGATTCAGAAAAGGGGGTGGTGATGAACAGAGTGTCTGAATTAAGCAGACCACTCTTACCCAGTCCAAAGATCAGGGCTTGATCCTTCACCGTTATTTATCTCACTGCACCATCCCAGCTCAGAACCTGGCTATATGCAAATCAGTCTGTCCCTGGCCCAGTGCATCATGGGAACAGGGCAGACTAAACTACCAAGCCAATTCTTCACCAGAAAGGAGACAAGCTACCGGGGACCGGTTTCTGGCATTTCAGCCTTCTTCGGCCCGGCTTGCTTGAATCCTGATGGTGCAGTGAGAAAGGGACTCATGTCTGAGTATACCCTGCCACACCTATAGTGGCCAAAAACGATTCAGAAAAGGGGGTGGTGATGAACAGAGTGTCTGAATTAAGCAGACCACTCTTACCCAGTCCAAAGATCAGGGCTTGATCCATCACCGTTATTTATCTCACTGCACCATCCCAGCTCAGAACCTGGCTATATGCAAATCAGTCTGTCCCTGGCCCAGTGCATCATGGGAACAGGGCAGACTAAACTACCAAGCCAATTCTTCACCAGAAAGGAGACAAGCTACCGGGGACCGGTTTCTGGCATTTCAGCCTTCTTCGGCCCGGCTTGCTTGAATCCTGATGGTGCAGTGAGAAAGGGACTCATGTCTGAGTATACCCTGCCACACCTATAGTGGCCAAAAACGATTCAGAAAAGGGGGTGGTGATGAACAGAGTGTCTGAATTAAGCAGACCACTCTTACCCAGTCCAAAGATCAGGGCTTGATCCATCACCGTTATTTATCTCACTGCACCATCCCAGCTCAGAACCTGGCTATATGCAAATCAGTCTGTCCCTGGCCCAGTGCATCATGGGAACAGGGCAGACTAAACTACCAAGCCAATTCTTCACCAGAAAGGAGACAAGCTACCGGGGACCGGTTTCTGGCATTTCAGCCTTCTTCGGCCCGGCTTGCTTGAATCCTGATGGTGCAGTGAGAAAGGGACTCATGTCTGAGTATACCCTGCCACACCTATAGTGGCCAAAAACGATTCAGAAAAGGGGGTGGTGATGAACAGAGTGTCTGAATTAAGCAGACCACTCTTACCCAGTCCAAAGATCAGGGCTTGATCCATCACCGTTATTTATCTCACTGCACCATCCCAGCTCAGAACCTGGCTATATGCAAATCAGTCTGTCCCTGGCCCAGTGCATCATGGGAACAGGGCAGACTAAACTACCAAGCCAATTCTTCACCAGAAAGGAGACAAGCTACCGGGGACCGGTTTCTGGCATTTCAGCCTTCTTCGGCCCGGCTTGCTTGAATCCTGATGGTGCAGTGAGAAAGGGACTCATGTCTGAGTATACCCTGCCACACCTATAGTGGCCAAAAACGATTCAGAAAAGGGGGTGGTGATGAACAGAGTGTCTGAATTAAGCAGACCACTCTTACCCAGTCCAAAGATCAGGGCTTGATCCATCACCGTTATTTATCTCACTGCACCATCCCAGCTCAGAACCTGGCTATATGCAAATCAGTCTGTCCCTGGCCCAGTGCATCATGGGAACAGGGCAGACTAAACTACCAAGCCAATTCTTCACCAGAAAGGAGACAAGCTACCGGGGACCGGTTTCTGGCATTTCAGCCTTCTTCGGCCCGGCTTGCTTGAATCCTGATGGTGCAGTGAGAAAGGGACTCATGTCTGAGTATACCCTGCCACACCTATAGTGGCCAAAAACGATTCAGAAAAGGGGGTGGTGATGAACAGAGTGTCTGAATTAAGCAGACCACTCTTACCCAGTCCAAAGATCAGGGCTTGATCCATCACCGTTATTTATCTCACTGCACCATCCCAGCTCAGAACCTGGCTATATGCAAATCAGTCTGTCCCTGGCCCAGTGCATCATGGGAACAGGGCAGACTAAATTACCAAGCCAATTCTTCACCAGAAAGGAGACAAGCTACCGGGGACCGGTTTCTGGCATTTCAGCCTTCTTCGGCCCGGCTTGCTTGAATCCTGATGGTGCAGTGAGAAAGGGACTCATGTCTGAGTATACCCTGCCACACCTATAGTGGCCAAAAACGATTCAGAAAAGGGGGTGGTGATGAACAGAGTGTCTGAATTAAGCAGACCACTCTTACCCAGTCCAAAGATCAGGGCTTGATCCATCACCGTTATTTATCTCACTGCACCATCCCAGCTCAGAACCTGGCTATATGCAAATCAGTCTGTCCCTGGCCCAGTGCATCATGGGAACAGGGCAGACTAAACTACCAAGCCAATTCTTCACCAGAAAGGAGACAAGCTACCGGGGACCGGTTTCTGGCATTTCAGCCTTCTTCGGCCCGGCTTGCTTGAATCCTGACGGTGCAGTGAGAAAGGGACTCATGTCTGAGTATACCCTGCCACACCTATAGTGGCCAAAAACGATTCAGAAAAGGGGGTGGTGATGAACAGAGTGTCTGAATTAAGCAGACCACTCTTACCCAGTCCAAAGATCAGGGCTTGATCCATCACCGTTATTTATCTCACTGCACCATCCCAGCTCAGAACCTGGCTATATGCAAATCAGTCTGTCCCTGGCCCAGTGCATCATGGGAACAGGGCAGACTAAACTACCAAGCCAATTCTTCACCAGAAAGGAGACAAGCTACCGGGGACCGGTTTCTGGCATTTCAGCCTTCTTCGGCCCGGCTTGCTTGAATCCTGACGGTGCAGTGAGAAAGGGACTCATGTCTGAGTATACCCTGCCACACCTATAGTGGCCAAAAACGATTCAGAAAAGGGGGTGGTGATGAACAGAGTGTCTGAATTAAGCAGACCACTCTTACCCAGTCCAAAGATCAGGGCTTGATCCATCACCGTTATTTATCTCACTGCACCATCCCAGCTCAGAACCTGGCTATATGCAAATCAGTCTGTCCCTGGCCCAGTGCATCATGGGAACAGGGCAGACTAAACTACCAAGCCAATTCTTCACCAGAAAGGAGACAAGCTACCGGGGACCGGTTTCTGGCATTTCAGCCTTCTTCGGCCCGGCTTGCTTGAATCCTGACGGTGCAGTGAGAAAGGGACTCATGTCTGAGTATACCCTGCCACACCTATAGTGGCCAAAAACGATTCAGAAAAGGGGGTGGTGATGAACAGAGTGTCTGAATTAAGCAGACCACTCTTACCCAGTCCAAAGATCAGGGCTTGATCCATCACCGTTATTTATCTCACTGCACCATCCCAGCTCAGAACCTGGCTATATGCAAATCAGTCTGTCCCTGGCCCAGTGCATCATGGGAACAGGGCAGACTAAACTACCAAGCCAATTCTTCACCAGAAAGGAGACAAGCTACCGGGGACCGGTTTCTGGCATTTCAGCCTTCTTCGGCCCGGCTTGCTTGAATCCTGATGGTGCAGTGAGAAAGGGACTCATGTCTGAGTATACCCTGCCACACCTATAGTGGCCAAAAACGATTCAGAAAAGGGGGTGGTGATGAACAGAGTGTCTGAATTAAGCAGACCACTCTTACCCAGTCCAAATATCAGGGCTTGATCCATCACCGTTATTTATCTCACTGCACCATCCCAGCTCAGAACCTGGCTATATGCAAATCAGTCTGTCCCTGGCCCAGTGCATCATGGGAACAGGGCAGACTAAACTACCAAGCCAATTCTTCACCAGAAAGGAGACAAGCTACCGGGGACCGGTTTCTGGCATTTCAGCCTTCTTCGGCCCGGCTTGCTTGAATCCTGATGGTGCAGTGAGAAAGGGACTCAAGTCTGAGTATACCCTGCCACACCTATAGTGGCCAAAAACGATTCAGAAAAGGGGGTGGTGATGAACAGAGTGTCTGAATTAAGCAGACCACTCTTACCAAGTCCAAAGATCAGGGCTTGATCCATCACCGTTATTTATCTCACTGCACCATCCCAGCTCAGAACCTGGCTATATGCAAATCAGTCTGTCCCTGGCCCAGTGCATCATGGGAACAGGGCAGACTAAACTACCAAGCCAATTCTTCACCAGAAAGGAGACAAGCTACCGGGGACCGGTTTCTGGCATTTCAGCCTTCTTCGGCCCGGCTTGCTTGAATCCTGATGGTCCAGTGAGAAAGGGACTCATGTCTGAGTATACCCTGCCACACCTATAGTGGCCAAAAACGATTCAGAAAAGGGGGTGGTGATGAACAGAGTGTCTGAATTAAGCAGACCACTCTTACCCAGTCCAAAGATCAGGGCTTGATCCATCACCGTTATTTATCTCACTGCACCATCCCAGCTCAGAACCTGGCTATATGCAAATCAGTCTGTCCCTGGCCCAGTGCATCATGGGAACAGGGCAGACTAAACTACCAAGCCAATTCTTTACCAGAAAGGAGACAAGCTACCGGGGACCGGTTTCTGGCATTTCAGCCTTCTTCGGCCCGGCTTGCTTGAATCCTGATGGTGCAGTGAGAAAGGGACTCATGTCTGAGTATACCCTGCCACACCTATAGTGGCCAAAAACGATTCAGAAAAGGGGGTGGTGATGAACAGAGTGTCTGAATTAAGCAGACCACTCTTACCCAGTCCAAAGATCAGGGCTTGATCCATCACCGTTATTTATCTCACTGCACCATCCCAGCTCAGAACCTGGCTATATGCAAATCAGTCTGTCCCTGGCCCAGTGCATCATGGGAACAGGGCAGACTAAACTACCAATCCAATTCTTCACCAGAAAGGAGACAAGCTACCGGGGACCACCCCTTGTTGTAAATATTTTTGTCCACCCTAAGCGTGGAAGGGTATTCTCAGATGTGAGACCCTTGCTCATTGCACCATCAGGATTCAAGCAAACCGGGCCGAAGACGGCTGTAATGCCAGAAACCGGTCCCCGGGAGCTTGTTTCCTTCCCAGTGTAAGAATTGGCTTTTGTAGTTTGGTTTGCCCTGTTCCCATCATGCACTGGGACAGGAACAGACTAATTTGCATACAGCCAGGTTCTGAAACTGGGATGGTGCAGTGAGCTAAAAAACGGTGTTGGATCTAGCCCTGATCTCTTGACTGGGTGAGAGCTTTCTGCCTAATTCAGAGACTCTGTCCCTCACCACCCCTTGTTGTAAATATTTTTGTCCACCCTAAGCGTGGAAGGGTATTCTCAGATGTGAGACCCTTGCTCATTGAACCATCAGGATTCAAGCAAACCGGGCCGAAGACGGCTGTAATGCCAGAAACCGGTCCCCGGGAGCTTGTTTCCTTCCCAGTGTAAGAATTGGCTTTTGTAGTTTGGTTTGCCCTGTTCCCATCATGCACTGGGACAGGAACAGACTAATTTGCATACAGCCAGGTTCTGAAACTGGGATGGTGCAGTGAGCTAAAAAACGGTGTTGGATCTAGCCCTGATCTCTTGACTGGGTGAGAGCTTTCTGCTTAATTCAGAGACTCTGTCCCTCACCACCCCTTGTTGTAAATACATATAAACCTGAACATCTAAAAGCCTTTAATAAGTCTTCTCATAAATGCAACCCCATCGACTTAGGCCGATTAAATTACTCCCCCTTTACCTGCCCTACTTGCCCTCTTCTTTTAATGCAAAACTTTCACTTACAATGCCTCATTAAAGACAGACAAAATAAAGTGCCAAAAATTGTTCGATCAGCTCTTATTAATGTAAGATCATTACCGAAACATGAAATTGCTAATATCATAGAAAACTTGAACTTAGATATCCTTTTACTCACTGAAACGTGGGGAGACCCTTCCTGTGGACCCGACTTTACCACAGCTTCTCCCGAAGGTTATACAAATACCAGATGTGATAGGCTTTTAAAAAGAGGAGGAGGCATAGCCATAATATATCGTAACAACTACACACTGCGAATAGAGCCCATACCTACTACTTCATATGAAGCAATTAACTTTACCTTTTTTACCCCCTATTCCAGTTCATTCAGAGGCATTCTCTTATACCGCCCCCCAGGTCCACGCACTACGCTCCTATCATCTTTGAGCCACCTCCTAGAACCCATAGCAGGGGAAAATAACGTCACCATTTTGGGAGATTTTAACTTCCATCTGGAAGCCCTTGATAATTCAGATACAACAGTCGTTCTGACCGAAACAGAAGCAGTAGGCCTAATACAATTAGTCCATTCTCCTACGCATTCTGCGGGTCATACGCTCAAACCTTAATTCACTCTCCATAGAGAACACCCTTCCACTAACTTGGACTGACCACTCTGCAATACTTTTTAATATCACCACCCCCACCCCCCTCCCACTATATCCTCCAATTCCACTAAATTTAAAGCTTGGAAAAGCATCAATCTGGCCAAATTTAACCATAAATTACATACCAGTCAGAAAGTTAACATCTCAGATACAGAAATAGCAGCTATTACACATACCAACTGGCTTCGAAATATAATAGACACCACAGTCCCTACTAAAAAAAGATCCACCAATAGAATATCTAATTCGGCTCCCTGGTTTAATCAGAGCCTTAGGCTTGAAAAACAAAGCTGTAGACGGCAAGAACGGAAATGGCGCCAAAACTACGATCCGGACGAAAAATCCTGTTACAAACAAAAATTAACTAAATATAAACAAATGATCATCTCTGAAAAAGCTAATTCTACAACAATCAAATTAATTCAGCACAGGATTCAGTTAAACAACTATACCAGGTTGTCCCACACCTATCGGGACACGATAAACCCACCACAACAGATACCACCCAATCAATGTGTGACTCCCTAGCAATTTACTTTCAAGAAAAAGTCTGCGATATTTACGCTAAATTCAATAAACATACCACCCCCTCTACAGATCGCATTCTTTCACCATTTGGTCATAAACCTACTCCTGTTCCTGTAAGCCCCATAGTTGTTAATAAAACTAAGCCTACTTTTCAAAATTTTGACCAGGTATCCCCGGAACTGGTCGCCAATCTTCTTATAACTATCAACTCAGGCTCCCCCGATGATCCCTGTCCTCCAGCAATACTCAAAATATTTCCTGAAATTATCAGTCACAAACTCACAGACGTCTTTAATGCCATGTTCAATTCAGGTGTTTTTCCCTTTATCTGGAAAAAAACGGTAATTAAACCACTATCAAAAAAAGTACGCTCGACCCCGCAAACGTCACCAGATACAGACCTATAGCATGTCTACCTTTTCCGGCAAAAATCGTGGAAAAAAATTATGAACGTCCAGATCTCTGAATTCATTGACCGTAACCACTGCTTGGACGACTCACAATTTGGATTCAGGAAGGGACATGGCACAGACACCGCTTTGATTAAAGCATCCGATGAAATCAGGATGATCCTGGACGGTGGAGGTGCTGCTGTGCTTATACTGCTTGACCTCTCCGCGGCCTTTGACATGGTCAAACATACGACTTTGATCGACCGTGTCACGGCAACAGGAGTATCAAAAAATGCCATCTCCCTTCTTTCCTCCTTCCTAGCCAATCGGGAACAGTCTGTGGCTCTAGGTCGTTTTTCATCTTCTCCATTTGTTCTTCCCTGTGGTGTCCCCCAGGGATCCTCGCTAAGTCAGACACTTTTTAATATCTACGTGGCTGACTTGGCGAGGATCATTAAAGCTCATCGTCTAGCGGTAACCTCATACACTGACGATACACAGCTTGTCCTGGCGATTAACAACAACGGACTGAAAGTAGCCGCCAACTTCCAACAGGGAATGCTTGCAATCAGCAACTGAATGAATGAGAATTGCCTTAAACTAAAATCGGATAAAACCGAGGTAATGGTCTTCGGCATTCTCATTCCTACTTGGTGGCCACAAGACCTTGAACTTCCTCCCACCCCGGTCACCAATGTTAGAAACTTAGGGGGGGGGGGGTTTACAACAAACTGTCATTTGTACATCATGCCAATACAGTGGTCTCTTCCTCATTTTTTACAATAAAAATGATCAGGAAACTCTTGCCCTATCTTCCGACAAGTACAATAAAAACCTTAGTTAGTACCCTAGTCATGTCTCACATTGACTACTGTAATGCACTCCTTGTCAATGCGCAAGAAAAGGTACTAAACTAACTTCAGCTGGTACAGAATGCAGCTACCAGAATAATCAAAGGAATACCCAAGTTTAAACCAATTTCTAAAACCATCCGACAACTTCATTGGTTACCGGTGAGACACAAAATTTAATTTAAAGCCTTATGCATAGCTTTCAAAACCATCCATGCAACAGGGCCTGCTTTTCTGAAGCAATTCCTATGCCCCTACAGACCAGCACGTACACTACGATCCTCCACGGCTAATCTCCTCGAGGTTACAAAAACCAAGAAATCTACCTGGGGTGACAGATCATTCGCAATTACTACCGCCAAACTTTTGAACTCTTTGCCGAACCAAATAAAAAGCACCACATCCTTAATACCCTTCCGTAAACAAGTAAAAACCTGGCTTTTCAATCCATGATCATCTATCAAATTATCACTCTACCTAAGCGCCGAGACACCTCAGGGTATTTGTGCGCTCAATATATCTAATAAATTAATAAAATAAATAAATTGAACATCACCATGATAACACACCATCTCTGTGGGGACTTGAACATCACCATGATAACACACCATCTCTGTGGGGACTTGAACATCACCATGATAACACACCATCTCTGTGGGGACTTGAACTTCTCTATGATAACACACCATCTCTGTGGGGACTTGAACATCACCATGATAACACACCATCTTTGTGGGGACTTGAACATCTCTTTGATAACACACCATCTCTGTGGGGACTTGAACATCACCATGATAACACACCATCTTTGTGGGGACTTGAACATCTTTATGATAACACACCATCTCTGTGGGGACTTGAACAACACTATGATAACAAACCATCTCTGTGGGGACTTTAACATCACCATGATAACACACCATCTCTGTGGGGACTTGAACATCTCTATGATAACACACTATCTCTGTGGGGACTAGAACATCACTATGATAACACACCATCTCTGTGGGGACTTGAACATCATCATGATAACACACCATCTCTGTGGGGACTTGAACATCGCTATAATAACATACCATCTCTGTGGGTACTTGAGCATTCCTATAATTACACACAACCTCTGTGTGGACCTGATCATCATTAGCTTCACACTCTTTATAATGGGATTTAAGCTTTGAATGTACACACTATTTCTATGGAGACTTAAACACAATGATTTTCACCTACTATCTCTGTGGGGACTTGAACATCTATTTGGGCAAAAATGGAAGCCCCTAATCAAGCTCTGGGTTCCACTAGACCATATTCCTTGGTTCCATATGTTAATTTCTTTATGTGTTAGTTCCCTTATCTCCTAATATTGTAAGCACTAATAACTAGGTTAAATACAGGTTTAAGGGTCTTTCTTTAAGCATGATATGATATTTTCTGACACATTACCATAATCTGTCTTTAATGCATACCCCTAGTATATATGCAACAATTCATATATGAATAGGTTATAATGTTATTTGTGTATATTGATAAAATAAACATTTAGCCATGTGTTTTTGACTGTATTCAATCACAAATAGTGTTAGGGACTAGGTCCCCACAAGGATGGTAGCACGTGTTCAAGTCCCCACAAGGATGGTGCTGTGCGCACGATTAAATAACAATATAATTGCAAATTTGAAGCAGGATCCTTTATCATGAATTTTTTCTTAACATTTTTCTGTTATTAGTGTATTCCAAAAACATTGGGAAAGGTTAGTCCCCACAAGGCAGGTATCCACACATAGTCCCCACAAGGATGGTAACACGTGTATGGGTGTGTGTGTGTGTGTGCTTTTTTGACAACTAGACCTGGAAAAATGAAATCAGTATAATGGAAATCTGGGCAATGTTGCGTTTTTGTTTTTTCCTGGAAGCGTAAGCGTAGTGGGATGGTGTGACGTATGCCAGTGCTGCGTGAGAATCTGAACCATGATGCCTGAGCTATGGGCGTGGTTCTGTTGTGAGTTATATGATAAATCAAGTGAATCGGGTATCCATTTTGTAGTGCTGACGTCACCCGGGTCTTAAACACAAAGGTATGATGAGTGATGTCATTTGAGATGTCATCAGCGATGTCATGAGTGATGTCACTGACCATGTCATGAGATATGTAATATGTGACGTCATCAGCAGTGCATTGCGGGCACGCGAGTTATAGAAGCTGAACTAACTATAACGGGGGAATTGCAATGGTTTTGTATGAGAGAAATGTCCAGCCAGTAGGTAGTTACAGTTAGGACCTAGTTTCCATAGGAAATCCACAACATTCTATTTGGAATAACTTTGGCGCCAGTAGGCGAATCTTCTTGAATTTCTCCAAGAAAATAGCCTGCTCCGTTCCGCTCCTTCCCTGAAAGTTTGGGGGTGATTCATCAAGTGGGGGCCGAGAAAAAAGGGGGGTCCCACAACGTGCTTTCCCCATGCAATTTTCCATAGGGACCTTTAGCCAGGGCTACAGCCCGAACGGCTGAACGGAATTAATTGAAATTTGGCAGAGAGACAGAGTTATGTTCGCAGATTGTGCTCTTTGGTAAATGTTGTAAATCCATTCAGTAGTTTCTGAGAAAATTGCAAGTAAAATCATAGCGATATCTAGAGACGGAGTTCAGTACGCGTACTAAAATCTGTTCAATTACGAGCACGAGCTGCATGCTGATTGACTGTGAACGGTCTGTCAACACTCAAAACCAGGAAGTGTTGGCGGCCATCTTATGCCTCGCTAGAGCCGAGTCACAATAAAACAGTAAAACAAAGTTGAGAAATAAGGGAAGGGGGTAGGGTAGAGACATTATGACCCTCTAGGCTTGCTCAGGGGGTCGTACATTGATGTTTAGGCTCTATTTTTTTTGTTTTATTTTTTTCAAGAAAAATCGTGTCAATACTCCAAACCAGGAAGTGTTGGCAGCTATGTTGTTTGTCGGGAGAGCAGAGTCACAAGAAAACAGTAAAACAAAGTTGAGAAATAAGGAAACGGGGCAGTGTAGAAACATTCTGAGCTTATAGTCTTGGTCAGGGGGTGGTACATGGATCTTTAGGCTCAATTTTTATTTTTTTTTAAATAAAAAATGGCGGGGTACTCGTGCAGTACTTGTACCATAGGAGCCCAGGTTAACACCAGAACCTGGGCTGCTATGGGAGTTACAAGGGCCTATTATCAAGCACATTATCGCCGCTTTATCTGCAGTTTCCTGTCGATAAAAGCAGCGATAATGTATCGCCTTTTGTTGATAATATGCTCCTTCATTTCTAAGATAGTATGTAAAGCTTTCCTTTTTTGTGTAGCAGTTGTACTCTCTTCGCATGCTCAGCGTCGTTTCGAAGCCCACGTTTTCTTTTTCTTCAAGTTCAACAAGCAAACCTTTCTTTATATCAGTTAGTAAATCTGTCGCTTTCTTTTCCCGGTTTGTGTGTGTCATCCGCTGCTGTACTTTTGTACAGTATTAATAGTCATATTTTTTATATATTTATTTGAAAGGTAGTGCTGAGGCGCCAAACGTTGATTACGTACTCGGTCCATCGCCATTTTAGTAGTTTCTCACCGTTGTTTTTATTATATCTGTTAGTTAGAACTCAGTAGTTTTCAATCGTAGTCGTGAATATCTTACTATAGTATTTCAACATTATTTTTATTGTGGGCCGTCATACCCCTCCCCCACAAAATAAAAGAATTATATCGTTTTTTATTAACTTTTATTAAACAATAAATATAAACGAAACTCAATTATAACTATATTAGAACTAGAAAAATAACTTAAACAATGTTATAAACAAATTGTGAAATGGATTCCAAAAGGTGTCCGATTGGTAATCTGCAAAAGAAAAAAGAAAATGAGAGTTTAGAATTATGTAGATGTGAGTAAATGAGCTGAAGCATTACCAGGCATATTATCAAGAAGGGCGATAAAATTATCACCGGTTAAGCGGTAGGAAACTGCAACTAAAGCAGCGATAATGGGCTTGATAATATGCTTTTGTGAATTCCCATAGCAATCCAGGTTCTGGTGTTAACCTGGGCTACTATGGGAATTCACAAGGGCATATTAACAAGTTCATTATCGCCGCTTTAGCGGCAGTTTCCTGCCGCTGAAACGGCGATAATTTTATCGACGTTCTTGATACTATGCCCCTGCAAGTTTTGGTAACTCTACGGTTTTACCTGTGCAGTGTGACTCGTACATTCCAGGTCTGTTATAGTGCTGCATTCAAGTGGTGTCTATATGGAAGTGCCTACTGCGTTACTGACGCCCGTTATGCCGACTTATTTCTAATGCATTCCTATGAAGGCTTTGTAGATCTAGGCCTCTGTGCTTACCATTGTATAAACCTTGCGGGTAAACATTTCAGGCAGTTGGTGTCACAACTTATTCTGAACAATTCTTCTACACGTCTACACGTCGAAGACAGCAGTGTCTAAGTTTAAGAGAGAAAGAGAAATGATGTCACAGGGAGTGAGAGAGAGAAAACAACATTAAAACTGTGTTGTGGAGTCTGGAGTTGAGATTTTCTTTTGAAAAGTCAGACGTAGATTTACTAGCTCCTGGCATCACTTTACCCATGTTAAAAGTGACTCAAAAGTGGCGTAATAAGGCTGTGGATCTGTTTGTCAGACTGTTGTAACATATCTGTTGTCACTGCTCGGAGGTAATATCAAGCCTGGGCGACAAAATTATCTCCACTTTATCCGCAGGAAAGTGTCGCTAAAGTGGCGATAATGGGTTTGATTATATGCTCTATGGAATTCCAATTGAAGCTCATGTTAGATGTCCTTCACATCTAACATGACAACAATTCTTCTGCACATCCAAGTAGACACAAGTGGTGTCTATATGGAAGTGCCTACAGCTTTACTAATGCCCGTTATGGCGAATTATTTCTAATGCATTCCTATGAAGGATTTGTAGATCTAGACCTCTGTGCTTACCGTTGTATAAACCTTGCGGCCAAACACATACGGAAGTAGACTTCACACCTTCACTTCAACAATTCTTCTACACTTCCAAGCAGACAGCAGTGCCTAAGTTTAAGAGAGAAAGAGAAATGATGTCACAGAGAGTGAGAGAGAGAGAAAACATTAAAACTGTGTCGCAGAGTCTGGAGTTGAGATTTTTTCTTGAAAAGTCAGACGTAGATTTACTAGCTCCTTGCATCACTTTACCCATGTTGAAAGTGACTCAAAAGCGGCGTAATAAGGTTGTGGATCTGTTTGTCAGATTGTTGTAACCTATGTGTTGTCACTGCTCGGAGGTAATTATAGATTTTATAGAGAAGCTGCTGTACAGTACGCACTCTGGGCCATAATATCAAGCCTGGGCGACAAAATTATCGCCACTTTATCGGCAGGAAAGTTTCACTAAATTGGCGATAATGGGTTTGATAATATGCTCTATGGAATTCCAATTGAGCTCATGTCTGATGTCCTTCACATGTAACATGTGAAGGACATCAGACATGAGCTTCGATTGAGAGGGTGATCGTACCATAGTTTGTACTGCTTATCATACTCAGCGTGTACCCGCGCATACGGTACGAATATGCTTTGACGTTACGCGTTGCATTAAAGCTTCGGTGTGACGTCATGTACGGCGTTCTGTACGCGAAAGGGGGCAATGTTTCTACTTGGTTTAAAACATATATGTATTTAATGTACATACTAAGGGCAGACATTTGGGATAACTATGAATTTTTTTAAATACTTGTAATAATCATATATTACTTTTAAAAAGAATTACACAAATTGCGGTAGAACATCATGCGTACTTGTATTGAAAGAGGTGCGCAAGCGCATCATAAGCGTGCGCAAAGCCATGTGACTTTAAAAGTAGAGATTTGATTGGTTCATAACTTTTCCTATTGCGACTGTTGAAAGTTCCGTCCCATTATAATTATTCGACTTTTACTTTCTAAGAAGCAGCATTTGTTCTGAGAATCTTCCCAAATAGAAGTAAGATCACAATAATAAGAGCAATGGAGTCATCCTCAGGCAGTTCTTCAGAGGGCGATTTCATTCATGAAGAACGTCCAAAGTAGAGGAAAGAAGCTCTAATTTGGAAGTTTTTCACTTTCCCAGAAGGTCAAAAAAGGTTAATGCTCCAAAAGTAACCTGTAAAATTTGTGAAACAATGCTTTCAAGGGGTTCTCCATGTAAAAAATACTCCTTTGGCACAGCAAATATGGTGCGACACGTGAAGAACTTGCACATCAAGAACTTTGCTCAAGCTGCAAGACGGAGGTTTCACGAGAACCCACCTGCTGCTACACCAAGCACATCAACTGCGGCAGCAGCATTTTCAGCAAGCAGTCCACACCCACATATTGATTCTGACTTTGCTAAAGTTAAAATTCTATGCATTTATTGCGATAAACTTTTGTGTTATGGGGAAAAGTCTATATACTTGATGAAACGCAGGATGCAGGATCATTCTGTCCTCGACATTAGTTGTTCTTTTTTACATTCTTTTGTTCCGTTTGGAATTTGATGAGAAAACACACAAAAAATACAAAACAAAAAAAAAACGGTTCTTTTTAGAACTACCTTCACTGGTCAAAGAAAGAACTATATTTCTATGTTAGTGTGTAAAAGTTGGTCAGAATGAATGTGTAATTCATAAATGAATTAATGAATATGTTACTAGTGTATGGAGAATGTGAAAGTGCAGAACTATAAGGAACTGCTACAGCATAAATCTATAAGGTGTTTACCTATAGTATGCTGTAGTATGTCTGAAGCACTTGAATGTATCATATGTACATAAATATGTTACAAGTCTATGTTTCAATTTGCGCTGCTGGGGAAAGTGCCTGGGTGAATTTGTATGTGTTAGGGGCGGATTTACAACCCCCTTGTGCCTCTTTTACATAGTCGTTGCATTACTTTTGTGACACAGAGGTGGTGCAAAAGATGTGCCATGGTGTGTGCTATTAACAATGTGACGCATCTGGAGGGTGTATTACATTGTAAAGCGTTGTGCCATAAGAGGTTTTCTTGTGCAGAAGGGGGTGCAGCAAGGCCTCCTAAAAGTGAATAGGTGAAATGTATAGCATTTTATTCAGTGACTTTTGAGCTTATGCACCGTCAAAACCTTGCACATGCTTGAAGCAGGTGTAAGGATTGATACAGCATTGTGAGCATAGGGCTCCAAGAGAATTGCTGGAGATGTGTTATACTTGCAACCGGCGTCAAGCAATAATTCATCCAAAATTTACTTTGCAATTTTGTTTTGGTATTATTTTATAATAAGAATATGAAATATAATCTAAAAAATAAAATAAATATAAATATTTATATTAAAAATATAAGAAATTAGTATAAAAAGTAAGACATAATAATTAATACATTTACAAATTATCATTTTCAAAACCTTTGAAATTCACAGAAAAAAACATAGGTTTCCCACACGTTATAGTTAGCTGAACATTTCTCTCATACAAAACCTTTGAAATTCCTTCATTATAGTTAGCTCAGCTAACTATAACTTGCGCGCCCGCAATGCACTGCTGATGATGTCACATATTACATCACTCATGACATGGTCAGTGACATCACTCATGACATCACTCATGACATCTCAAATTACATCCCTGATGACATCACAGATGACATCATCCTTGTGGCACACCTCCTCTTACTGTAATATAACCTTTGATACACACAATCAATAATAGAAACTAAAATTATCAAAAAAATGGAGATACCATTTCCTGTTAGAACAACCTATTGAGTAATCCCAAAATCTACATACACATCCACTCATTCACCAACAGTTCTATATAGTCACTCATACATGTACTGACTCATCATATGTATTCATACACCTATATAACCTGTTATACACCAACACTCATCTATAGAGTTACTCACACATATCCATTTACTTGCATATACAGCTACACATCCACCACTACACTAACTTCCACAGAATTGTAGACATACTTACTCTCTTAAACAATCACTTATAGAAACACATACTTATTTATACAGGAAGTCTTAGAATCTCTCGCTCTCAGATATACTCACTTATATACATCAATACTCACATATACTAGTTTAAAACATATGTAGTTACTCATAAAGATACTTTTGAGACAGTCATTCACTCACTAACACACTCATACACACACTGATCCACCCCTACAGTCCTGCACACATGCTGTCTTCAAAACACATACAAACAGTGAGTCAGTCATTCATGCATCTGTGCGCTAAGTAATTTTTCCCACCGAACCGTACAAACACTAATTTTGGTACTCAAAATACCAACTAATAACTAACCCTGGGCGGAGTTCGCGGAGTGGGGCTTCGCGGAGCTACGCGAAGTGGGCGAGAAACTACGCCCACCTCCGCACTCCGCGTAGCCCCACTCCGCAAACACCACTGGCCGCCAGCCCCGCCACCCGCCTCCCTCCCGCCCTCCCTAAATACTTTGAAATAAAAGAATCAAATAATTTAAAAGCACTTACCTTGCCGCCGCTGCCCGCCGCGTCCCCGGGGCTCGCGATCTTCCGTCTTCCGTACTAATGCGCATGCGCGGGCGGCCGCGCATGCGCATTTTCTCGTGAAAATGCGCATGCGCGGCCGCCCGCGCATGCGCATTAGTACGAAAGACGGAAGACGGAAGTAAGTGAGCCCCGGGGACGCGGCGGGCAGCGGCGGCAAGGTAAGTGCTTTTAAATTATTTCATTTCTTTATTTCAAAGTATTTAGGGAGGGCGGGAGGGAGGCGGGTGGCGGCCAGCTACGCTCCGTCTGCGGAGTGCCGCCTGGCTCCGCCAACTCCGCAAAATGCGGAGTAGGCGGCACTACGCATACTCCGCAGACGGAGCGTAGCTGGCCGCCCACCCCTACTAATAACCCATATACACATTCATGTAGCTACTCACCAACCCATGCAGCCACTTATATACAAAGTGAGACACTGATACAGATATTTAAATATTTAGAGATTACTCGCTAGTACACCTGTTCACTAAGATATACTTAATAAGTCAGTTATATAATCAATTTTACAAAAAAAATCCATTTAGACATTTATTCTTCCATCGACCTTTATTTATTTATTTATTAGGGGCATTTGTAGAGCGCCTGGTGTACGCCTGCAGGCGTGTCCCCGCGCTATAATAGTGGGGTAAGCAGTAGGACAGCTAGCGCAGCCAACTACCGTCTGAAAAGGTAGGTCTTAAGTTTAGATCTAAACAGAGGTTCTGATGCCTCCTGGCGTATCTCAGACGGAAGGTCATTCCATTTCTTCGGTGCCAAAAATCTGAACGACCTTCCCCCCATACGCGCTTTTCTGATTTTAGGAATTTTCAAGAGGCCTGTACAGGAGGAGCGCAGAGTTCTAGTGGGCACCCCCTTCTGCACAAGAAAACCTCTTATGGCACAACGCTTTACAATGTAATACACCCTCCAGATGCGTCACATTGTTAATAGCACACACCATGGCACATCTTTTGCACCACCTCTGTGTCACAAAAGTAATGCAACGACTATGTAAAAGAGGCACAAGGGGGTTGTAAATCCGCCCCTAACACATACAAATTCACCCAGGCACTTTCCCCAGCAGCGCAAATTGAAACATAGACTTGTAACATATTTATGTACATATGATACATTCAAGTGGCTTTAGATATACATATATAAAAAAAAAGATTTTTCAAAAAGACACACATTCACTGGATGATGTCATCAGTGATATCATTTGAGATGTCATCAGTGATGTCATGAGTGATGTCACTGACCATGTCATGAGTGATGTAATATGTGACGTCATCAGCAGTGCATTGCGGGTGCGTAAGTTATGGAATTTTAAAGGTTTTGTATGAGAGAAATGTTCAGCTAACTATAACGTGTGAAACCTATGGTTTTTTCAATGAATTTGCATGATTTTTGAAATGCTAATTCCTAACTATAATGTGTGTGAAACCTATGGTTTTTTCAATGAATTTGCAAGGTTTTTTAAATGCTAATTCCTAACTATAACATGTGTGAAACCTATGGTTTTTTCAGTGAAAAAAATATATATATATATATATATATATATTTGTACTTCACCTAAAACCTTTTCAATGCACGTAGATGAACACGCGGACCCAAAGTTCTTCGTGCCAGTTTATTTCCAAACACCCTGCATCAAAGCCGCCATGACGCGTTTCGGTCCCACCTGGACCTTGATCACATGACGCGTTACGTTCAGTAAGACGCCCTTTTACAGTGCTAGTGTTGCTTGAATTACAAACAGCTGTGCCGTGCCAAACATTGTAATGAAAGACAGACTATACATATGTGATCTCGGCATAAATGCACAATGAAATTACATTTGGCTTTGTCTGATCAGAAAGGTATAGCAGCATAAACAAACATTTGTTAATAATGTAATATTTATAATAAATAACCACGGTAAATGGATATAAAACCATAAATATATTTCTGTGTTTAAAATCATAAATATTTAAATAGAAATATTTATAAAATCGATAAATAAACACGGATTCCGCCATTGAAATATAAAAGCGGTAAAACTGGTCGAAGTATAGAATATAAGACCTCAGATCTGTATACATGCATATCAGAGAGGTCTCAATGGCTGAGGTACCCATAATCTCCCGACATTTCCCCAGTAACTCACTTTATACCATGATTACAATGTTATTAAATGTATTGGTATAATTGCTGCTATTCCCAAATTTAGAATACATCATATCCTTTCATAATTACTCAATAGTACCCAAGTGGGCAAGCACAGCTGGTCAAGCATAGTTTAAAGAAAAGGGCAATGGCTGAACTATTAGCAAAGAGCCCCCTAAGCCGAGGGCAATGGGAGGATTTGCTAAATAAAAGAAAACATGAACTAAACATAAATTAAAGTGACACCCAAGTGAATAACAAAAATAAATCATCAAGTTAAAATCCTAAAGTGCATGGTTTCATCAAAGTTTCTAGATGGGGAACAGGTATTAAGCGGTCAACAAATTCATATGAGCTAAAATCATCAATCACATTTAATTACAAGTAATTCATAAACATGTATATAAATCCTCAGTTGCGTTCAGTCCAAAAGGGGATTTAGTATTTAGCTCTAAAATGTACTTGGTCTCAAGTGTGCGAAGTGCACTTTCCCGATTGCCCCCTCTACGGGACAGTGGTATACAATCCATGGCAAAATAGCTTAGAAGGGTCGGATCGCTGTCATGAACTACCTCGAAGTGCCTCGCAACAGGATATGCTTGGTCTTTATTGACAATTGCACGTATATGTTGAAGAACTCTTCTGTGCACGGGCAGTTTTGTACTGCACACATATCGTAGTGCACATGGACATTCTAAAACATATACAACATATTCTGTTTTGCAGGTAATTCTTTTTTTCATTTTTACTGGTCGAGGTAAAAATGGGGTGTTATACATTTTTACATTCTTCGCATGTTTACATGCTTTGCAAATCAGGCATTTGAAAAACCCCTTTTGTTTTTGATAACCAATTAGAAGGTGATTTGATCTCAGGGTTGCTTCTCACGAGACAATTCCCCATGGACCTAGCTTTTCTAAAGGTCAGTTGTGGCAACCGATTGTGCTGGGTCAAATCTCCCCCAATTATTGGGTCTCTTAGGAGTAAACCTCAATGTCGCTTAAAGATTTTTCTGATAGCACCATGTTGTTTATTGAAAGTCAGGATGACCCTAACCTTGGATGACTGTGGTTCAACCTTAACTGGAGTTACTTCCTTTGTGGTTAATGCCTGTTCCCTGCTAAGGTCTCTGGTTTTATGGATAGCCTTGTCTATAACTGATGCTTTGTAACCTCTCAAAAGGAATCTCTTTTTGCAAGCCTCCTGGGCTAGTTTGCAGTCATTCTCACTGCTGCATATGCACTTAATCCTTAGCATCTCCCCATAGGGGATGCTGTGGATCAAGTGCTGAGGATGTTGACTAGATGCATGCAACAGTGAAATTCCCACAGTGGGCTTACGATAAAGTCTAGTAGATATGGCGCCATTAGATATAAAGACCTCCGTATCCAAGAAGACAACCGATTCCTTGCTCATATGAGCAGTAAATTCAAGGTTTAAATGGTTAATGTTCAATTTCCCGATAAACTGTATGGCTAGTTCCTCTGACCCCCTCCAAATTAAGAAAAGGTTGTCTATATATCTTAGCCATAGGGGAACATGATTGTTCAAGATGTCCTCATGTTGCCTTTTGAGGACCTGCTCTTCCCACAACCCCATATGCAAACAAGCATAGCTGGGGGAAAAGCAGGCCCCCATGGCAACTCCCCTTATCTGTTGGTAAATAGTGCTATCGAAATAGAAATAGAAATAATTGTGTTCTAAACATATTTTAACCATATCAACAAGCATCCTATTATTTATTTTTATTTTTTTATATATCCTCATTTGCGTGCATAGCTCCAATCTATCCAATCAGGAATATGCCACAGAGCTATCAATACCGGCTGTGCTTCTGTACCGTCTCAGCGTTAGCTGGGAGGAAGATCTTAGTTGGAGGGGGAAGAAGCCAAATCCCAGCAGTACATTTGCACATGCCTGGAAGTTCTTGCTTAGGGCTGTTCATTGGAAGATAGTGCCCGTGACACCGTAGCCCCATTTGTTTCATGACTCTACACCATTAAAAACAATGGTTGGCAATGCTCGCATTAATCATAGGACCCTGGGGAAAAAAAACAACAACAACAAAAAAAACCCAGGCTCAATGTGACCGTGCCAACTGTGTCCAAAAAGCTCTCCTACTTGGACTTCCACCTCTAGCTAAATCAAGTTTGGAAATCTGGAGGACAGAGGTTCGCCATTCATGAATAGAAGGAGGCTGGACGTCCTTCCAATGTCTACAGATCTCTCTGCGAGCTGCCAAAATGGAGTAAAATACGAGGTTAGAAGCTGCATTACGTACTTTGTTCTTCAGGCCAAAAATGACGAGGGCGAGATCTATGGAAATGTGAAAGCCCAATGCCAAAGATAGATCATTTCCTATAGACTCCCAGTATGTTGTTAATTCTGGACATTCGTAGAACATGTGGATATCAGGTGCGGCAACAAGTCGGCATCTTGGGCACGAGACCGGACCTGTCAAAGAGAATTTTGACAGTCTCAACGGGGAGTAGTAAGCCCTGTGAAATGTGAAGAGATGGTTCCGACGTAGCCAAGCTGGCTTCACCAGGTCCCACAGTGCCACACAGGAAGCTGACCAAAGCTCCTCCAGATCTATTTCTGGCAATACGTCGGCCCATAATGTTGCAGGGAGGCAGAATTTGCCATCTATTTCCTCCATGATCTTCTTATACCAAAGAGATATTTCCTTTTTTGCAGGGGGACAATCTAGCAGACACGTAACTAATTCGCTAGTGGCACCTATAGGTAGATTGCTACTCCGGGATGTCTGTGTATTGTATGCCTGGGACCAGCTTGAGATTTGTATAAATTTGAATCTGGACAAACTTGGCCCGACCTTATTTGTTAGGTAGTCCCAAGGGAGTAGTGTTCCGTCCATAAACAAGTCACCCCAGGTATTAATGACGGCCGCTCTTAATGGTTGGGTTAATGTGTCTTCTGCCCAAACTGGGGGAGATGGTAGGTCCCATATTGGAGCTCTCTCTAGATAATACCCCAGTTTAATTGCCTGCCTCATTCTGTACCATGTGGAAGCTATCCCCTTTAAAGTCTTTAGTTTTATTTATTTTTTAAATTTTGGGTCTCCGAATTTAAACAAAAAGCTACGCTGTCCGACTCCCTCACAGTTCAATAACATAGAGAACATATGGCCTACCCCTGTTGCTGCTGGTATTTTTAGCAACATGCGTACGTGCGAAAGCTGAAAAGCCCACGCATAAATCTGAAGATCTGGTCCCGCTAACCCTCCCTTCTCTCTGCGGCGTCTTATTTTCTTCCAAGAAATTCTTGGATTTTTACTATTCCAAATGAAAGTTGAAATTGCGCTTTGTAGTTTAGAAATTAATTTGGGATCAAAAAAAAGTGGGATTGAATTAAATAAAAAGGGAATCTTAGGCAGAATACACATTTTTACTAAATTAACCTTACCTAGGATAGTGAGTGGAAGATGTGACCAATCCCTCATATTTTTACGACACTGTGCTGCTATTATAGAAAAGTTTAAGGAAGCGATCAGGTCGATGTCTTTAACTATATTTACCCCCAAGTATCGTAATTGAGGTCTAGATGACTCATTAAAAGTAGTTAAGTCAGTGTTCCAAGTCATTGACTCTGTTTTGGAAGCGTTAACTTCGTATCCAGAAACTTTGCCAAATTTAAGAGCTAGGTCTATCACCTCTGGATATGCTGCATTAATATCTGACGTGAAAATCATTATATCGTCAGCATAAAGTGCCACCTTTTTTTCCCAATCACCAAAAATAAAGGGTTTAATAAGTGCGCTATCTCTTAATGTTTGTGCAAAGGGTTCTATATACAAATCAAAGAGGAGGGGAGACAAGGGGCAACCCTGTCGGGTTCCTCTGGTTACATTAAACGACGCTGTAAGGCCCCCATTAATCAGAATTGAAGCTGAAGGGCTACAATATAACAAATCTATTGCCCTACGAAATCTATCTCCAACGTTAAACTTTTTCAGGGCCTCCGACAGGTATAACCAATTTACCCTGTCGAAGGCCTTGGTAGCATCCAACGTCAGAATAGAAAAGGGGAGAACCTCTTTTATGGCCACATCAATAGATCCTATTAGTTCGTAAGTGAGCTCATATAATTGTCTCCCTCTTATGAATCCTTTTTGATTAGAGTGAAGTATATCAGGGGCTACCTGGCCAAGCCGTTTGGCTTTTCATTTTATAATCAGCATTCAAGATTGAAATAGGCCGATATGAGCCACAATCGGAAGGGGGCTTCCTTGGCTTTAACATAAGCGTTATTGAGGCGTTATCCCATGAGGCAGGCGGTACTACTCCTTCCCTCAATATTTGATTAAACAGAACCGTTAAGATTGGAGATATCTCTAAAATCAAATGTTTATATACCTCACTCGGTAAACCGTTGGTTCCTGCCGCCTTACCCCCTTTGGATCCCTTTATAGCCTGCTCTACTTCGGCAACACTTATTTCCTCTTCCAAAAGTTTGCTCTGCTCGGGTGACAGAGAGGTAAGGGAGATACCCTCTAACCAGTTGCCAACATTGTTAGTATTGATATTGAGATCTTCCTGATAGATTGACTGGAAGAATGTTTTAAAGGTCTCTCTAATTTCTGCGTCGCTGGTGAGGGTACCCTTATCTGATGTAATTGAGGCAATATTATTACGAACCCGGTCTGATTTAATTTTCCAGGCCAGCAGCCTACCTGCACCCTCCCCATACTGGAAATGAGAGAGTTTGCTTGCCTCCCATTTCTGCAAGACTCGCTTCTCTATTATCGAGGATGAGTTGTTTTTAAGCTCATTTAGCTCTGCGAGTTTCAGGAACGAGTTATGATTATCTAGAGCTCTGTCAGTATCTATACAGGACTGAATGACAGACATACTGTTCTCAATGGAAGATATTTCTTCTCTGCACTGCCTTCTTCTGTGAGCTACGCTGTTCTTGACTCTTCCTCTTAGTGTACACTTAAAGGCATCCCATACTATGCCAGCCGTGTTAAAAGTAAAAAATTCGCGAGTCTCAGACTGGAGGAATTCTATATCCTCTGTTGATGTAAGAAATGACCTGCCAAAGGACCAAAGTTTAGAGGAAGAAGACTTAGTGCCCCACTCCATTTCCAGCTTCATCGCTGAGTGGTCAGATAAATGAGATGGGATATAATCTACTGAGATAATAGAATCAACCAAAGATCCACTTATTAGGATGAAGTCTATTCTTGAACTATGTCTATATTTAAGATTTCTAAAAGAAAAACTCTGTCTTTGGCCCTCTCTCAGCCTCCAAATATCGACATATCCATATTGTTTCATTAAACCCAGTAGACAATTTCTAGATTTGAAGGGAACTTGTTGCCTGCTATTTGTAGATTTGTCCAGTAAAGGGTTGATAGTGATATTAAAATCGCCAGTTATGATCACCGGCTCAGGAAAACTCAAGAGGTGTTGGAATAAGGATTCTAATGCAGAAGGATCATCGCAATTTGGCCCATAATAACCAGCCAATGTTATAGACGCCCCACCTATCTCTACAGCTGTGATGGCCCATCTCCCTCCATTATCTACTTTTTGTTGAAAATGTTTTAAATTTAAGTTCGAAGATTTTTTAAATAAAATTGTAACCCCCCGCCTGTTTAGTGATTGAGATGTTGAAATAGAGGAATGTATCCACCTATTTCTCTTCACTAACTCAGATATCTCGTTTTCAGTTAAGTGCGTCTCCTGGAGTATAATGATCTCGGCGTCCACGTCTCGAAGGTACTGCATGATTTTATTAGCCCGTGGTCTGGTGCGGAGACCATTAACATTCCAGGACAAAATCCTAGGCCTACTCATGTTTCTTAAAATAGGAACTATATATCAAACATACCTGCATATAGATTCTCATGCTTATTCTTATCTGCCAACAATAGAAAAGAACAATTGGAAGAAAATAACTACAAAGTGTGATGATTGGAGCTTTATCGATAATGGATATTTTTCCTTTTTTGCTACCACCCCTCACCCCCCGTGACCCCCCCTCCCATGGGAAACCCCTGAACTCACTACCCGGAAAATTCCGGAAGTAAGTGCTCCTAGCTCTTCCCCGTCCCCACCTCATGTGTCTCTCTATTTAGTATAATGTGATAGCTCGCCTTATATATGTAGCATGCGTAGATTTATTGGTACTAGTCTTTATTTTCCTTTTTGTTCCCTTTTATTTTTACATCATATCCCTTCATCCCCATACCTTCTTTTTTCCTTCCATCATTTTATCTGAAAAAGACTTCTGGTAGAGGGAGTTTTGTCAATTAATGAGTAGCGTTTTTTTTTTAATTTGTGTATATTTGTGATTTTTTTTTTTATCCGCTGACCCACAGCTAGCACCCTTTATTACTCCTTCCTGCTACCTAAAGACATTAGAAGTTCGTCAGCTGCCTGTACCGAGCGAATATTGTGCATTTTATTATCCATCACAATCTTAAGGGATGCAGGGAAGCCCATCTGCACTGTTGCACCCAGTTTACGAAAGGCATCCATTCTTCTTCCTAGCTCCCACTGTTTATCTAGCGTGTATCTTGACAAGTCCCCCAGCACTCCCGCAGGCTTAAAGCGGCTCACGGACCCTGCTCATCGGGTTCCGCTGTGCTTAGCCGTTAGCTGCCTGACACTTGCCTGTTCTGCCAACAGCTGCCACCGGAGGTGCTCCGCTCCTGGAGCAATCGACGAGGGATTTTCCGCCTGCGGGGACCGGGACGGGACTGCGAGACCCAGCATCCACAGCGCATTGAAGACCACAGCGCAGCTGGTGTCTCTTCCCGCCCCTAGCACTCCCGCAGGCTTAAAGCGGCTCACGGACCCTGCTCATCGGGTTCCGCTGTGCTTAGCCGTTAGCTGCCTGACACTTGCCTGTTCTGCCAACAGCTGCCACCGGAGGTGCTCCGCTCCTGGAGCAATCGACGAGGGATTTTCCGCCTGCGGGGACCGGGACGGGACTGCGAGACCCAGCATCCACAGCGCATTGAAGACCACAGCGCAGCTGGTGTCTCTTCCCGCCCCCAGCACTCCCGCAGGCTTAAAGCGGCTCACGGACCCTGCTCATCGGGTTCCGCTGTGCTTAGCCGTTAGCTGCCTGACACTTGCCTGTTCTGCCAACAGCTGCCACCGGAGGTGCTCCGCTCCTGGAGCAATCGACGAGGGATTTTCCGCCTGCGGGGACCGGGACGGGACTGCGAGACCCAGCATCCACAGCGCATTGAAGACCACAGCGCAGCTGGTGTCTCTTCCCGCCCCTAGCACTCCCGCAGGCTTAAAGCGGCTCACGGACCCTGCTCATCGGGTTCCGCTGTGCTTAGCCGTTAGCTGCCTGACACTTGCCTGTTCTGCCAACAGCTGCCACCGGAGGTGCTCCGCTCCTGGAGCAATCGACGAGGGATTTTCCGCCTGCGGGGACCGGGACGGGACTGCGAGACCCAGCATCCACAGCGCATTGAAGACCACAGCGCAGCTGGTGTCTCTTCCCGCCCCCAACACTCCCTACTTAGCTCCACCTTCCCCGCGGAGCGCGGGACGCGCGCGGGGGACGCAAACCGGGGCGAAGACCGGGCAAAGAGCGGGCCGTTTGAGGCCGTTCGAGTACGGGAGAGTCCGGTCCGGGCCCCCTCTCTTTGCCTGCCCCACCAAGACCACTGACACTTTGAACAATGTGCACACGGGAAACAAGAAGTAAAACATCTTCCCTTGCTGCAGCTGGAGCGGTCAAAGGCCCAATCGACACTTACTTTGCCAAGGCTGGCTCACTCCTGATTGAGGAGATCCAAGTCCTGGAGCGAAGAATTTCACAAGAAATTGATTGGGTAAGGAGATCTTCTATGGGACCGATGGCACTAGCTAGAACGCCTGAAAATAGTTCGGGTAGGCCTACCATGCATAGTTCCGATCAGACATTATTTCACCCTACGGACACCCTAACAAACAGCCCAGAAATCACTATTGATGTTCCAAGCGATCTAGAGGACATGAGCCTAATGGTGTTACCCAATACTCAAAACACGCAACCTATACCACCACAGAATACTGAGGTAGCTCCAATCGTAGAATCCAATAGCGATAATAATAAGGGAGCCAGAGAGGGAGCGATTCCTAAGAAAAAGCAAGGGCCACAAAACCAAGAAGAACCTAGGTCCAAAACCCCCAAATCTAAACAAACTAGAGGTAAGGGGAGGAAATTAAATGCCCTTGCCCCAATGGGGGTCAGATTAGGAACTCCATCCACTCCCAGACCACCCAAATCAACCCCATCCGTACAATCTACTGACAATCTCCCATTAGACACCTCCTCGGATGACATCACTCTGGAGGACATAGGTTCATTGCTCAGGTCTCTATTAAGCCCATTAGAGGCGAGACTGATTAAGATCGAAGCAAGATTAGTGAGCATCGAAAAGGCAACGGTGCAACTCGCTGATGCTAGGAAAACCGACAGCAATATAACTAAGACATTAAAGGAGGGTACAGGCTCTAATTCTGCTAAAAACAACAACCTGCAGGCTGTATCAAACTCCAAACCATCAGACCCAAAACTTAGATCCACACAACCTGTAAAAAACAATGCATCAAAACCTACTGTTACACTTACAGTCCCGACACCCTCACAACAACCTAATACCACTACTCCCAAACCGGCCCCTTCATTAAAACCAAACCCAACTCCTCTGACTAAAACCAAGGACAACCCCCCACTTGAGGGAGAGAAGCCACACTTCAAACGAAAACTACAGTTTGTAAACCTCCCACCAGAAGCCGCCCCCTACACTGTAGTTTTGGCTGGGTTACCAGAACTTGACCCCCCCACATTTGAATCATACACCTCACTCAAGAATAAAGTAATAAACTGGCTCTCGGTTAATAGACCACTACCGAGAGGTACTGCGAGTGACATATCCACGACAAAGAGAGTAGCATGGGTGGGGCATACTAGGAAGTCCATCAGAGGAGATTGCATTTTGGTCTCTTTTAGAGACCCTAACACAGCTGCATATATTTGCTCCTGTGCTACTGATGAGGACTTCGGCAATACCATCCAAACACTTCCCCTCTCATTTTTCTACCCCTCCAATCTTTATGACTCTGAGGATCACAGGTGGGGGCACCACCAAGAGTTATTGGAGGGTTGGGAAACTTGTCACAGAGACATTAACATTTATCCTCCATATAGGGGGAGACCAACTGAGTATATCTCTGGTTACGGGGATGAGGCGGGGTGGGAAACCGTCACCAGGAGGAGGAGGGGGGGAGGTGGTCATAGGAGGGGAATACCTGGACCATATAGAACGCACTACCCTGCCTATCTACCAACACAGAACCGATATAGCAACTTAGATATGGTAGATTGACAGACGGTTGGAGAGGGGAACGTTGCTCCTGCAACCTACCCAACCACCACTAATACACCTGCAGTTTCCATATGCGACATAAACTCACATACACTGGCGGGTACATTAATAACAAGTTTAGGTGAATCGACCCAGACGCCAGCCATGGTGAACCCTCCCTCACTCATTGCCACTAGTCCATTGGACATTACACATCCATCCTCAACTCATAGGGCCCACCAAGAGCCCACTAATATTGCTGCGAGTTCGCAACGCGCCCAAACACCACACATAACAGTAATTTCGTGGAATGTAGCAGGGCTCTCTAGTAAATTAGACTGTCTAGAATGGGCCTCCTACATTAGATCTAAGAATCTAATACTCCTGCAAGAAACCTGGGCGCGAGAAACAATAGACATAACTGGCTTTGCTTCCTTCTCCAAATTAGCCAAGTGGGGGGGAAAGGGGAGACCATCTGGGGGATTAATGATAGGGGTAGCAACGGATCTAGGATGCCAAGCCTCCGATATAGAGACCGCTTCCGACGATCTGTTGGCTGTCCTACTAGAATGGCCGGACTCAACAAAGCTATTAGTCATCAATATCTACTCTAGGCCGACCCAAATGCATAAAGAGTCGCCTACCATAGATGAGTTAGCTAGATTCCTGGAGGGCATTCCGTGCGATCTTGCCTGTCTGGTCGGGGGCGATTTTAATTCCCACTATGAACCCCTGCCCGGATTACGCGACGGCCCTTCCCTAGATGAAGATTCCTGCTGGCTTATACCTGAGACGGCGGCGCCACCGCCAAGGGCCTGGACTCCCCTAGCCCTACAAATAAACGCCCTTACTCTTAATTTCGGTCTTAGGGCATGTAATGGCCGTTGTAGCTCGGATATACCTAGTAACCCGACCTACAACAAATCTGGTAGTGAATCTAGACTCGACTACATCATGGTCAAAACCTCTATGTGGCCAGCAATAGTTGACTTTAAAGTGTGCCCAAGAAACGATAGTGATCATAACTCCCTGGAACTGACTTACTCCCTTCCTGGCAGTAAGGACACATCACAGGGATCTGGGATCGATAAGTCGGGTCTCCTACTTGAAACTAACCGTAGGAAAGTGAAGTGGGAGAAGCTGGCTAGCAGTACAGACAAACTACCCCGCCTTTATGAAAGGTTAGTTCCCTTACTAGAGAGTGCCTTTGATCTGGGCATCAAAAACCCAGACGAAGACACCAGAAGGGAACTAGCAATAATTCACAAAAATATCACAGATTCCCTCGAACAAGACCTGTTTATAACTTCCATGGAAAGGAAGGGCTATAAGCCAAAGACCTCTTGGTATAATGCTACATGTAGGAAGGCTAAGGCTCATTTGCTATCTGCTATAAAGGGACGCCTTAGCAGGGAAGTAATCCGCGAGAGAAGAAATAAGTACAAGTCCCTCCTAGTGAATGCTAGGGCGGAATGGGACTACGACTATTGGGAGAATCTCGTGAAGGCATTATCAACCAGAGACTCACGCAAATTTTGGCGTGTAGTAGCGAATGGTACGGGTGAGTTATCATCGGCAATAGAACCTAACATAGCCGCCTCGGTGTGGCAGGCCCATTTTGAAGCACTATACGCTGAGAGAGGTCAGGATTCTTGCACCGTGAGTCTTCTGCCCGCACCTACCCCTTCGGGGGCTGTATTTACTGAAAAAGAGGTAAGGGAGGCCATTAAAGGTCTAGCTGCTGGAAAAGCCCCGGGATTGGACGGGGTCCCGGGGGACCTGTTCAAACAGGAACCAGGGATCTGGGCACCGTACCTCACACTAATATTTAATGCCATCCAGGAGGGAATGACTGTGCCTGATACTTGGACGGGAGCAGAGGTAGTCCCAATCTATAAAAAGGGATCCCCCCTGCTCCCGTCCAACTATCGACCTATCAGTCTGATAGATATTTCTCAAAAACTTTTTGGCAGACTGATCTTAAATCGTTTGCAAGCGTGGATCCAAGAAATGGATATCCTGTCCCCATACCAGGCAGGATTCCGGGAGGGTGTATCCACCACAGACCAAATATTTAGGTTACAACTGCTCTATTGGAGAACAGCGATAATCGAAGGCGGTAGTCTCTATACCATCTTTGTAGACCTACGTGCCGCCTTCGATTTGGTGCCTAGAGCCAGGCTGTGGAATGTCATGAAAGAACTCAATGTCCCCGCCGATATCTTGGCAATCCTGATAAGACTCCATACTAATAACTATGCCCGCGTTAGGTGTGGCAAAGGTGGAAAACTAACTGAGCGGTTCCCAGTTCGCAGAGGTGTAAGACAGGGTTGTGTACTTGCACCCACCCTGTTTTGCATCTTCGTGAACGGGGTAATTGCCCACCTTAACAGGATTGCCAACTCGGACGCCCCCAAGTTGACTGGCAACAGGGTGCCTGCAATTATGTTTGCAGACGACACCCTGTTGCTGTCTAAATCCCCTATGGGGATTCAGCGCACTTTGGACGGCTTCCTTAACTTCTGCTCCGACCGGGGACTGGAAGTCAATCCTCAAAAAACAAAATTCATGATTTTAAATCCCAACTCCCGAAATAGAACCCCTCCCAAGCTAGGCATGGTTCAATTAGAACGGGTGCATAATATCGAATACCTGGGGATCACTATAAACGAACACTTAACTTGGTCAACCCACCAGGCCAAAGTGACCATCAAACTGGCACAGTTGGCGGGTGGCACTTTGCGTCTGGCAAATAAATCTAGCTATCGACCATTCACCCCAGTTATTCACATATACAAAACACAAGCTAGGGCAGGGGTTACTTACGGGGGAGAGTTGTGGGGATACACCCAGTACCCCAAGTTACAGACCACGGAGAACAAGTTTTTGAGACAGGTAGCTGCCCTCCCCCAGAGCACCCCACTACTACCACTCAGGTTGGATTTGGGAATCAGACCCATTACAGAGGAGCTAGGACTAAAACCCCTAAAATTCTGGAGGCGTTTGTGGTCTAGCCCAGATCTCGCAAGCTATAGAGAAGAACTACAAGAATTCCTGGAACTACGGAGCATAAAGAGGATTCCTTGGTTGACTTACGTCAAGGGAAGGTGCGAGTAAATGGGATTCCCGGAACTATGGACAGACCCTCTTAATTCCTGTACCAAGATCCCAAAAAAGGCACTCGCGAATACCTACTACGCCATGATGCTTACCAGAGCCTCTAATGATACTCGTGAGGGGTCTCTGACAAATTTATTCTTGAAAATAAAAGATACCTATTCCCTTGAAAAAACTCTAGATGAGATTTCCCCTCCATTAACCAGGAAACTGTTTTTACAATGGCGTTATGGATGCCTCCCTCTAGCTTCGTTCACAGCATCTTGGTCAGCCTGCTCCACTACATCAATTTGCCCAATGTGTGCACACCCGAAGGAGGACGACATGCATGCGGTCCTTTTCTGCAAGGGCTACGAGCGGAGCAGGAAATATTGGCTTGTTCCGATGCTCAGGAACTTGGGTTTTAGATCTCACCAAACCGCTTATAGAGTCCTAAAATCTGATCTCTCCCCTCCTATCGTTTTTGCACTGTCAAAATTTTTAACTTCACTGTGGTTCACCCGTAGCCGAATGATGAAAAGTCTGGTATAAATGGACATGACCAGCGGCTTTCCACAAATGTCTTATCTACATTTTAACTACCTCTTATAAATTTGGATCACATTATGTTTAATAAGTTTTTAAATGTATGTATTGTTCTGCATCTTTTATGATCTGTGATCGAAATAAAGATTGATGAAATGAAAAGAATGTATTTGAAAGTTAAAACCTTTGCCTACTAGCGACTTTTGTTTTAGGGCTAGGTTCAGAATGTGTTCCATAACAGAATAAGTATGAAAATTAACAAGGATTTTTCTCGGCTTGGCCCTTTGTGGATTACGCCTGAAAGGGTCCCTGTGGATTCGTTGAATATCCAAAGCTAATTCCTCGGGAGTATGGGGGAGGCTGAGAGAATCTTTTAATAACGAGATTATGTAGCTCTTGCTCTCTGTTCCTTCGCTACCTTCAGGAACATTCAAAATGCGTAAGTTGCTGCGCCTGGCATTGTTTTCCGAAACCTCCATTCTTTCTGAGATGGCCAGATCTTCCCTCTTTAACTTTAGTATGTCTTCCTGAGTGCCTTCAGCCCGCATGGATATTTGAACCACAGTTTCTTCCAGGGCTTGTGTTCTTATCGACAAATTGCCAATCTTTTCGTCAAGTGTTTCACAAAAATTCCTTATGTCCCTTTGGTTTGATGCTGACTCTGCAAAGCCTTCTTAATCTCGGCCGATAATGACGCAAACATCTGTTGCAACGAGGCAATTGAAATAGGTACTAGAGTAGAGACTAGATCTCCCTCTTCCCTCTGACAGGGTAGAAAATTACCATCCAAAAGATTAGGGGGTGGATCTGAAGCGGAAAGAGGCTCGGAAATTTCTCTAGCTTCAGAGGCTTCTGAGGTTAAGTTGTTAGGAGGGTCTTCCCGTCTGCTCGTCAGAGATGAGGGAACCCCAATAGAATCTCCTAGCCCAGACTGATCGCTGTGTGCACCTTCGCTCTCTCCCAAGCAGTGGTGTACTGCTGTTTGCAATGCGAAGTCAGAATCAAGTTCTTCCTGTAGTTCTTCCTGTAGAGCAATGGCATCTATAGGATTGGTAGGGTTAATAGGAGCCAAGACTGAGGTTGAGGCCGAGGCTGAGGCAGAGGCTGAGGCTGAGGCAAGGTCTTGCTCACATGACGCCATAGCCCTAGAACCCGAGTTGTTATCCTTAGGGGGGCTGTCCCTCTGTAGGTGGTCTTGTCCTATTTCCAAAACTTGTGGAATGACCTTGAAATAGGATCGCAGAGAAGGGGTGATTTTGGTGATTGGATCTGCGAGGGGCTTAATCTTATTTCGCTTTCTTCCTCTATTTGCTTCGACTTCTGTCGAGAGGTATGAAGACGTTCTCAAAGTTTTTAGATTAGAGAATTTAGCAGTGCTTAGAACGTTATCAGCTTCCTCTGTCTGCTCCCTAACCAGCCCCCCCTCTGAGTGTAGTAGCCCCCCTTTGTCCTTTCTTTTACGAGAGGCGCCAGCCCTCTCCGAGCCCCTCACTATGCTTTTACTTTGGGGATTCTTGTTAACATTAATAGTCTTATCAGACTTATCAGACTTATCAGCTGCTGTATCACACATACATTCGGGAGGAAAACTTGCCTCATTCAGTTCACACCCCCCTTTTATCTCATGTTTGTTTTCTTCACAAACTACAACCCCTGCTACCACCTCCTCGCGAGTAATACTTGCGTGGGACCCGGTGCAGGTATCAGCCGTGGGGAAACACTGCGAAGTGTTGGAGGCAGGGGCGTCTTTACGGCTCTGTTTCACGAAGCTTGTTTGTGAGCTGCCTCGAAGGCTCCGCACCCACCTGTTCCTGCGCAGCTCCAGGGCGGCCTGCCTCCAACGAAGTAGCCCAGGTGAGTGCTGCTCTTCCGCTGGAGCCAAAGGGCGTTGACCGCTGCCGTAGCTGAGAGTGCCGGTCTCAGAGCTCCTCTCACCGGACCCGCGGTGCACGCCTCCTTCACCTTCGCTGAAGCACATCGGGGCGTGTGCTGTCCGTTAGCAAAATAATTACGGGAAAACGCTGATTTGGCCAAGAAATACTTCTTTTTAAACTGCCATCCTTAAACTGCTCGCAACTAATTCAATGTTTTGCATAGCGAGCCAATCGAGTTACAAACTAAGAGGTAGGAGCGGAGCGGAGCCCTGCAGCAGTCAGCCGACTGCCGCCATGTTTTCCTGTAAGATCACTGTTCTTCAAGCATCCTATTATGTAAAGAAAAGCATGCTGGTCTGTGATTTAGATAGTGTTCAACTGCTTTAACACCGACAATGTGTCCAATGGAAGTATAAAGGGAGGTAACGTCCATAGTGATAAGGATCAAATCACTCCCCTATATATATATATTCACTGAAAAAACATAGGTTTCAGCCACGTTATAGTTAGGAGTCAGCATTTAAAAAACCTTAGAAATTCACTGAAAAAAACATAGGTTTCAGTGGACATAGTTAGCTGGACATTTCTCTCCTACAAAAGCATTGAAATTCCTCCGTTATAGTTAGTTCAGCTAACTGTAACTCGCGCGCCCACAATGCACTACTGATGATGTCACATATTACATCACTCATGACATGGTCAGTGACATCACTCATGACATCACTGATGACATCTCAAATGACAGCACTGATGACATCACTGATGACATTATCCTTGTGAAAGAGTGGGAGACCTCCTCTCAACGTAATATTACCTTTGATACACACATTGAAAAATAGAAACAAAAAATTTCAAAACAATGGAGATACCAATATCAGTTACAACAACCTGTTCAGTAATTCCAACATCTACATACACATCCACTCATTCACCAACAGTTCTATGTAGTCACACATGCATGTAGTCACTCATCATATGTACTCATACACCTATACATCCTGTTACACACGATACTCATCCATAGAGTTACTCACACACATACTCACACATGCAAATTAAATCAAACATCCATTTACTTGCATATATAGCTATACACACACCACTACACTCACTTCTACAGAAACATACACATACTTATTCTCTTAAACAATCACTTATAGAAACACACACTTATTTATATAGGAACTCTTCCAATCTCTCACACTCTCACATATACTCAATTATATACATCAATGCTCACATACACTAGTTTTAAACATATGTAGTTACTTATAAAGATACTATTGAGACAGTTGTTCACTCACTAACACACCCATACACACACTTATCCATCAATACAGACCTGCATACATGGAGGCCCATTATGATGGCGGGCGGATTGCCCCCGCCAGGCTGGTGGTGGCCACCGCCAGCCTGGTGGGGGCAATCTGCCCGCCATCCACTCTCGTTTTCCCCCCGCCATATTAGACTGTCCGCCGCTTTTCCGCCCAGGTTGCCTTGCAGCCGGGGCAGAAAAGGAAAAATATGGTGGCGGTGTCTATCAGACACCGCAGGCATATTATGATGCAAAAACCACAGTTGATGGACAGAGTGCAGAACAATGTCATACATGCACCCCAGTACAGAGCTCTGGGCCCAAATCCATCATTTTTTTGCACTCCACACCATCCCAGTTCAGACATGGCCATATGCAAATCGGTCTGAGCCTGTGCCTCATGGGAACAGTCCAGCCCGAACTGCCAGGCCATGCCTTCCCTGGACCGGAAACAAGCTTCCGAGGACCGGTTTCTGGCAATCCAGCCATCTTCAGCCCAGCTTGCTTGAATCCAGTGGTGTGGAGTGCATGGGACTCACGTCTGAGCATACCCATCCCACTCGGGGCGACAAATGCAAAAACCACAGTTGATGGACAGAAGGCAGAACAATGTCATACATTCACCCCAGTAGAGAGATCTGGGCCCAAATCCATTGTTTTTTTGCAATCCACACCACCCCAGTTCAGACATGGCCAAATGCAACTCAGTCTGACCCTGTGCCTCATGGGAACAGTCCAGCCCGAACTGCCAAGCCATGCCTTCCCTGGACCGGAAACAAGCTTCCGAGGACCGGTTTCTGGCATTCCAGCCGTCTTCAGCCCAGCTTGCTTGAATTCAGTGGTGTGGAGTGCATGGGACTCACGTCTGAGCATACCCATCCCACTCGGGGCGACAAATGCAAAAACCACAGTTGATGGACAGAATGCAGAACAATGTCATACATTCACCCCAGTACAGAGATCTGGGCCCAAATCCATCATTTTTTTGCACTCCACACCACCCCAGTTCAGACATGGCCATATGCAAATCAGTCTGACCCTGTGCCTCATGGGAACAGTCCAGCCCAAACTGCCAAGCCATGCCTTCCCTGGACCAGAAACAATCTTCCGAGGAGCGGTTTCTGGCATTCCAGCTGTCTTCAGCCCCGCTTTCTTGAATCCAGTGGTGTGGAGTGCATGGGACTCACGTCTGAGCATACCCATCCCTCTCGGGCGACAAATACAAAAACGACAGTTGATGGACAGAATGCAGAACAATGTCTTACATTCACCCCAGTACAGAGATCTGGGCCCAAATCCATCATTTTTTTGCACTCCACGCCACCCCAGTTCAGACATGGCCATATGCAAATCAGTCTGACCATGTGCCTTATGGGAACAGTCCAGCCCGAACTGCCAAGCCATGCCTTCCCCGGACCGGAAACAAGCTTCCGAGGAGCGGTTTCTGGCATTCCAGCTGTCTTCAGCCCCGCTTGCTTGAATCCAGTGGTGTGGAGTGCATGGGACTCACGTCTGAGCATACCCATCCCACTCGGGGCGACAAATACAAAAACCACAGTTGATGGACAGAATGCAAAACAATGTCATACATTCACCCCAGTACAGAGATCTGGGCCCAAATCCATCGTTTTTTTGCACTCCACACCACCCCAGTTCAGACATGGCCATATGCAAATCAGTCTGACCCTGTGCCTCATGGGAACAGTCCAACCCGAACTGCCAAGCCATGCCTTCCCTGGACTGGAAACAAGCTTCCGAGGACCGGTTTCTGGCATTCCAGACGTCTTCAGCCCGGCTTGCTTGAATCCAGTGGTGTGGAGTGCATGGGACTCAGGTCTGAGCATACCCATCCCACTCGGGGCGACAAATGCAAAAACCACAGTTGATGGACAGAATGCAGAACAATGTCATACATTCACCCCAGTACAGAGATCTGGGCCCAAATCCATCGTTTTTTTGCACTCCACACCACCCCAGTTCAGACATGGCCATATGCAAATCAGTCAGACCCTGTGCCTCATGGGAACAGTCCAGCCTGAACTGCCAAGCCATGCCTTCCCTGGACCGGAAACAAGCTTCCGAGGACCGGTTTCTGGCATTCCAGCCATCTTCAGCCCGGCTTGCTTGAATCCAGTGGTGTGGAGTGCATGGGACTCACGTCTGAGCATACCCATCCCACTCGGGGCGACAAATGCAAAAAACACAGTTGATGGACAGAATGCAGAACAATGCCATACATTCACCTCAGTACAGAGATCTGGGCCCAAATCCATCGTTTTTTTGAACTCCACACCACCCCAGTTCAGACATGGCCATATGCAAATCATTCTGACCCTGTGCCTCATGGGAACAGTCCAGCCCGAACTGCCAAGCCATGCCTTCCCTGGACCAGAAACAAGCTTCCGAGGACCGGTTTTTGGCATTCCAGCCATCTTCAGCCCGGCTTGTTTGAATCTAGTGGTGTGGAGTGCATGGGACTCACGTCTGAGCATACCCATCCCACTCGGGGAGACAAATGCAAAAACCACAGTTGATGGACAAAATGCAGAACAATGTCATACATTCACCCCAGTACAGAGATCTGGGCCCAAATCCATCGTTTTCTTGCACTCCACACCACCCCAGTTCAGACATGGCCATATGCAAATCAGTCTGACCCTGTGCCTCATGGGAACAGTCCAGCCCGAACTGCCAAGCCATGCCTTCCCTGGACCGGAAACAAGCTTCAGAGGAGCGGTTTCTGGCATTCCAGCTGTCTTCAGCCCCGCTTGCTTGAATCCAGTGGTGTGGAGTGCATGGGACTCACGTTTGAGCATACCCATCCCACTCGGGGCGACAAATACAAAAACCACAGTTGATGGACAGAATGCAGAACAATGTCATACATTCACCCCAGTACAGAGATCTGGGCCCAAATCCATCGTTTTTTTGCACTCCACACCACCCCAGTTCAGACATGGCCATATGCAAATCAGTCTGACCCTGTGCCTTATGGGAACAGTCCAGCCCGAACTGCCAAGCCATGCCTTCCCTGGACCGGAAACAAGCTTCCGAGGACCGGTTTCTGGAATTCCAGCTTCTTCAGCAAAGCTTGCTTGAATTCAGTGGTGTGGAGTGCATGGGACTCACGTCTGAGCATACCCATTCCACTCGGGGCGACAAATGCAAAAACCACAGTTGATGGACAGAATGCAGAACAATGTCATACATTCACCCCAGTACAGAGATCTGGGCCCAAATCAATCGTTTTTTTGCACTCCACACCACCCCAGTTCAGACATGGCCATATGCAAATCAGTCTGACCCTGTGCCTCATGGGAACAGTCCAGCCCGAACTGCCAAGCCATGCCTTCCCTGGACCGGAAACAAGCTTCCGAGGAGCGGTTTCTGGCATTCCAGCTGTCTTCAGCCCCGCTTGCTTGAATCCAGTGGTGTGGAGTGCATGGGACTCACGTCTGAGCATACCCATCCCACTCGGGGCAACAAATACAAAAACCACAGTTGATGGACAGAATACAGAACAATGTCATATATTCACCCCAATACAGAGATCTGGGCCCAAATCCATCGTTTTTTTGCACTCCACACCACCCCAGTTCAGACATGGCCATATGCAAATCAGTCTGACCCTGTGCCTTATGGGAACAGTCCAGCCTGAACTGCCAAGCCATGCCTTCCCTGGACCGGAAACAAGCTTCCGAGGACCGGTTTCTGGCATTCCAGCCGTCTTCAGCCCAGCTTGCTTGAATTCAGTGGTGTGGAGTGCATGGGTCTCACGTCTGAGCATACCCATCCCACTCGGGGCGACAAATGCAAAAACCACAGTTGATGGACAGAATGCAGAACAATGTCATACATTCACCCCAGTACAGAGATCTGGGCCCAAATCCATTGTTTTTTTGCACTCCACACCACCCCAGTTCAGACATGGCCATATGCAAATCAGTCTGACCCTGTGCCTCATGGGAACAGTCCAGCCAAAACTGCCAAGCCATGCCTTCCCTGGACCGGAAACAAGCTTCCGAGGAGCGGTTTCTGGCATTCCAGCTGTCTTCAGCCCCGCTTGCTTGAATCCAGTGGTGTGGAGTGCATGGGACTCACGTCTGAGCATACCCATTGTGAGAAGTTGGCCTGGTATATAATGCTCACTAATTCTAGTGATCACTTTGTACCATGCCAAGCAACCCTTATGATGATGGTTGTAATTCAACCTTGTAGACCAGTTATCCTAGTGGTAACGTGGACAAAGCAGTCTTAGGCTAAACTCTGAAAGGCATGTGAAGCCAGCTGTTATACCATACACAACCCCCTTGAATACCAAATGAAAGGGACACCACACAGATATATATTGAAAATATATATTGATTTATTAACTATAAAATCCCCTGGACTCTTTATGAGCACAGAAGCACAAGCGTTAAATCACAAGACAGTTTAAAATACACAAAAGTTGCACAATATGGATGAGCCCTAGGGGCCACCTAAACCATATACTAAGAAAGTGGTATAAGAGATACCAGGAGGAAAGTGAAGAGGCCTAGGGCCTTGGGAATCGCTGGAGCTATTCGAGACTGGCAATGACTAAGTCGGGAAAGGCCCACGGGACTCGGGTGCAGTGTTCAAAGTGCACGCACTTCTCAATACAAAGTCTATGGTGCGTAAAAAGCACAAAGTTAGAAAGTTAGGAACCTTCCGAGTGACCTACGGAGCTGAAACTTAAAACACAGGCCCTTGGGATGTGTACCAGTGCAGGAGCACCGGCGGAGCTGAGTTACCTCACCCACAGGAAGCGGGTGCATAGGGTCGAAGTTGTGTCGGGTTTCGTCATGCTGGTCGATGGTGCTTGGAGCTGAAGATGCTGCAGGCGGCTCGATGAGAAGAGTTCCGGTGGATCCAAGGGTGGATCTGAAGATGTGAAGACCTGAAAGCAGAGGGGACAGTGTTCAAAGTCACTAGCCAGTGACTACCGTGGAACCAGATTGGAACCAGGCGATGTCGGGTGCAAACAGGCGTTGTCGGGTAGCTTCTTTCTGCAGCCACGTGGATACCCGGGGTCGAGGACGTCCAGGAGTCGGTCACGAGCTGTCCCACGTAGGCTTCTCGCTGTTGGCGGTGTCGGCGACCTGATCGGAGCAAACAGGCCTTGGAAAATGCAAGCCACGCAGAAGTTGAAAGATGCTGTTCACTCGGACCAGCAAGGTCAGAGCGGGTGCTCCTTTTCACAGGAGCTTGGGTAGGTCTGGAGCAACCAGACCTGCTGTGTAAATCTTCGGGTTCGTCGCCAAGATGGCCGCTGGCCGCGTGGCTAGTGGCCGGGATGGCGCGTCGAGTGGCACAATGCAAAAGGGCCCCACGCAGATCGTGGAGATGCTGGAGGGCTGATCTTCGGTGCAAGGGCTGCTCGGTGGTGGGGGTTCTCAATCCCCAAAGCACAACGTCGAGGATGCCTCAGAAGCTGCGCAGTCAGCTTTTCGAGTGTCTTTCAAGAGGTCCGGTCCCACGTCACTCGGTGCCTCCACGGGTCCCTTCTTCGCAGGGACTGTGGATCGGGCTCTGAGAGGTCTGGGAGTCTGGTTCTTGTCGGGCTCTGGGCTCGGTCTCCGGCGGGAGGCGGCGGCAAAGCAGACGTCGAGTTGCTGGTTGGTACCTGTGTTCACAGGGTGGCCACTCCTAGGCCACAAGGGAGATTCTCTTCAGTCTTCTGTGCAGCAGAATGTCGAAGTCCAGTCTTCTTCTTGTTTAAAGTTGATTTCGGGATGATCTGCCGTGCAATGGCACTGCTCCCCCTCTTATTCCCAAACTGGGGGTGGATCACCTACTAGGTTCCTCCTCTGGGAGGAACCAGGAAGGGGGGCGGTTACACCCCCTTTCCTTTGTCCAGCTCCGCGCCAGGACTGGGGCTGGAAGGCCCCAGAACCGGTTTGGACTGGCCTATGCACGGGGACACCTTGTGTGCCCCGGGCATGTCTGATTCTATTCAGCCCTGTCCTACCCAATACACAAAATCCTGTCTGGGGTGGTGCTTGCACCTCCCAAGGCAGGAAACCCTTTGTCCAGGCCACCATCTGCCGAGTTTCGGTCAGCAGCAGGAGGCCAGACTTGTGTCTGTGGTGGCAGCGTCCATTTTGTGAAGCTGAGGCTCTGTTTAACTTTAACCGGGGTTAAGGCTACACACATGTCGTGTCCCTCTAGAAGGGTGGAATGCTATCCCCGTCGCCAGAATTGGCGAGGGGATAGTATTCCAATTCGTATGACACCTTACTCGACATGTTTTGATAAAGCCAAACCAAAGATAGCATTTAACCGCGAGGATTATAATGCACTTAAGAGTATATGGTATGGCAATATCCCGGAACAGCTTAGGGAGTGGTTCCCGACAGCTGCAGACAGGCTCAGCTCATGCTGGAGCACCATCTCACATATTTCCAAGCACTCTGCCTCCAGGATTGATGAGGCCTTCCATAGGAGTGGCTGATAGGAACATATGTGTCCAGTTTAGGGTTAGGCACAGACATACTGTACCTAAGTAAGAGGTGATTACACCAACTTACCCCAGCTGAGTGATCAGCCAGTTGTGTCAAATATGGAGGCCAGGCCAGGGGTGGCACAATACATGCTGCAGCCCCTGGCAGGCCTTGGCTACACCTATGCCCTGGGTACCTATGGTACACTGTTACAGGGGCCTATAAGGTGAACCAATTCCAATTGTGTTATGCACCTAAGGTACATGGAGTCCATTTTAAGGAGAGAGCAATCAGCCTGGGGCCCTGAATAGCAGGATCCCAGGCCAACTAAGTCAAAAACCAGCTAAACACCAGGCAAAAAGTTTGGGGGTAACCATAGTCAGATATCCACCTTCCTACATAACCCCCCCCCCAAACGAAAGGAGATAAGGCTATCCTTGACCAGGTAAGCCTATATTGCCTAAGTGGCCATATAAGGAAGTACCAGCTCTGGCTTGGTAACCCCCTGTCTCATGGTCCACTAAGCAATCCCTCACCCTAAGGGTATCTGAGGGTCTCCACCATAGGGAATCTCTACCTGTGGTGTGTCTTTGCAAAGTCAAAGGCTGGTGTTGAGATGGAGTACTGAAGTGAGTTTCCTCTGTAGGGCTCAGCTTCCTCCAATCACTCTCCACCATGTGTGCCTTTCTTTCTCTGACTGAGTTGCACTGTGCTCTCAGGGTCAACCTCTGGCTACCTAAAGCTGGAGGCTGGGTCCCTCTGTTTGGCTTACTGGAGGGACAGGTCAGGTTTGGGCCCTTAGGGTCCCAGGTTTGGCTGTGCCCAACAATATCCATCTGGGGGAGGTCCCTAACTACTTTTAAGGGGGATCCCTCAGGAGTTTTTAAAGCTTGCACCTCACTAGGGCTACTAGTTTCGGTGCCCCTAATCTGCTGATGGGGGTGCTTTATTTGACAGGGGGCCCTTTGGGTCTCACTGTCCTTCTTGTCCTCTGCAGCCCTGGGCTGAGTAAGGCAAGGTAGAGAGGGGCAGGTTACCTGCTCCAGACTGGGTCCCTCCTGAGAAGGGTCCACTGCCATCAGAGGCTCTGTCAGGCCAGGCCTAACAACCTCTGGGACAGTTCCTTCATCAGGGGTAAGATCAGTTCCCTGAGGAGGCTGATCCTTTCCTAAAGTCTGGTGGGAGGGAGATTTATCTTCCTCCTCAATGCTCTCTGTTTGGGTGGAGTGATCCATCATTTCAGGCTTCACTACCCAGGTATCAGTTTGAGTTTGGGCTGTGGCCATCACAGCCCCACCAACCTTTTCAGGAGGAGACTCAGTTTGGGTATGGGCTGTTACTAGTACAGCCCTGCTACTCTTTCCAGGAGGGAAGTTATCTAAAGATGGGGCTGAGGTTTGCTCAGCCCTCCCAACCTTTTCAGGAAGGACATCTTGAATTGGGGCTGTAGCCATTACAGCCCCACTAACCTTTCCATGGAGATTTACCATCCTAGAATGGGTTTGCTGTTCAACCTCAGCCCAGGCTGAGATTTCCAAATCATTACCCAGTAGGCAATCTACAGGCAAGTTTGCTGACACTGCCACTCTCTTTGGGCCAGTGACACCTCCCCAGCTAAGATTGACTACTGCCATGGGATGATTGGTTTCTATGCCATCAATGTTTGTCACCTGATATCTGGCATCAGGTAAAAGTTGCCTTGAGGGGACTAGACATTCAGCCACCATGGTGATGCTAGCCCCTGTGTCTCTGAAGGCCTCAACTTTCAAACCATTGATGAGGGGCTCCTGTCTATACTTGCTCAAAGTGTTTGGGCAAGCTGTGAAATTGGCAAACCCCATGCCAGTCTCATAAACAAGAGTATCTGAGTTAGGGGACCTGGATAGGCCAGAGTCCACCTGTCCTCCAAAAGTAAACCCACCCAAATTCTTGGGGGTGCTCCCACCACCTGGGGGACCACTGCTAACAGTGACAGGAGGTGTTGGAGCCTTACCTGGAGGTATATTCTCCTTATTGCCATTCTTGGGACAACAGCTATCTGTTTTGTAATGCCCCACCTGTTTACAGGTATGACAATAAGGCTTTTTCTGGGATGTAGAAGTGTCTTGGGACCCACCCCCATTCTTGGAGTTTTGGGGCCCTGGGGAAGTCTTTTCCTTACTTTTATCCCCACCCTTCTCTTGAGGCTTGGTAGTCTCTTTCTTTTGGTCACCACCCTGGTTCTTAGGCCTGATCCTGGTTCTGACCCATTTGTCTGCCCTCCTACCCAATTCTTGTGGGGAGGTCAGATCAGAGTCAACCAGGTGCTGATGTAGAAGCTGATTTTGACAATTACTTAAGATTTGCTCTCTCATAATTAAATTATACAATCCTGTATAGTCAGTAACCTTACTTCCCAGCAACCAGCCCTCCAGAGCCTTAGTGGCACACTCAACAAATTCAGACCATTCCTGAGTCTGTGTCTTCTGGGTATCTCTGAACATTAACCTGTACTGTTCAGTGGTTAAGCCTAACCCATCAATCAGAGCACTCTTCAGGACCATGTAGTTTCTAGAATCCTCATCACTAACTGTGAGGAGTCTGTCTCTGCCTCTACCTTCAAAGGAGAGCCACAAGATTGCTGCCCACTGCTCCTGAGGGATCTGCTGTACCATGCAGGCTCTCTCAAGTGCAGTCATCCATTTGTGGATATCATCCCCAGCTTTGTAGGGGGGCACAATCTTACTCAGGTTTCTTGTATCAAAGGACCTGTCTTTATCCTTCTGGATATTGCTGCCACCAGTGGGTTCTATTACCCCACTCTCTCTAGGCTGTCTTGCTCTAGCAAGTTTCTCTTGGGCCAGGGCAATCTCTAATTCTTGTCTCTGGACTCTCAATTCAGCCTCTCTAATTTGAGATTCTCTCAATTTGGTCTCATGTTCCCTTCTCTGAGGGCTAGTCATCCTCCTTCTGGAGTGACCATGAGAACCTCTAGAAGCATAGGAGTTGTCAGAGTCACCTGAGTGAATCCTTCTCCTCCTAGGCTCCTGGTTAAGTCCACCTGGGGGTCTGAATGGGTTGTTACCTGATTCATTCCCAAGTTGACTTAAGTTAGCCTGGTTCAGTCTACTGACCAGCACCTGACTATCTCTGTCATCATCTGACTCACTGCTTTCCACCTCCTCCTCCTCTTCTTCTTCCTCTACATCTACCTGAGGAGCTCCAGTGGTGGAGGCTTCCTCATCTACCAGGATGATAGGGGCAGGGGTGTCTACAGTGTCATCCTCTGAGGGATGGCCTCCTTCAGCATCCCCTGTGGGGTTTGCTTTAGAGGTCTTTAGAGCCTCAGACTGATCCAAGAGCTCTCTTAGGTGGTCTGTAGTAGGGGAAGGCCCTGTCTTCAGACCCCTTAAGACACAAAGCTGTCTTAATTCCTTAAAGGGAAAAATAGCAAATTTGGATGGTGCCCTTGGAGGGTCACTCTCAACAGGAGTAAGTCCACTGGACCCCTCTGCTCCAGACATTGCTCTAGTGTGGGTGGATGTGTTGCAATCTACCTACACTGGTGTTTACCTACTAAACCTATCTAGTAGTTGTAGCTAGGGTGTGCTACTCCCTTTGCTCTACAACAACTAAGTTCAGTAGAACTTAAGTATACTAGTCTTGTTTTATATGTACCTAGCAGGTACCTGTATGATCTTTCAAATGATAATCTCAAAGATTGTAATGGTAAAACAACAGCAAGCTCAGATCCCAATCCGCTGCTCACCAATGTGAGAAGTTGGCCTGGTATATAATGCTCACTAATTCTAGTGATCACTTTGTACCATGCCAAGCAACCCTTATGATGATGGTTGTAATTCAACCTTGTAGACCAGTTATCCTAGTGGTAACGTGGACAAAGCAGTCTTAGGCTAAACTCTGAAAGGCATGTGAAGCCAGCTGTTATACCATACACAACCCCCTTGAATACCAAATGAAAGGGACACCACACAGATATATATTGAAAATATATATTGATTTATTAACTATAAAATCCCCTGGACTCTTTATGAGCACAGAAGCACAAGCGTTAAATCACAAGACAGTTTAAAATACACAAAAGTTGCACAATATGGATGAGCCCTAGGGGCCACCTAAACCATATACTAAGAAAGTGGTATAAGAGATACCAGGAGGAAAGTGAAGAGGCCTAGGGCCTTGGGAATCGCTGGAGCTATTCGAGACTGGCAATGACTAAGTCGGGAAAGGCCCACGGGACTCGGGTGCAGTGTTCAAAGTGCACGCACTTCTCAATACAAAGTCTATGGTGCGTAAAAAGCACAAAGTTAGAAAGTTAGGAACCTTCCGAGTGACCTACGGAGCTGAAACTTAAAACACAGGCCCTTGGGATGTGTACCAGTGCAGGAGCACCGGCGGAGCTGAGTTACCTCACCCACAGGAAGCGGGTGCACAGGGTCGAAGTTGTGTCGGGTTTCGTCATGCTGGTCGATGGTGCTTGGAGCTGAAGATGCTGCAGGCGGCTCGATGAGAAGAGTTCCGGTGGATCCAAGGGTGGATCTGAAGATGTGAAGACCTGAAAGCAGAGGGGACAGTGTTCAAAGTCACTAGCCAGTGACTACCGTGGAACCAGATTGGAACCAGGCGATGTCGGGTGCAAACAGGCGTTGTCGGGTAGCTTCTTTCTGCAGCCACGTGGATACCCGGGGTCGAGGACGTCCAGGAGTCGGTCACGAGCTGTCCCACGTAGGCTTCTCGCTGTTGGCGGTGTCGGCGACCTGATCGGAGCAAACAGGCCTTGGAAAATGCAAGCCACGCAGAAGTTGAAAGATGCTGTTCACTCGGACCAGCAAGGTCAGAGCGGGTGCTCCTTTTCACAGGAGCTTGGGTAGGTCTGGAGCAACCAGACCTGCTGTGTAAATCTTCGGGTTCGTCGCCAAGATGGCCGCTGGCCGCGTGGCTAGTGGCCGGGATGGCGCGTCGAGTGGCACAATGCAAAAGGGCCCCACGCAGATCGTGGAGATGCTGGAGGGCTGATCTTCGGTGCAAGGGCTGCTCGGTGGTGGGGGTTCTCAATCCCCAAAGCACAACGTCGAGGATGCCTCAGAAGCTGCGCAGTCAGCTTTTCGAGTGTCTTTCAAGAGGTCCGGTCCCACGTCACTCGGTGCCTCCACGGGTCCCTTCTTCGCAGGGACTGTGGATCGGGCTCTGAGAGGTCTGGGAGTCTGGTTCTTGTCGGGCTCTGGGCTCGGTCTCCGGCGGGAGGCGGCGGCAAAGCAGACGTCGAGTTGCTGGTTGGTACCTGTGTTCACAGGGTGGCCACTCCTAGGCCACAAGGGAGATTCTCTTCAGTCTTCTGTGCAGCAGAATGTCGAAGTCCAGTCTTCTTCTTGTTTAAAGTTGATTTCGGGATGATCTGCCGTGCAATGGCACTGCTCCCCCTCTTATTCCCAAACTGGGGGTGGATCACCTACTAGGTTCCTCCTCTGGGAGGAACCAGGAAGGGGGGCGGTTACACCCCCTTTCCTTTGTCCAGCTCCGCGCCAGGACTGGGGCTGGAAGGCCCCAGAACCGGTTTGGACTGGCCTATGCACGGGGACACCTTGTGTGCCCCGGGCATGTCTGATTCTATTCAGCCCTGTCCTACCCAATACACAAAATCCTGTCTGGGGTGGTGCTCGCACCTCCCAAGGCAGGAAACCCTTTGTCCAGGCCACCATCTGCCGAGTTTCGGTCAGCAGCAGGAGGCCAGACTTGTGTCTGTGGTGGCAGCGTCCATTTTGTGAAGCTGAGGCTCTGTTTAACTTTAACCGGGGTTAAGGCTACACACATGTCGTGTCCCTCTAGAAGGGTGGAATGCTATCCCCGTCGCCAGAATTGGCGAGGGGATAGTATTCCAATTCGTATGACACCTTACTCGACATGTTTTGATAAAGCCAAACCAAAGATAGCATTTAACCGCGAGGATTATAATGCACTTAAGAGTATATGGTATGGCAATATCCCGGAACAGCTTAGGGAGTGGTTCCCGACAGCTGCAGACAGGCTCAGCTCATGCTGGAGCACCATCTCACATATTTCCAAGCACTCTGCCTCCAGGATTGATGAGGCCTTCCATAGGAGTGGCTGATAGGAACATATGTGTCCAGTTTAGGGTTAGGCACAGACATACTGTACCTAAGTAAGAGGTGATTACACCAACTTACCCCAGCTGAGTGATCAGCCAGTTGTGTCAAATATGGAGGCCAGGCCAGGGGTGGCACAATACATGCTGCAGCCCCTGGCAGGCCTTGGCTACACCTATGCCCTGGGTACCTATGGTACACTGTTACAGGGGCCCATAAGGTGAACCAATTCCAATTGTGTTATGCACCTAAGGTACATGGAGTCCATTTTAAGGAGAGAGCAATCAGCCTGGGGCCCTGAATAGCAGGATCCCAGGCCAACTAAGTCAAAAACCAGCTAAACACCGGGCAAAAAGTTTGGGGGTAACCATAGTCAGATATCCACCTTCCTACATCCATCCCACTCGGGCGACAAATACAAAAACCACAGTTGATGGACAGAATGCAGAACAATGTCATACATTCACCCCAGTACAGAGATCTGGGCCCAAATCCATCGTTTTTTTGCACTCCACAATACCCCAGTTCAGACATGGCCATATGCAAATCAGTCTGACCCTGTGCCTTATGGGAACAGTCCAGCCCGAACTGCCAAGCCATGCCTTCCCCGGACCGGAAACAAGCTTCCGAGGACCGGTTTCTGGCATTCCAGCAGTCTTCATCCCGGCTTGCTTGAATTCAGTGGTGTGGAGTGCATGGCACTCACGTCTGAGCATACCCATCCCACTCGGGGCGACAAATGCAAAAACCACAGTTGATGGACAGAATGCAGAACAATGTCATACATTCACCCCAGTACAGAGATCTGGGCCCAAATCCATCGTTTTTTTTGCACTCCACACCACCCCAGTTCAGACATGGCCATATGCAAATCAGTCTGACCCTGTGCCTCATGGGAACAGTCCAGCCTGAACTGCCAAGCCATGCCTTCCCTGGACCGGAAACAAGCTTCCGAGGACCGGTTTCTGGCATTCCAGCCGTCTTCAGCCCGGCTTGCTTGAATCCAGTGGTGTGGAGTGCATCGGACTCACGTCTGAGCATACCCATCCCACTCAGGGCGACAAATGCAAAAACCACAGTTGATGGACAGAATGCAGAACAATGTCATACATTCACCCCAGTACAGAGATCTGGGTCCAAATCCATTTTTTTTTTGCTCTCCACACCACCCCAGTTCAGACATGGCCATATGCAAATCAGTCTGACCCTGTGCCTCATGGGAACAGTCCAGCCCGAACTGCCAAGCCATGCCTTCCCTGGACCGGAAACAAGCTTCCGAGGACCGGTTTCTGGCATTCCAGCCGTCTTCTGCCCGGCTTGTTTGAATCCAGTGGTGTGGAGTGCATGGGACTCAGGTCGGAGCATACCCGTCCCACTCTGGGCGACAAAGGCAAAAACCACAGTTCATGGACAGAATGCAGAACAATGTTATACATTCACCCCAGTACAGGGATCTGGGCCCAAATCCATCTTTTTTTGCACTCCACACCACCCCAGTTCAGACATGGCCATATGCAAATCAGTCTGACCCTGTGCCTCATGGGAACAGTCCAGCCTGAACTGCCAAGCCATGCCTTCCCTGGACCGGAAACAAGCTTCCGAGGACCGGTTTCTGGCATTCCAGCTGTCTTCACACCACCCCAGTTCAGACATGGCCATATGCAAATCAGTCTGACCCTGTGCCTTATGGGAACAGTCCAGCCTGAACTGCCAAGCCATGCCTTCCCTGGACCGGAAACAAGCTTCCGAGGAGCGGTTTCTGGCATTCCAGCTGTCTTCAGCCCCGCTTGCTTGAATCCAGTGGTGTGGAGTGCATGGGACTCACGTCTGAGCATACCCATCCCACTCGGGGAGACAAATACAAAAACCACAGTTGATGGACAGAATGCAGAACACTGTCATACATTCACCCCAGTACAGAGATCTGGGCCCAAATCCATCGTTTTTTTGCACTCCACACCACCCCAGTTCAGACATGGCCATATGCAAATCAGTCTGACCCTGTGCCTTATGGGAACAGTCCAGCCCGAACTGCCAAGCCATGCCTTCCCCGGACCGGAAACAAGCTTCCGAGGACCGGTTTCTGGCATTCCAGCAGTCTTCATCCCGGCTTGCTTGAATTCAGTGGTGTGGAGTGCATGGCACTCACGTCTGAGCATACCCATCCCACTCGGGGCGACAAATGCAAAAACCACAGTTGATGGACAGAATGCAGAACAATGTCATACATTCACCCCAGTACAGAGATCTGGGCCCAAATCCATCGTTTTTTTGCACTCCACACCACCCCAGTTCAGACATGGCCATATGCAAATCAGTCTGACCCTGTGCCTCATGGGAACAGTCCAGCCCGAACTGCCAAGCCATGCCTTCCCTGGACCGGAAACAAGCTTCCGAGGACCGGTTTCTGGCATTCCAGCCGTCTTCAGCCCGGCTTGCTTGAATCCAGTGGTGTGGAGTGCATCGGACTCACGTCTGAGCATACCCATCCCACTCAGGGCGACAAATGCAAAAACCACAGTTGATGGACAGAATGCAGAACAATGTCATACATTCACCCCAGTACAGAGATCTGGGTCCAAATCCATTGTTTTTTTGCTCTCCACACCACCCAGTTCAGACATGGCCATATGCAAATCAGTCTGACCCTGTGCCTCATGGGAACAGTCCAGCCCGAACTGCCAAGCCATGCCTTCCCTGGACCGGAAACAAGCTTCCGAGGACCGGTTTCTGGCATTCCAGCCGTCTTCTGCCCGGCTTGTTTGAATCCAGTGGTGTGGAGTGCATGGGACTCCGGTCTGAGCATACCCGTCCCACTCTGGGCGACAAATGCAAAAACCACAGTTCATGGACAGAATGCAGAACAATGTTATACATTCACCCCAGTACAGGGATCTGGGCCCAAATCCATCTTTTTTTGCACTCCACACCACCCCAGTTCAGACATGGCCATATGCAAATCAGTCTGACCCTGTGCCTCATGGGAACAGTCCAGCCTGAACTGCCAAGCCATGCCTTCCCTGGACCGGAAACAAGCTTCCGAGGACCGGTTTCTGGCATTCCAGCTGTCTTCAGCCCGGCTTGCTTGAATCCAGTGGTGTGGAGTGCATGGGACTCACGTCTGAGCATACCCATCCCACTTTGGGCGACAAATGCAAAAAACACAGTTGATGGACAAAATGCAGAACAATGTCATATATTCACCTCAGTACAGAGATCTGGGCCCAAATCCATAGTTTTTTTGAACTCCACACCACCCCAGTTCAGACATGGCCATATGCAAATCAGTCTGACCCTGTGCCTCATGGGAACAGTCCAGCCCTAACTGCCAAGCCATGCCTTCCCTGGACCAGAAACAAGCTTCCGAGGACCGGTTTCTGGCATTCCAGCCGTCTTCAGCCCGGCTTGCTTGAATCTAGTGGTGTGGAGTGCATGGGACTCACGTCTGAGCATACCCATCCCACTCGGGGCGACAAATGCAAAAACCACAGTTGATGGACAGAATGCAGAACAATGTCATACATACGCCCCAGTACAGAGATCTGGGCCCAAATCCATCGTTTTTTTGCACTCCACACCACCCCAGTTCAGACATGGCCATATGCAAATCAGTCTGACCCTGTGCCTCATGGGAACAGTCCAGCCCGAACTGCCAAGCCATGCCTTCCCTGGACCGGAAACAAACTTCCGAGGACCGGTTTCTGGAATTCCAGCTTATTCAGCCCAGCTTGCTTGAATTCAGTGGTGTGGAGTGCATGGGACTCACGTCTGAGCATACCCATCCCACTCGGGGCGACAAATGCAAAAACCACAGTTGATGGACAGAATGCAGAACAATGTCATACATTCACCCCAGTAGAGAGATCTGGGCCCAAATCCATCGTTTCTTTGCACTCCAGACCACCCCAGTTCAGACAAGGCCATATGCAAATCAGTCTGACCCTGTGCCTCATGGGAACAGTCCAGCCCAAACTGCCAAGCCCTGCCTTCCCTGGACCGGAAACAAGCTTCCGAGGAGCAGTTTCTGGCATTCCAGCTGTCTTCAGCCCTGCTTGCTTGAATCCAGTGGTGTGGAGTGCATGGGACTCACGTCTGAGCATACCCATCCCATTCGGGGCGACAAATACAAAAACCACAGTTGATGGACAGAATGCAGAACAATGTCATACATTCACCCCAGTACAGAGATCTGGGCCCAAATCCATCGTTTTTTTGCACTCCACACCACCCCAGTTCAGACAAGGCCATATGCAAAGTAGGTCTGACCCTGTGCCTTATGGGAACAGTCCAGCCCGAACTGCCAAGCCATGCCTTCCCCGACCGGAAACAAGTTTCTGAGGACCAGTTTCTGGCATTCCAGCCATCTTCAGCCCGGCTTGCTTGAATTCAGTGGTGTGGAGTGCATGGCACTCACGTCTGAGCATACCCATCCCACTCGGGGCGACAAATGCAAAAACCACAGTTGACGGACAGAATGCAGAACAATGTCATACATTCACCCCAGTACAGAGATCTGGGCCCAAATCCATCGTTTTTTTTACACTCCACACCACCCCAGTTCAGACATGGCCATATGCAAATCAGTCTGACCCTGTGCCTCATGGGAACAGTCCAGCCCGAACTGCCAAGCCATGCCTTCCCTGGACCGGAAACAAGCTTCCGAGGACCGGTTTCTGGCATTCCAGCCGTCTTCAGCCCGGCTTGCTTGAATCCAGTGGTGTGGAGTGCATGGGACTCACGTCTGAGCATACCCATCCCACTCGGGGCGACAAATGCAAAAACCACAGTTGATGGACAGAATGCAGAACAATGTCATACATTCACCCCAGTACAGAGATCTGGGTCCAAATCCATTGTTTTTTTGTTCTCCACACCACCCCAGTTCAGACATGGCCATATGCAAATCAGTCTGACCCTGTGCCTCATGGGAACAGTCCAGCCTGAACTGCCAAGCCATGCCTTCCCTGGACCGGAAACAAGCTTCCGAGGACCGGTTTCTGGCATTCCAGCCGTCTTCAGCCCGGCTTATTTGAATCCAGTGGTGTGGAGTGCATGGGACTCAGGTCTGAGCATACCCGTCCCACTCGGGGCGACAAATGCAAAAACCACAGTTGATGGACAGAATGCAGAACAATGTCATACATTCACCCCAGTACAGGGATCTGGGCCCAAATCCATCGTTTTTTTACACTCCACACCACCCCAGTTCAGACATGGCCATATGCAAATCAGTCTGACCCTGTGCCTCATGGGAACAGTCCAGCCTGAACTGCCAAGCCATGCCTTCCCTGGACCGGATACAAGCTTCCGAGGACCGGTTTCTGGCATTCCAGCCGTCTTCAGCCCGGCTTGCTTGAATCCAGTGGTGTGGATTGCATGGGACTCACGTCTGAGCATACCCATCCCACTCGGGGCGACAAATGCAAAAAACCCAGTTGATGGACAGAATGCAGAACAATGTCATACATTCACCTCAGTACAGAGATCTGGGCCCAAATCCATAGTTTTTTTGAACTCCACACCACCCCAGTTCAGACATGGCCATATGCAAATCAGTCTGACCCTGTGCCTCATGGGAACAGTCCAGCCCGAACTGCCAAGCCATGCCTTCCCTGGACCAGAAACAAGCTTCCGAGGACCGGTTTCTGGCATTCCAGCCGTCTTCAGCCCGGCTTGCTTGAATCTAGTGGTGTGGAGTGCATGGGACTCACGTCTGAGCATACCCATCCCACTCGGGGTGACAAATGCAAAAACCACAGTTGATGGACAGAATGCAGAACAATGTCATACATTCACCCCAGTAGAGAGATCTGGGCCCAAATCCATCGTTTTTTTGCAATCCACACCACCCCAGTTCAGACATGGCCATATGCAAATCAGTCTGACCCTGTGCCTCATGGGAACAGTCCAGACCAAACTGCCAAGCCATGCCTTCCCTGGACCAGAAACAAGCTTCCGAGGACCGGTTTCTGGCATTCCAGCCGTCTTCAGCCCGGCTTGCTTGAATTCAGTGGTGTGGAGTGCATGGGACTCACGTCTGAGCATACCCATCCCACTCGGGGCGACAAATGCAAAAACCACAGTTGATGGACAGAATGCAGAACAATGTCTTACATTCACCCCAGTACAGAGATCTGGGCCCAAATCCATCGTTTTTTTTGCACTCCACACCACCCCAGTTCAGACATGGCCGTATGCAAATCAGGCTGACCCTGTGCCTCATGGGAACAGTCCAGCCCGAACTGCCAAGCCATGCCTTCCCTGGACCGGAAACAAGCTTCCGAGGACTGGTTTCAGGCATTCCAGCCGTCTTCAGCCCGGCTTGCTTGAATCCAGTGGTGTGGAGTGCATGTGACTCACGTCTGAGCATACCCATCCGACTCGGGGCGACAAATGCAAAAACCACAGTTGATGGACAGAATGCAGAACAATGTCATACATTCACCCCAGTACAGAGATCTGGGCCCAAATCCATCGTTTTTTTGCACTCCACACCACCCCAGTTCAGACAAGGCCATATGCAAAGTAGGTCTGACCCTGTGCCTTATGGGAACAGTCCAGCCCGAACTGCCAAGCCATGCCTTCCCCGGACCGGAAACAAGTTTCTGAGGACCAGTTTCTGGCATTCCAGCCGTCTTCAGCCCGGCTTGCTTGAATTCAGTGGTGTGGAGTGCATAGCACTCACGTCTGAGCATACCCATCCCACTCGGGGCGACAAATGCAAAAACCACAGTTGACGGACAGAATGCAGAACAATGTCATACATTCACCCCAGTACAGAGATCTGGGCCCAAATCCATCGTTTTTTTACACTCCACACCACCCCAGTTCAGACATGGCCATATGCAAATCAGTCTGACCCTGTGCCTCATGGGAACAGTCCAGCCCGAACTGCCAAGCCATGCCTTCCATGGACCAGAAACAAGCTTCCGAGGACCGGTTTCTGGCATTCCAGCCGTCTTCAGCCCGGCTTGCTTGAATCCAGTGGTGTGGAGTGCATGGGACTCACGTCTGAGCATACCCATCCCACTCGGGGCGACAAATGCAAAAACCACAGTTGATGGACAGAATGCAGAACAATGTCATACATTCACCCCAGTACAGAGATCTGGGTCCAAATCCATTATTTTTTTGTTCCCCACACCACCCCAGTTCAGACATGGCCATATGCAAATCAGTCTGACCCTGTGCCTCATGGGAACAGTCCAGCCTGAACTGCCATGCCATGCCTTCCCTGGACCGGAAACAAGCTTCCGAGGACCGGTTTCTGGCATTCCAGCCGTCTTCAGCCCGGCTTGTTTGAATCCAGTGGTGTGGAGTGCATGGGACTCAGGTCTGAGCATACCCGTCCCACTCGGGGCGACAAATGCAAAAACCACAGTTGATGGACAGAATGCAGAACAATGTCATACATTCACCCCAGTACAGGGATCTGGGCCCAAATCCATCGTTTTTTTACACTCCGCACCACCCCAGTTCAGACATGGCCATATGCAAATCAGTCTGACCCTGTGCCTCATGGGAACAGTCCAGCCTGAACTGCCAAGCCATGCCTTCCCTGGACCGGATACAAGCTTCCGAGGACCGGTTTCTGGCATTCCAGCCGTCTTCAGCCCGGCTTGCTTGAATCCAGTGGTGTGGAGTGCATGGGACTCACGTCTGAGCATACCCATCCCACTCGGGGCAACAAATGCAAAAAACCCAGTTGATGGACAGAATGCAGAACAATGTCATACATTCACCTCAGTACAGAGATCTGGGCCCAAATCTATAGTTTTTTTGAACTCCACACCACCCCAGTTCAGACATGGCCATATGCAAATCAGTCTGACCCTGTGCCTCATGGGAACAGTCCAGCCCGAACTGCCAAGTCATGCCTTCCCTGGACCGGAAACAAGCTTCCGAGGACCGGTTTCTGGCATTCCAGCCGTCTTCAGCCCGGCTTGCTTGAATCTAGTGGTGTGGAGTGCATGGGACTCACGTCTGAGCATACCCATCCCACTCGGGGTGACAAATGCAAAAACCACAGTTGATGGACAGAATGCAGAACAATGTCATACATTCACCCCAGTAGAGAGATCTGGGCCCAAATCCATCGTTTTTTTGCACTCCACACCACCCCAGTTCAGACATGGCCATATGCAAATCAGTCTGACCCTGTGCCTCATGGGAACAGTCCAGCCCAAACTGCCAAGCCATGCCTTCCCTGGACCAGAAACAAGCTTCCGAGGACCGGTTTCTGGCATTCCAGCCGTCTTCAGCCCGGCTTGCTTGAATTCAGTGGTGTGGAGTGCATAGGACTCACGTCTGAGCATACCCATCCCACTCGGGGCGACAAATGCAAAAACCACAGTTGATGGACAGAATGCAGAACAATGTCATACATTCACCCCAGTACAGAGATCTGGGCCCAAATCCATCGTTTCTTTGCACTCCACACCACCCCAGTTCAGACATGGCCATATGCAAATCAGTCTGACCCTGTGCCTCATGGGAACAGTCCAGCCTGAACTGCCAAGCCATGCCTTCCCTGGACCGGAAACAAGATTCCGAGGACCGGTTTCTGGCATTCCAGCCGTCTTCAGCCGGGCTTGCTTGAATCCAGTGGTGTGGAGTGCATGGGACTCACGTCTGAGCATACCCATCCCACTCGGGGCGACAAATGCAAAAAACACAGTTGATGGACAGAATGCAGAACAATGTCATACATTCACCCCAGTACAGAGATCTGGGCCCAAATCCATCTTTTTTTGCACTCCACACCACCCCAGTTCAGACATGGCCATATGCAAATCAGTCTGACCCTGTGCCTTATGGGAACAGTCCAGCCCGAACTGCCAAGCCATGCCTTCCCAGGACCGGAAACAAGCTTCCGAGGACCGGTTTCTGGAATTCCAGCTTCTTCAGCAAAGCTTGCTTGAATTCAGTGGTTTGGAGTGCATGGGACTCACGTCTGAGCATACCCATTCCACTCGGGGCGACAAATGCAAAAACCACAGTTGATGGACAGAATGCAGAACAATGTCATACATTCACCCCAGTACAGAGATCTGGGCCCAAATCCATCGTTTCTTTGCACTCCACACCACCCCAGTTCAGACATGGCCATATGCAAATCAGTCTGACCCTGTGCCTCATGGGAACAGTCCACCCCGAACTGCCAAGCCATGCCTTCCCTGGACCGGAAACAAGCTTCCGAGGAGCGGTTTCTGGCATTCCAGCTGTCTTCAGCCCCGCTTGCTTGAATCCAGTGGTTTGGAGTGCATGGGACTCACGTCTGAGCATACCCATCCCACTCGGGGCAACAAATACAAAAACCACAGTTGATGGACAGAATACAGAACAATGTCATATATTCACCCCAGTACAGAGATCTGGGCCCAAATCCATCGTTTTTTTGCACTCCACACCACCCCAGTTCAGACATGGCCATATGCAAATCAGTCTGACCCTGTGCCTTATGGGAACAGTCCAGCCCGAACTGCCAAGCCATGCCTTCCCCGGACCGGAAACAAGCTTTCGAGGACCGGTTTCTGGCATTCCAGCCGTCTTCAGCCCGGCTTGCTTGAATTCAGTGGTGTGGAGTGCATGGCACTCACGTCTGAGCATACCCATGCCACTCTGGGCGACAAATGCAAAAACCACAGTTGATGGACAGAATGCAGAACAATGTCATACATTCACCCCAGTACAGAGATCTGGGCCCAAATCCATCATTTTTTTTGCGCTCCACACCACCCCAGTTCAGACATGGCCATATGCAAATCAGTCTGACCCTGTGCCTCATGGGAACAGTCCAGCCCGAACTGCCAAGCCATGCCTTCCCTGGACCGGAAACAAGCTTCAGAGGACCGGTTTCTGGCATTCCAGCCGTCTTCAGCCCGGCTTGCTTGAATCCAGTGGTGTGGAGTGCATGGGACTCACGTTTGAGCATACCCATCCCACTCGGGGAGACAAATGCAAAAACCACAGTTGATGGACAGAATGCAGAACAATGTCATACATTCACCCCAGTACAGAGATCTGGGTCCAAATCCGTTGTTTTTTTGCTCTCCACACCACCCCAGTTCAGACATGGCCATATGCAAATCAGTCTGACCCTGTGCCTCATGGGAACAGTCCAGCCCGAACTGCCAAGCCATGCCTTGCCTGGACCGGAAACAAGCTTCCGAGGACCGGTTTCTGGAATTCCAGCCGTCTTCAGCCCGGCTTGTTTGAATGCAGTGGTGTGGAGTGCATGGGACTCAGGTCTGAGCATACCCGTCCCACTCGGGCGACAAATGCAAAAACCACAGTTGATGGACAGAATGCAGAACAATGTTATACAGTCACCCCAGTACAGGGATCTGGGCCCCAATCCATCGTTTTTTTGCACTCCACACCACCCCAGTTCAGACATGGCCATATGCAAATCAGTCTGACCCTGTGCCTCATGGGAACAGTCCAGCCTGAACTGCCAAGCCATGCCTTCCCTGGACCGGAAACAAGCTTCCGAGGACCGGTTTCTGGCATTCCAGCTGTCTTCAGCCCGGCTTGCTTGAATCCAGTGGTGTGGAGTGCATGGGACTCACGTCTGAGCATACCCATCTCACTCGGGGCGACAAATGCAAAAAATACAGTTGATGGACAGAATGCAGAACAATGTCATACATTCACCTCAGTACAGAGATCTGGGCCCAAATCCATAGTTTTTTTGAACTCCACACCACCCCAGTTCAGACATGGCCATATGCAAATCAGTCTGACCCTGTGCCTCATGGGAACAGTCCAGCCCGAACTGCCAAGCCATGCCTTCCCTGGACCAGAAACAACCTTCCGAGGCCCGGTTTTTGGCATTCCAGCCGTCTTCAGCCCGGCTTGCTTGAATCTAGTGGTGTGGAGTGCATGGGACTCACGTCTGAGCATACCCATCCCACTCGGGGCGACAAATGCAAAAACCACAGTTGATGGACAGAATGCAGAACAATGTCATACATTCGCCCCAGTACGGAGATCTGGGCCCAAATCCATCGTTTTTTTGCACTCCACACCACCCCAGTTCAGACATGGCCATATGCAAATCAGTCTGACCCTGTGCCTCATGGGAACAGTCCAGCCCGAACTGCCAAAGCCATGCCTTCCCTGGACCGGAAACAAACTTCCGAGGACCGGTTTCTGGAATTCCAGCTTCTTCAGCCCAGCTTCCTTGAATTCAGTGGTGTGGAGTGCATGGGACTCACGTCTGAGCATACCCATCCCACTCGGGGCGACAAATGCAAAAACCACAGTTGATGGACAGAATGCAGAACAATGTCATACATTCACCCCAGTAGAGAGATCTGGGCCCAAATCCATCGTTTTTTTGCACTCCACACCACCCCAGTTCAGACATGGCCATATGCAAATCAGTCTGACCCTGGGCCTCATGGGAACAGTCCAGCCCAAACTGCCAAGCCCTGCCTTCCCTGGACCGGAAACAAGCTTCCGAGGAGCAGTTTCTGGCATTCCAGCTGTCTTCAGCCCGGCTTGCTTGAATCCAGTGGTGTGGAGTGCATGGGACTCACGTCTGAGCATACCCATCTCACTCGGGGCGACAAATGCAAAAAATACAGTTGATGGACAGAATGCAGAACAATGTCATACATTCACCTCAGTACAGAGATCTGGGCCCAAATCCATAGTTTTTTTGAACTCCACACCACCCCAGTTCAGACATGGCCATATGCAAATCAGTCTGACCCTGTGCCTCATGGGAACAGTCCAGCCCGAACTGCCAAGCCATGCCTTCCGTGGACCAGAAACAAGCTTCCGAGGACCGGTTTCTGGCATTCCATCCGTCTTCAGCCCAGCTTGCTTGAATCTAGTGGTGTGGAGTGCATGGGACTCACGTCTGAGCATACCCATCCCACTCGGGGCGACAAATGCAAAGACCACAGTTGATGGACAGAATGCAGAACAATGTCATACATTCGCCCCAGTACAGAGATCTGGGCCCAAATCCATCGTTTTTTTGCACTCCACACCACCCCAGTTCAGACATGGCCATATGCAAATCAGTCTGACCCTGTGCCTCATGGGAACAGTCCAGCCCGAACTGCCAAGCCATGCCTTCCCTGGACCGGAAACAAACTTCCGAGGACCTGTTTCTGGAATTCCAGCTTCTTCAGCCCAGCTTGCTTGAATTCAGTGGTGTGGAGTGCATGGGACTCACGTCTGAGCATACACATCCCACTCGGGGCGACAAATGCAAAAACCACAGTTGATGGACAGAATGCAGAACAATGTCATACATTCACCCCAGTAGAGAGATCTGGGCCCAAATCCATCGTTTTATTGCACTCCACACCACCCCAGTTCAGACATGGCCATAAGCAAATCAGTCTGACCCTGTGCCTTATGGAACAGTCCAGCCCGAACTGCCAAGCCATGCCTTCCCCGGACCGGAAACAAGTTTCTGAGGACCAGTTTCTGGCATTCCAGCCGTCTTCAGCCCGGCTTGCTTGAATTCAGTGGTGTGGAGTGCATAGCACTCACGTCTGAGCATACCCATCCCACTCGGGGCGACAAATGCAAAAACCACAGTTGACGGACAGAATGCAGAACAATGTCATACATTCACCCCAGTACAGAGATCTGGGCCCAAATCCATCGTTTTTTTTACACTCCACACAACCCCAGTTCAGACATGGCCATATGCAAATCAGTCTGACCCTGTGCCTCATGGGAACAGTCCAGCCCGAACTGCCAAGCCATGCCTTCCCTGGACTGGAAACAAGCTTCCGAGGACCGGTTTCTGGCATTCCAGCCGTCTTCAGCCCGGCTTGCTTGAATCCAGTGGTGTGGAGTGCATGGGACTCACGTCTGAGCATACCCATCCCACTCGGGGCGACAAATGCAAAAACCACAGTTGATGGACAGAATGCAGAACAATGTCATACATTCACCCCAGTACAGAGATCTGGGTCCAAATCCATTGTTTTTTTGTTCTCCACACCACCCCAGTTCAGACATGGCCATATGCAAATCAGTCTGACCCTGTGCCTCATGGGAACAGTCCAGCCTGAACTGCCAAGCCATGCCTTCCCTGGACCGGAAACAAGCTTCCGAGGACCGGTTTCTGGCATTCCAGCCGTCTTCAGCCCGGCTTGTTTGAATCCAGTGGTGTGGAGTGCATGGGACTCAGGTCTGAGCATACCCGTCCCACTCGGGGCGACAAATGCAAAAACCACAGTTGATGGACAGAATGCAGAACAATGTCATACATTCACCCCAGTACAGGGATCTGGGCCCAAATCCATCGTTTTTTTACACTCCGCACCACCCCAGTTCAGACATGGCCATATGCAAATCAGTATGACCCTGTGCCTCATGGGAACAGTCCAGCCTGAACTGCCAAGCCATGCCTTCCCTGGACCGGATACAAGCTTCCGAGGACCGGTTTCTGGCATTCCAGCCGTCTTCAGCCCGGCTTGCTTGAATCCAGTGGTGTGGAGTGCATGGGACTCACGTCTGAGCATACCCATCCCACTCGGGGCGACAAATGCAAAAAACCCAGTTGATGGACAGAATGCAGAACAATGTCATACATTCACCTCAGTACAGAGATCTGGGCCCAAATCCATAGTTTTTTTGAACTCCACACCACCCCAGTTCAGACATGGCCATATGCAAATCAGTCTGACCCTGTGCCTCATGGGAACAGTCCAGCCCGAACTGCCAAGCCATGCCTTCCCTGGACCGGAAACAAGCTTCCGAGGACCGGTTTCTGGCATTCCAGCCGTCTTCCGCCCGGCTTGCTTGAATCTAGTGGTGTGGAGTGCATGGGACTCACGTCTGAGCATACCCATCCCACTCGGGGTGACAAATGCAAAAACCACAGTTGATGGACAGAATGCAGAACAATGTCATACATTCACCCCAGTAGAGAGATCTGGGCCCAAATCCATCGTTTTTTTGCACTCCACACCACCCCAGTTCAGACATGGCCATATGCAAATCAGTCTGACCCTGTGCCTCATGGGAACAGTCCAGCCCAAACTGCCAAGCCATGCCTTCCCTGGACCAGAAACAAGCTTCCGAGGACCGGTTTCTGGCATTCCAGCCGTCTTCAGCCCGGCTTGCTTGAATTCAGTGGTGTGGAGTGCATGGGACTCACGTCTGAGCATACCCATCCCACTCGGGGCGACAAATGCAAAAACCACAGTTGATGGACAGAATGCAGAACAATGTCATACATTCACCCCAGTACAGAGATCTGGGCCCAAATCCATCGTTTTTTTTGCACTCCACACCACCCCAGTTCAGACATGGCCGTATGCAAATCAGGCTGACCCTGTGCCTCATGGGAACAGTCCAGCCCGAACTGCCAAGCCATGCCTTCCCTGGACCGGAAACAAGCTTCCGAGGACTGGTTTCAGGCATTCCAGCCGTCTTCAGCCCGGCTTGCTTGAATCCAGTGGTGTGGAGTGCATGTGACTCACGTCTGAGCATACCCATCCGACTCGGGGCGACAAATGCAAAAACCACAGTTGATGGACAGAATGCAGAACAATGTCATACATTCACCCCAGTACAGAGATCTGGGCCCAAATCCATCGTTTGTTTGCACTCCACACCACCCCAGTTCAGACATGGCCATATGCAAATCAGTCTGACCCTGTGCCTCATGGGAACAGTCCAGCCTGAACTGCCAAGCCATGCCTTCCCTGGACCGGAAACAAGATTCCGAGGACCGGTTTCTGGCATTCCAGCCGTCTTCAGCCGGGCTTGCTTGAATCCAGTGGTGTGGAGTGCATGGGACTCACGTCTGAGCATACCCATCCCACTCGGGGCGACAAATGCAAAAAACACAGTTGATGGACAGAATGCAGAACAATGTCATACATTCACCCCAGTACAGAGATCTGGGCCCAAATCCATCTTTTTTTGCACTCCACACCACCCCAGTTCAGACATGGCCATATGCAAATCAGTCTGACCCTGTGCCTTATGGGAACAGTCCAGCCCGAACTGCCAAGCCATGCCTTCCCTGGACCGGAAACAAGCTTCCGAGGACCGGTTTCTGGAATTCCAGCTTCTTCAGCAAAGCTTGCTTGAATTCAGTGGTGTGGAGTGCATGGGACTCACGTCTGAGCATACCCATTCCACTCGGGGCGACAAATGCAAAAACCACAGTTGATGGACAGAATGCAGAACAATGTCATACATTCCCCCCAGTACAGAGATCTGGGCCCAAATCCATTGTTTCTTTGCACTCCACACCACCCCAGTTCAGACATGGCCATATGCAAATCAGTCTGACCCTGTGCCTCATGGGAACAGTCCACCCCGAACTGCCAAGCCATGCCTTCCCTGGACCGGAAACAAGCTTCCGAGGAGCGGTTTCTGGCATTCCAGCTGTCTTCAGCCCCGCTTGCTTGAATCCAGTGGTTTGGAGTGCATGGGACTCACGTCTGAGCATACCCATTCCACTCGGGGCGACAAATGCAAAAACCACACTTGATGGACAGAATGCAGAACAATGTCATACATTCACCCCAGTACAGAGATCTGGGCCCAAATCCATCGTTTCTTTGCACTCCACACCACCCCAGTTCAGACATGGCCATATGCAAATCAGTCTGACCCTGTGCCTCATGGGAACAGTCCACCCCGAACTGCCAAGCCATGCCTTCCCTGGACCGGAAACAAGCTTCCGAGGAGCGGTTTCTGGCATTCCAGCTGTCTTCAGCCCCGCTTGCTTGAATACAGTGGTTTGGAGTGCATGGGACTCACGTCTGAGCATACCCATCCCACTCGGGGCAACAAATACAAAAACCACAGTTGATCGACAGAATACAGAACAATGTCATATATTCACCCCAGTACAGAGATCTGGGCCCAAATCCATCGTTTATTTGCACTCCACACCACCCCAGTTCAGACATGGCCATATGCAAATCAGTCTGACCCTGTGCCTTATGGGAACAGTCCAGCCCGAACTGCCAAGCCATGCCTTCCCCGGACCGGAAACAAGCTTTCGAGGACCGGTTTCTGGCATTCCAGCCGTCTTCAGCCCGGCTTGCTTGAATTCAGTGGTGTGGAGTGCATGGCACTCACGTCTGAGCATACCCATGCCACTCTGGGCGACAAATGCAAAAACCACAGTTGATGGACAGAATGCAGAACAATGTCATACATTCACCCCAGTACAGAGATCTGGGCCCAAATCCATCATTTTTTTTGCGCTCCACACCACCCCAGTTCAGACATGGCCATATGCAAATCAGTCTGACCCTGTGCCTCATGGGAACAGTCCAGCCCGAACTGCCAAGCCATGCCTTCCCTGGACCGAAAACAAGCTTCCGAGGACCGGTTTCCGGCATTCCAGCCGTCTTCAGCCCGGCTTGCTTGAATCCAGTGGTGTGGAGTGCATGGGACTCACGTTTGAGCATACCCATCCCACTCGGGGAGACAAATGCAAAAACCACAGTTGATGGACAGAATGCAGAACAATGTCATACATTCACCCCAGTACAGAGATCTGGGTCCAAATCCGTTGTTTTTTTGCTCTCCACACCACCCCAGTTCAGACATGGCCATATGCAAATCAGTCTGACCCTGTGCCTCATGGGAACAGTCCAGCCCGAACTGCCAAGCCATGCCTTGCCTGGACCGGAAACAAGCTTCCGAGGACCGGTTTCTGGCATTCCAGCCGTCTTCAGCCCGGCTTGTTTGAATGCAGTGGTGTGGAGTGCATGGGACTCAGGTCTGAGCATACCCGTCCCACTCGGGCGACAAATGCAAAAACCACAGTTGATGGACAGAATGCAGAACAATGTTATACATTCACCCCAGTACAGGGATCTGGGCCCCAATCCATTGTTTTTTTGCACTCCACACCACCCCAGTTCAGACATGGCCATATGCAAATCAGTCTGACCCTGTGCCTCATGGGAACAGTCCAGCCTGAACTGCCAAGCCATGCCTTCCCTGGACCGGAAACAAGCTTCCGAGGACCGGTTTCTGGCATTCCAGCTGTCTTCAGCCCGGCTTGCTTGAATCCAGTGGTGTGGAGTGCATGGGACTCACGTCTGAGCATACCCATCTCACTCGGGGTGACAAATGCAAAAAATACAGTTGATGGACAGAATGCAGAACAATGTCATACATTCACCTCAGTACAGAGATCTGGGCCCAAATCCATAGTTTTTTTGAACTCCTCACCACCCCAGTTCAGACATGGCCATATGCAAATCAGTCGGACCCTGTGCCTCATGGGAACAAACCAGCCCGAACTGCCAAGCCATGCCTTCCCTGGACCAGAAACAACCTTCCGAGGCCCGGTTTCTGGCATTCCAGCCGTCTTCAGCCCGGCTTGCTTGAATCTAGTGGTGTGGAGTGCATGGGACTCACGTCTGAGCATACCCATCCCACTCGGGGCGACAAATGCAAAAACCACAGTTGATGGACAGAATGCAGAACAATGTCATACATTCGCCCCAGTACGGAGATCTGGGCCCAAATCCATCGTTTTTTTGCACTCCACACCACCCCAGTTCAGACATGGCCATATGCAAATCAGTCTGACCCTGTGCCTCATGGGAACAGTCCAGCCCGAACTGCCAAAGCCATGCCTTCCCTGGACCGGAAACAAACTTCCGAGGACCGGTTTCTGGAATTCCAGCTTCTTCAGCCCAGCTTGCTTGAATTCAGTGGTGTGGAGTGCATGGGACTCACGTCTGAGCATACCCATCCCACTCGGGGCGACAAATGCAAAAACCACAGTTGATGGACAGAATGCAGAACAATGTCATACATTCACCCCAGTAGAGAGATCTGGGCCCAAATCCATCGTTTTTTTGCACTCCACACCACCCCAGTTCAGACATGGCCATATGCAAATCAGTCTGACCCTGGGCCTCATGGGAACAGTCCAGCCCAAACTGCCAAGCCCTGCCTTCCCTGGACCGGAAACAAGCTTCCGAGGAGCAGTTTCTGGCATTCCAGCTGTCTTCAGCCCGGCTTGCTTGAATCCAGTGGTGTGGAGTGCATGGGACTCACGTCTGAGCATACCCATCTCACTCGGGGCGACAAATGCAAAAAATACAGTTGATGGACAGAATGCAGAACAATGTCATACATTCACCTCAGTACAGAGATCTGGGCCCAAATCCATAGTTTTTTTGAACTCCACACCACCCCAGTTCAGACATGGCCATATGCAAATCAGTCTGACCCTGTGCCTCATGGGAACAGTCCAGCCCGAACTGCCAAGCCATGCCTTCCCTGGACCAGAAACAAGCTTCCGAGGACCGGTTTCTGGCATTCCAGCCGTCTTCAGCCCAGCTTGCTTGAATCTAGTGGTGTGGAGTGCATGGGACTCACGTCTGAGCATACCCATCCCACTCGGGGCGACAAATGCAAAAACCACAGTTGATGGACAAAATGCAGAACAATGTCATACATTCGCCCCAGTACAGAGATCTGGGCCCAAATCCATCGTTTTTTTGCACTCCACACCACCCCAGTTCAGACATGGCCATATGCAAATCAGTCTGACCCTGTGCCTCATGGGAACAGTCCAGCCCGAACTGCCAAGCCATGCCTTCCCTGGACCGGAAACAAGCTTCCGAGGACCGGTTTCTGGCATTCCAGCCGTCTTCAGCCCAGCTTGCTTGAATCTAGTGGTGTGGAGTGCATGGGACTCACGTCTGAGCATACCCATCCCACTCGGGCGACAAATGCAAAAACCACAGTTGATGGACAGAATGCAGAACAATGTCATACATTCACCCCAGTAGAGAGATCTGGGCCCAAATCCATCGTTTTATTGCACTCCACACCACCCCAGTTCAGACATGGCCATAAGCAAATCAGTCTGACCCTGTGCCTTATGGAACAGTCCAGCCCGAACTGCCAAGCCATGCCTTCCCCGGACCGGAAACAAGTTTCTGAGGACCAGTTTCTGGCATTCCAGCCGTCTTCAGCCCGGCTTGCTTGAATTCAGTGGTGTGGAGTGCATAGCACTCACGTCTGAGCATACCCATCCCACTCGGGGCGACAAATGCAAAAACCACAGTTGACGGACAGAATGCAGAACAATGTCATACATTCACCCCAGTACAGAGATCTGGGCCCAAATCCATCGTTTTTTTTACACTCCACACCACCCCAGTTCAGACATGGCCATATGCAAATCAGTCTGACCCTGTGCCTCATGGGAACAGTCCAGCCCGAACTGCCAAGCCATGCCTTCCCTGGACTGGAAACAAGCTTCCGAGGACCGGTTTCTGGCATTCCAGCCATCTTCAGCCCGGCTTGCTTGAATCCAGTGGTGTGGAGTGCATGGGACTCACGTCTGAGCATACCCATCCCACTCGGGGCGACAAATGCAAAAACCACAGTTGATGGACAGAATGCAGAACAATGTCATACATTCACCCCAGTACAGAGATCTGGGTCCAAATCCATTGTTTTTTTGTTCTCCACACCACCCCAGTTCAGACATGGCCATATGCAAATCAGTCTGACCCTGTGCCTCATGGGAACAGTCCAGCCTGAACTGCCAAGCCATGCCTTCCCTGGACCGGAAACAAGCTTCCGAGGACCGGTTTCTGGCATTCCAGCCGTCTTCAGCCCGGCTTGTTTGAATCCAGTGGTGTGGAGTGCATGGGACTCAGGTCTGAGCATACCCGTCCCACTCGGGGCGACAAATGCAAAAACCACAGTTGATGGACAGAATGCAGAACAATGTCATACATTCACCCCAGTACAGGGATCTGGGCCCAAATCCATCGTTTTTTTACACTCCGCACCACCCCAGTTCAGACATGGCCATATGCAAATCAGTCTGACCCTGTGCCTCATGGGAACAGTCCAGCCTGAACTGCCAAGCCATGCCTTCCCTGGACCGGATACAAGCTTCCGAGGACCGGTTTCTGGCATTCCAGCCGTCTTCAGCCCGGCTTGCTTGAATCCAGTGGTGTGGAGTGCATGGGACTCACGTCTGAGCATACCCATCCCACTCGGGGCGACAAATGCAAAAAACCCAGTTGATGGACAGAATGCAGAACAATGTCATACATTCACCTCAGTACAGAGATCTGGGCCCAAATCCATAGTTTTTTTGAACTCCACACCACCCCAGTTCAGACATGGCCATATGCAAATCAGTCTGACCCTGTGCCTCATGGGAACAGTCCAGCCCGAACTGCCAAGCCATGCCTTCCCTGGACCGGAAACAAGCTTCCGAGGACCGGTTTCTGGCATTCCAGCCGTCTTCCGCCCGGCTTGCTTGAATCTAGTGGTGTGGAGTGCATGGGACTCACGTCTGAGCATACCCATCCCACTCGGGGTGACAAATGCAAAAACCACAGTTGATGGACAGAATGCAGAACAATGTCATACATTCACCCCAGTAGAGAGATCTGGGCCCAAATCCATCGTTTTTTTGCACTCCACACCACCCCAGTTCAGACATGGCCATATGCAAATCAGTCTGACCCTGTGCCTCATGGGAACAGTCCAGACCAAACTGCCAAGCCATGCCTTCCCTGGACCGGAAACAAGCTTCCGAGGACTGGTTTCAGGCATTCCAGCCGTCTTCAGCCCGGCTTGCTTGAATCCAGTGGTGTGGAGTGCATGTGACTCACGTCTGAGCATACCCATCCGACTCGGGGCGACAAATGCAAAAACCACAGTTGATGGACAGAATGCAGAACAATGTCATACATTCACCCCAGTACAGAGATCTGGGCCCAAATCCATCGTTTGTTTGCACTCCACACCACCCCAGTTCAGACATGGCCATATGCAAATCAGTCTGACCCTGTGCCTCATGGGAACAGTCCAGCCTGAACTGCCAAGCCATGCCTTCCCTGGACCGGAAACAAGATTCCGAGGACCGGTTTCTGGCATTCCAGCCGTCTTCAGCCGGGCTTGCTTGAATCCAGTGGTGTGGAGTGCATGGGACTCACGTCTGAGCATACCCATCCCACTCGGGGCGACAAATGCAAAAAACACAGTTGATGGACAGAATGCAGAACAATGTCATACATTCACCCCAGTACAGAGATCTGGGCCCAAATCCATCTTTTTTTGCACTCCACACCACCCCAGTTCAGACATGGCCATATGCAAATCAGTCTGACCCTGTGCCTTATGGGAACAGTCCAGCCCGAACTGCCAAGCCATGCCTTCCCTGGACCGGAAACAAGCTTCCGAGGACCGGTTTCTGGAATTCCAGCTTCTTCAGCAAAGCTTGCTTGAATTCAGTGGTGTGGAGTGCATGGGACTCACGTCTGAGCATACCCATTCCACTCGGGGCGACAAATGCAAAAACCACAGTTGATGGACAGAATGCAGAACAATGTCATACATTCCCCCCAGTACAGAGATCTGGGCCCAAATCCATTGTTTCTTTGCACTCCACACCACCCCAGTTCAGACATGGCCATATGCAAATCAGTCTGACCCTGTGCCTCATGGGAACAGTCCACCCCGAACTGCCAAGCCATGCCTTCCCTGGACCGGAAACAAGCTTCCGAGGAGCGGTTTCTGGCATTCCAGCTGTCTTCAGCCCCGCTTGCTTGAATACAGTGGTTTGGAGTGCATGGGACTCACGTCTGAGCATACCCATCCCACTCGGGGCAACAAATACAAAAACCACAGTTGATCGACAGAATACAGAACAATGTCATATATTCACCCCAGTACAGAGATCTGGGCCCAAATCCATCGTTTATTTGCACTCCACACCACCCCAGTTCAGACATGGCCATATGCAAATCAGTCTGACCCTGTGCCTTATGGGAACAGTCCAGCCCGAACTGCCAAGCCATGCCTTCCCCGGACCGGAAACAAGCTTTCGAGGACCGGTTTCTGGCATTCCAGCCGTCTTCAGCCCGGCTTGCTTGAATTCAGTGGTGTGGAGTGCATGGCACTCACGTCTGAGCATACCCATGCCACTCTGGGCGACAAATGCAAAAACCACAGTTGATGGACAGAATGCAGAACAATGTCATACATTCACCCCAGTACAGAGATCTGGGCCCAAATCCATCATTTTTTTTGCGCTCCACACCACCCCAGTTCAGACATGGCCATATGCAAATCAGTCTGACCCTGTGCCTCATGGGAACAGTCCAGCCCGAACTGCCAAGCCATGCCTTCCCTGGACCGAAAACAAGCTTCCGAGGACCGGTTTCCGGCATTCCAGCCGTCTTCAGCCCGGCTTGCTTGAATCCAGTGGTGTGGAGTGCATGGGACTCACGTTTGAGCATACCCATCCCACTCGGGGAGACAAATGCAAAAACCACAGTTGATGGACAGAATGCAGAACAATGTCATACATTCACCCCCGTACAGAGATCTGGGTCCAAATCCGTTGTTTTTTTGCTCTCCACACCACCCCAGTTCAGACATGGCCATATGCAAATCAGTCTGACCCTGTGCCTCATGGGAACAGTCCAGCCCGAACTGCCAAGCCATGCCTTGCCTGGACCGGAAACAAGCTTCCGAGGACCGGTTTCTGGCATTCCAGCCGTCTTAAGCCCGGCTTGCTTGAATCTAGTGGTGTGGAGTGCATGGGACTCACGTCTGAGCATACCCATCCCACTCGGGGCGACAAATGCAAAAACCACAGTTGATGGACAGAATGCAGAACAATGTCATACATTCGCCCCAGTACGGAGATCTGGGCCCAAATCCATCGTTTTTTTGCACTCCACACCACCCCAGTTCAGACATGGCCATATGCAAATCAGTCTGACCCTGTGCCTCATGGGAACAGTCCAGCCCGAACTGCCAAAGCCATGCCTTCCCTGGACCGGAAACAAACTTCCGAGGACCGGTTTCTGGAATTCCAGCTTCTTCAGCCCAGCTTGCTTGAATTCAGTGGTGTGGAGTGCATGGGACTCACGTCTGAGCATACCCATCCCACTCGGGGCGACAAATGCAAAAACCACAGTTGATGGACAGAATGCAGAACAATGTCATACATTCACCCCAGTAGAGAGATCTGGGCCCAAATCCATCGTTTTTTTGCACTCCACACCACCCCAGTTCAGACATGGCCATATGCAAATCAGTCTGACCCTGGGCCTCATGGGAACAGTCCAGCCCAAACTGCCAAGCCCTGCCTTCCCTGGACCGGAAACAAGCTTCCGAGGAGCAGTTTCTGGCATTCCAGCTGTCTTCAGCCCGGCTTGCTTGAATCCAGTGGTGTGGAGTGCATGGGACTCACGTCTGAGCATACCCATCTCACTCGGGGCGACAAATGCAAAAAATACAGTTGATGGACAGAATGCAGAACAATGTCATACATTCACCTCAGTACAGAGATCTGGGCCCAAATCCATAGTTTTTTTGAACTCCACACCACCCCAGTTCAGACATGGCCATATGCAAATCAGTCTGACCCTGTGCCTCATGGGAACAGTCCAGCCCGAACTGCCAAGCCATGCCTTCCCTGGACCAGAAACAAGCTTCCGAGGACCGGTTTCTGGCATTCCAGCCGTCTTCAGCCCAGCTTGCTTGAATCTAGTGGTGTGGAGTGCATGGGACTCACGTCTGAGCATACCCATCCCACTCGGGGCGACAAATGCAAAAACCACAGTTGATGGACAAAATGCAGAACAATGTCATACATTCGCCCCAGTACAGAGATCTGGGCCCAAATCCATCGTTTTTTTGCACTCCACACCACCCCAGTTCAGACATGGCCATATGCAAATCAGTCTGACCCTGTGCCTCATGGGAACAGTCCAGCCCGAACTGCCAAGCCATGCCTTCCCTGGACCGGAAACAAACTTCCGAGGACCGGTTTCTGGAATTCCAGCTTCTTCAGCCCAGCTTGCTTGAATTCAGTGGTGTGGAGTGCATGGGACTCACGTCTGAGCATACCCATCCCACTCGGGGCGACAAATGCAAAAACCACAGTTGATGGACAGAATGCAGAACAATGTCATACATTCACCCCAGTAGAGAGATCTGGGCCCAAATCCATCGTTTTATTGCACTCCACACCACCCCAGTTCAGACATGGCCATAAGCAAATCAGTCTGACCCTGTGCCTTATGGAACAGTCCAGCCCGAACTGCCAAGCCATGCCTTCCCCGGACCGGAAACAAGTTTCTGAGGACCAGTTTCTGGCATTCCAGCCGTCTTCAGCCCGGCTTGCTTGAATTCAGTGGTGTGGAGTGCATAGCACTCACGTCTGAGCATACCCATCCCACTCGGGGCGACAAATGCAAAAACCACAGTTGACGGACAGAATGCAGAACAATGTCATACATTCACCCCAGTACAGAGATCTGGGCCCAAATCCATCGTTTTTTTTACACTCCACACCACCCCAGTTCAGACATGGCCATATGCAAATCAGTCTGACCCTGTGCCTCATGGGAACAGTCCAGCCCGAACTGCCAAGCCATGCCTTCCCTGGACCGGAAACAAGCTTCCGAGGACCGGTTTCTGGCATTCCAGCCGTCTTCAGCCCGGCTTGCTTGAATCCAGTGGTGTGGATTGCATGGGACTCACGTCTGAGCATACCCATCCCACTCGGGGCGACAAATGCAAAAACCACAGTTGATGGACAGAATGCAGAACAATGTCATACATTCACCCCAGTACAGAGATCTGGGTCCAAATCCATTGTTTTTTTGTTCTCCACACCACCCCAGTTCAGACATGGCCATATGCAAATCAGTCTGACCCTGTGCCTCATGGGAACAGTCCAGCCTGAACTGCCAAGCCATGCCTTCCCTGGACCGGAAACAAGCTTCCGAGGACCGGTTTCTGGCATTCCAGCCGTCTTCAGCCCGGCTTGTTTGAATCCAGTGGTGTGGAGTGCATGGGACTCAGGTCTGAGCATACCCGTCCCACTCGGGGCGACAAATGCAAAAACCACAGTTGATGGACAGAATGCAGAACAATGTCATACATTCACCCCAGTACAGGGATCTGGGCCCAAATCCATCGTTTTTTTACACTCCGCACCACCCCAGTTCAGACATGGCCATATGCAAATCAGTCTGACCCTGTGCCTCATGGGAACAGTCCAGCCTGAACTGCCAAGCCATGCCTTCCCTGGACCGGATACAAGCTTCCGAGGACCGGTTTCTGGCATTCCAGCCGTCTTCAGCCCGGCTTGCTTGAATCCAGTGGTGTGGAGTGCATGGGACTCACGTCTGAGCATACCCATCCCACTCGGGGCGACAAATGCAAAAAACCCAGTTGATGGACAGAATGCAGAACAATGTCATACATTCACCTCAGTACAGAGATCTGGGCCCAAATCCATAGTTTTTTTGAACTCCACACCACCCCAGTTCAGACATGGCCATATGCAAATCAGTCTGACCCTGTGCCTCATGGGAACAGTCCAGCCCGAACTGCCAAGCCATGCCTTCCCTGGACCGGAAACAAGCTTCCGAGGACCGGTTTCTGGCATTCCAGCCGTCTTCAGCCCGGCTTGCTTGAATCTAGTGGTGTGGAGTGCATGGGACTCACGTCTGAGCATCCCCATCCCACTCGGGGTGACAAATGCAAAAACCACAGTTGATGGACAGAATGCAGAACAATGTCATACATTCACCCCAGTAGAGAGATCTGGGCCCAAATCCATCGTTTTTTTGCACTCCACACCACCCCAGTTCAGACATGGCCATATGCAAATCAGTCTGACCCTGTGCCTCATGGGAACAGTCCAGCCCAAACTGCCAAGCCATGCCTTCCCTGGACCAGAAACAAGCTTCCGAGGACCGGTTTCTGGCATTCCAGCCGTCTTCAGCCCGGCTTGCTTGAATTCAGTGGTGTGGAGTGCATGGGACTCACGTCTGAGCATACCCATCCCACTCGGGGCGACAAATGCAAAAACCACAGTTGATGGACAGAATGCAGAACAATGTCATACATTCACCCCAGTACAGAGATCTGGGCCCAAATCCATCGTTTTTTTTGCACTCCACACCACCCCAGTTCAGACATGGCCGTATGCAAATCAGGCTGACCCTGTGCCTCATGGGAACAGTCCAGCCCGAACTGCCAAGCCATGCCTTCCCTGGACCGGAAACAAGCTTCCGAGGACTGGTTTCAGGCATTCCAGCCGTCTTCAGCCCGGCTTGCTTGAATCCAGTGGTGTGGAGTGCATGTGACTCACGTCTGAGCATACCCATCCGACTCGGGGCGACAAATGCAAAAACCACAGTTGATGGACAGAATGCAGAACAATGTCATACATTCACCCCAGTACAGAGATCTGGGCCCAAATCCATCGTTTGTTTGCACTCCACACCACCCCAGTTCAGACATGGCCATATGCAAATCAGTCTGACCCTGTGCCTCATGGGAACAGTCCAGCCTGAACTGCCAAGCCATGCCTTCCCTGGACCGGAAACAAGATTCCGAGGACCGGTTTCTGGCATTCCAGCCGTCTTCAGCCGGGCTTGCTTGAATCCAGTGGTGTGGAGTGCATGGGACTCACATCTCAGCATACCCATCCCACTCGGGGCGACAAATGCAAAAAACACAGTTGATGGACAGAATGCAGAACAATGTCATACATTCACCCCAGTACAGAGATCTGGGCCCAAATCCATCTTTTTTTGCACTCCACACCACCCCAGTTCAGACATGGCCATATGCAAATCAGTCTGACCCTGTGCCTTATGGGAACAGTCCAGCCCGAACTGCCAAGCCATGCCTTCCCTGGACCGGAATCAAGCCTCCGAGGACCGGTTTCTGGAATTCCAGCTTCTTCAGCAAAGCTTGCTTGAATTCAGTGATGTGGAGTGCATGGGACTCACGTCTGAGCATACCCATTCCACTCGGGGCGACAAATGCAAAAACCACAGTTGATGGACAGAATGCAGAACAATGTCATACATTCACCCCAGTACAGAGATCTGGGCCCAAATCCATCGTTTCTTTGCACTCCACACCACCCCAGTTCAGACATGGCCATATGCAAATCAGTCTGACCCTGTGCCTCATGGGAACAGTCCACCCCGAACTGCCAAGCCATGCCTTCCCTGGACCGGAAACAAGCTTCCGAGGAGCGGTTTCTGGCATTCCAGCTGTCTTCAGCCCCGCTTGCTTGAATCCAGTGGTTTGGAGTGCATGGGACTCACGTCTGAGCATACCCATCCCACTCGGGGCAACAAATACAAAAACCACAGTTGATGGACAGAATACAGAACAATGTCATATATTCACCCCAGTACAGAGATCTGGGCCCAAATCCATCGTTTATTTGCACTCCACACCACCCCAGTTCAGACATGGCCATATGCAAATCAGTCTGACCCTGTGCCTTATGGGAACAGTCCAGCCCGAACTGCCAAGCCATGCCTTCCCCGGACCGGAAACAAGCTTTCGAGGACCGGTTTCTGGCATTCCAGCCGTCTTCAGCCCGGCTTGCTTGAATTCAGTGGTGTGGAGTGCATGGCACTCACGTCTGAGCATACCCATGCCACTCTGGGCGACAAATGCAAAAACCACAGTTGATGGACAGAATGCAGAACAATGTCATACATTCACCCCAGTACAGAGATCTGGGCCCAAATCCATCATTTTTTTTGCGCTCCACACCACCCCAGTTCAGACATGGCCATATGCAAATCAGTCTGACCCTGTGCCTCATGGGAACAGTCCAGCCCGAACTGCCAAGCCATGCCTTCCCTGGACCGGAAACAAGCTTCTGAGGACCGGTTTCCGGCATTCCAGCCGTCTTCAGCCCGGCTTGCTTGAATCCAGTGGTGTGGAGTGCATGGGACTCACGTTTGAGCATACCCATCCCACTCGGGGAGACAAATGCAAAAACCACAGTTGATGGACAGAATGCAGAACAATGTCATACATTCACCCCAGTACAGAGATCTGGGTCCAAATCCGTTGTTTTTTTGCTCTCCACACCACCCCAGTTCAGACATGGCCATATGCAAATCAGTCTGACCCTGTGCCTCATGGGAACAGTCCAGCCCGAACTGCCAAGCCATGCCTTGCCTGGACCGGAAACAAGCTTCCGAGGACCGGTTTCTGGCATTCCAGCCGTCTTCAGCCCGGCTTGTTTGAATGCAGTGGTGTGGAGTGCATGGGACTCAGGTCTGAGCATACCCGTCCCACTCGGGCGACAAATGCAAAAACCACAGTTGATGGACAGAATGCAGAACAATGTTATACATTCACCCCAGTACAGGGATCTGGGCCCCAATCCATCGTTTTTTTGCACTCCACACCACCCCAGTTCAGACATGGCCATATGCAAATCAGTCTGACCCTGTGCCTCATGGGAACAGTCCAGCCTGAACTGCCAAGCCATGCCTTCCCTGGACCGGAAACAAGCTTCCGAGGACCGGTTTCTGGCATTCCAGCTGTCTTCAGCCCGGCTTGCTTGAATCCAGTGGTGTGGAGTGCATGGGACTCACGTCTGAGCATACCCATCTCACTCGGGGCGACAAATGCAAAAAATACAGTTGATGGACAGAATGCAGAACAATGTCATACATTCACCTCAGTACAGAGATCTGGGCCCAAATTCATAGTTTTTTTGAACTCCACACCACCCCAGTTCAGACATGGCCATATGCAAATCAGTCTGACCCTGTGCCTCATGGGAACAGTCCAGCCCGAACTGCCAAGCCATGCCTTCCCTGGACCAGAAACAACCTTCCGAGGCCCGGTTTCTGGCATTCCAGCCGTCTTCAGCCCGGCTTGCTTGAATCTAGTGGTGTGGAGTGCATGAGACTCACGTCTGAGCATACCCATCCCACTCGGGGCGACAAATGCAAAAACTACAGTTGATGGACAGAATGCAGAACAATGTCATACATTCGCCCCAGTACGGAGATCTGGGCCCAAATCCATCGTTTTTTTGCACTCCACACCACCCCAGTTCAGACATGGCCATATGCAAATCAGTCTGACCCTGTGCCTCATGGGAACAGTCCAGCCCGAACTGCCAAAGCCATGCCTTCCCTGGACCGGAAACAAACTTCCGAGGACCGGTTTCTGGAATTCCAGCTTCTTCAGCCCAGCTTGCTTGAATTCAGTGGTGTGGAGTGCATGGGACTCACGTCTGAGCATACCCATCCCACTCGGGGCGACAAATGCAAAAACCACAGTTGATGGACAGAATGCAGAACAATGTCATACATTCACCCCAGTAGAGAGATCTGGGCCCAAATCCATCGTTTTTTTGCACTCCACACCACCCCAGTTCAGACATGGCCATATGCAAATCAGTCTGACCCTGGGCCTCATGGGAACAGTCCAGCCCAAACTGCCAAGCCCTGCCTTCCCTGGACCGGAAACAAGCTTCCGAGGAGCAGTTTCTGGCATTCCAGCTGTCTTCAGCCCGGCTTGCTTGAATCCAGTGGTGTTGAGTGCATGGGACTCACGTCTGAGCATACCCATCTCACTCGGGGCGACAAATGCAAAAAATACAGTTGATGGACAGAATGCAGAACAATGTCATACATTCACCTCAGTACAGAGATCTGGGCCCAAATCCATAGTTTTTTTGAACTCCACACCACCCCAGTTCAGACATGGCCATATGCAAATCAGTCTGACCCTGTGCCTCATGGGAACAGTCCAGCCCGAACTGCCAAGCCATGCCTTCCCTGGACCAGAAACAAGCTTCCGAGGAACGGTTTCTGGCATTCCAGCCGTCTTCAGCCCAGCTTGCTTGAATCTAGTGGTGTGGAGTGCATGGGACTCACGTCTGAGCATACCCATCCCACTCGGGGCGACAAATGCAAAAACCACAGTTGATGGACAGAATGCAGAACAATGTCATACATTCGCCCCAGTACAGAGATCTGGGCCCAAATCCATCGTTTTTTTGCACTCCACACCACCCCAGTTCAGACATGGCCATATGCAAATCAGTCTGACCCTGTGCCTCATGGGAACAGTCCAGCCCGAACTGCCAAGCCATGCCTTCCCTGGACTGGAAACAAACTTCCGAGGACCGGTTTCCGGAATTCCAGCTTCTTCAGCCCAGCTTGCTTGAATTCAGTGGTGTGGAGTGCATGGGACTCACGTCTGAGCATACCCATCCCACTCGGGGCGACAAATGCAAAAACCACAGTTGATGGACAGAATGCAGAACAATGTCATACATTCACCCCAGTAGAGAGATCTGGGCCCAAATCCATCGTTTTATTGCACTCCACACCACCCCAGTTCAGACATGGCCATAAGCAAATCAGTCTGACCCTGTGCATTATGGAACAGTCCAGCCCGAACTGCCAAGCCATGCCTTCCCCGGACCGGAAACAAGCTTCCGAGGACCGGTTTCTGGCATTCCTGCCGTCTTCAGCCCGGCTTGCTTGAACTCAGTGGTGTGGAGTGCATGGGACTCACGTCTGAGCATACCCATCCCACTCGGGGCGACAAATGCAAAAACCACAGTTGATGGACAGAATGCAGAACAATGTCATACATTCACCCCAGTACAGAGATCTGGGCCCAAATCCATCGTTTTTTTTGCACTCCACACCACCCCAGTTCAGACATGGCCACATGCAAATCAGTCTGACCCTGTGCCTCATGGGAACAGTCCAGCCCGAACTGCCAAGCCATGCCTTCCCTGGACCGGAAACAAGCTTCCGAGTACCGGTTTCAGGCATTCCAGCCGTCTTCAGCCCGGCTTGCTTGAATCCAGTGGTGTGGAGTGCATGGGACTCACGTCTGAGCATACCCATCCCACTCGGGGCGACAAATGCAAAAACCACAGTTGATGGACAAAATGCAGAACAATGTCATACATTCGCCCCAGTACAGAGATCTGGGCCCAAATCCATCGTTTTTTTGCACTCCACACCACCCCAGTTCAGACATGGCCATATGCAAATCAGTCTGACCCTGTGCCTCATGGGAACAGTCCAGCCCGAACTGCCAAGCCATGCCTTCCCTGGACCGGAAACAAACTTCCGAGGACCGGTTTCTGGAATTCCAGCTTCTTCAGCCCAGCTTGCTTGAATTCAGTGGTGTGGAGTGCATGGGACTCACGTCTGAGCATACCCATCCCACTCGGGGCGACAAATGCAAAAACCACAGTTGATGGACAGAATGCAGAACAATGTCATACATTCACCCCAGTAGAGAGATCTGGGCCCAAATCCATCGTTTTATTGCACTCCACACCACCCCAGTTCAGACATGGCCATAAGCAAATCAGTCTGACCCTGTGCCTTATGGAACAGTCCAGCCCGAACTGCCAAGCCATGCCTTCCCCGGACCGGAAACAAGTTTCTGAGGACCAGTTTCTGGCATTCCAGCCGTCTTCAGCCCGGCTTGCTTGAATTCAGTGGTGTGGAGTGCATAGCACTCACGTCTGAGCATACCCATCCCACTCGGGGCGACAAATGCAAAAACCACAGTTGACGGACAGAATGCAGAACAATGTCATACATTCACCCCAGTACAGAGATCTGGGCCCAAATCCATCGTTTTTTTTACACTCCACACCACCCCAGTTCAGACATGGCCATATGCAAATCAGTCTGACCCTGTGCCTCATGGGAACAGTCCAGCCCGAACTGCCAAGCCATGCCTTCCCTGGACCGGAAACAAGCTTCCGAGGACCGGTTTCTGGCATTCCAGCCGTCTTCAGCCCGGCTTGCTTGAATCCAGTGGTGTGGATTGCATGGGACTCACGTCTGAGCATACCCATCCCACTCGGGGCGACAAATGCAAAAACCACAGTTGATGGACAGAATGCAGAACAATGTCATACATTCACCCCAGTACAGAGATCTGGGTCCAAATCCATTGTTTTTTTGTTCTCCACACCACCCCAGTTCAGACATGGCCATATGCAAATCAGTCTGACCCTGTGCCTCATGGGAACAGTCCAGCCTGAACTGCCAAGCCATGCCTTCCCTGGACCGGAAACAAGCTTCCGAGGACCGGTTTCTGGCATTCCAGCCGTCTTCAGCCCGGCTTGTTTGAATCCAGTGGTGTGGAGTGCATGGGACTCAGGTCTGAGCATACCCGTCCCACTCGGGGCGACAAATGCAAAAACCACAGTTGATGGACAGAATGCAGAACAATGTCATACATTCACCCCAGTACAGGGATCTGGGCCCAAATCCATCGTTTTTTTACACTCCGCACCACCCCAGTTCAGACATGGCCATATGCAAATCAGTCTGACCCTGTGCCTCATGGGAACAGTCCAGCCTGAACTGCCAAGCCATGCCTTCCCTGGACCGGATACAAGCTTCCGAGGACCGGTTTCTGGCATTCCAGCCGTCTTCAGCCCGGCTTGCTTGAATCCAGTGGTGTGGAGTGCATGGGACTCACGTCTGAGCATACCCATCCCACTCGGGGCGACAAATGCAAAAAACCCAGTTGATGGACAGAATGCAGAACAATGTCATACATTCACCTCAGTACAGAGATCTGGGCCCAAATCCATAGTTTTTTTGAACTCCACACCACCCCAGTTCAGACATGGCCATATGCAAATCAGTCTGACCCTGTGCCTCATGGGAACAGTCCAGCCCGAACTGCCAAGCCATGCCTTCCCTGGACCGGAAACAAGCTTCCGAGGACCGGTTTCTGGCATTCCAGCCGTCTTCAGCCCGGCTTGCTTGAATCTAGTGGTGTGGAGTGCATGGGACTCACGTCTGAGCATCCCCATCCCACTCGGGGTGACAAATGCAAAAACCACAGTTGATGGACAGAATGCAGAACAATGTCATACATTCACCCCAGTAGAGAGATCTGGGCCCAAATCCATCGTTTTTTTGCACTCCACACCACCCCAGTTCAGACATGGCCATATGCAAATCAGTCTGACCCTGTGCCTCATGGGAACAGTCCAGCCCAAACTGCCAAGCCATGCCTTCCCTGGACCAGAAACAAGCTTCCGAGGACCGGTTTCTGGCATTCCAGCCGTCTTCAGCCCGGCTTGCTTGAATTCAGTGGTGTGGAGTGCATGGGACTCACGTCTGAGCATACCCATCCCACTCGGGGCGACAAATGCAAAAACCACAGTTGATGGACAGAATGCAGAACAATGTCATACATTCACCCCAGTACAGAGATCTGGGCCCAAATCCATCGTTTTTTTTGCACTCCACACCACCCCAGTTCAGACATGGCCGTATGCAAATCAGGCTGACCCTGTGCCTCATGGGAACAGTCCAGCCCGAACTGCCAAGCCATGCCTTCCCTGGACCGGAAACAAGCTTCCGAGGACTGGTTTCAGGCATTCCAGCCGTCTTCAGCCCGGCTTGCTTGAATCCAGTGGTGTGGAGTGCATGTGACTCACGTCTGAGCATACCCATCCGACTCGGGGCGACAAATGCAAAAACCACAGTTGATGGACAGAATGCAGAACAATGTCATACATTCACCCCAGTACAGAGATCTGGGCCCAAATCCATCGTTTGTTTGCACTCCACACCACCCCAGTTCAGACATGGCCATATGCAAATCAGTCTGACCCTGTGCCTCATGGGAACAGTCCAGCCTGAACTGCCAAGCCATGCCTTCCCTGGACCGGAAACAAGATTCCGAGGACCGGTTTCTGGCATTCCAGCCGTCTTCAGCCGGGCTTGCTTGAATCCAGTGGTGTGGAGTGCATGGGACTCACATCTCAGCATACCCATCCCACTCGGGGCGACAAATGCAAAAAACACAGTTGATGGACAGAATGCAGAACAATGTCATACATTCACCCCAGTACAGAGATCTGGGCCCAAATCCATCTTTTTTTGCACTCCACACCACCCCAGTTCAGACATGGCCATATGCAAATCAGTCTGACCCTGTGCCTTATGGGAACAGTCCAGCCCGAACTGCCAAGCCATGCCTTCCCTGGACCGGAATCAAGCCTCCGAGGACCGGTTTCTGGAATTCCAGCTTCTTCAGCAAAGCTTGCTTGAATTCAGTGATGTGGAGTGCATGGGACTCACGTCTGAGCATACCCATTCCACTCGGGGCGACAAATGCAAAAACCACAGTTGATGGACAGAATGCAGAACAATGTCATACATTCACCCCAGTACAGAGATCTGGGCCCAAATCCATCGTTTCTTTGCACTCCACACCACCCCAGTTCAGACATGGCCATATGCAAATCAGTCTGACCCTGTGCCTCATGGGAACAGTCCACCCCGAACTGCCAAGCCATGCCTTCCCTGGACCGGAAACAAGCTTCCGAGGAGCGGTTTCTGGCATTCCAGCTGTCTTCAGCCCCGCTTGCTTGAATCCAGTGGTTTGGAGTGCATGGGACTCACGTCTGAGCATACCCATCCCACTCGGGGCAACAAATACAAAAACCACAGTTGATGGACAGAATACAGAACAATGTCATATATTCACCCCAGTACAGAGATCTGGGCCCAAATCCATCGTTTATTTGCACTCCACACCACCCCAGTTCAGACATGGCCATATGCAAATCAGTCTGACCCTGTGCCTTATGGGAACAGTCCAGCCCGAACTGCCAAGCCATGCCTTCCCCGGACCGGAAACAAGCTTTCGAGGACCGGTTTCTGGCATTCCAGCCGTCTTCAGCCCGGCTTGCTTGAATTCAGTGGTGTGGAGTGCATGGCACTCACGTCTGAGCATACCCATGCCACTCTGGGCGACAAATGCAAAAACCACAGTTGATGGACAGAATGCAGAACAATGTCATACATTCACCCCAGTACAGAGATCTGGGCCCAAATCCATCATTTTTTTTGCGCTCCACACCACCCCAGTTCAGACATGGCCATATGCAAATCAGTCTGACCCTGTGCCTCATGGGAACAGTCCAGCCCGAACTGCCAAGCCATGCCTTCCCTGGACCGGAAACAAGCTTCTGAGGACCGGTTTCCGGCATTCCAGCCGTCTTCAGCCCGGCTTGCTTGAATCCAGTGGTGTGGAGTGCATGGGACTCACGTTTGAGCATACCCATCCCACTCGGGGAGACAAATGCAAAAACCACAGTTGATGGACAGAATGCAGAACAATGTCATACATTCACCCCAGTACAGAGATCTGGGTCCAAATCCGTTGTTTTTTTGCTCTCCACACCACCCCAGTTCAGACATGGCCATATGCAAATCAGTCTGACCCTGTGCCTCATGGGAACAGTCCAGCCCGAACTGCCAAGCCATGCCTTGCCTGGACCGGAAACAAGCTTCCGAGGACCGGTTTCTGGCATTCCAGCCGTCTTCAGCCCGGCTTGTTTGAATGCAGTGGTGTGGAGTGCATGGGACTCAGGTCTGAGCATACCCGTCCCACTCGGGCGACAAATGCAAAAACCACAGTTGATGGACAGAATGCAGAACAATGTTATACATTCACCCCAGTACAGGGATCTGGGCCCCAATCCATCGTTTTTTTGCACTCCACACCACCCCAGTTCAGACATGGCCATATGCAAATCAGTCTGACCCTGTGCCTCATGGGAACAGTCCAGCCTGAACTGCCAAGCCATGCCTTCCCTGGACCGGAAACAAGCTTCCGAGGACCGGTTTCTGGCATTCCAGCTGTCTTCAGCCCGGCTTGCTTGAATCCAGTGGTGTGGAGTGCATGGGACTCACGTCTGAGCATACCCATCTCACTCGGGGCGACAAATGCAAAAAATACAGTTGATGGACAGAATGCAGAACAATGTCATACATTCACCTCAGTACAGAGATCTGGGCCCAAATTCATAGTTTTTTTGAACTCCACACCACCCCAGTTCAGACATGGCCATATGCAAATCAGTCTGACCCTGTGCCTCATGGGAACAGTCCAGCCCGAACTGCCAAGCCATGCCTTCCCTGGACCAGAAACAACCTTCCGAGGCCCGGTTTCTGGCATTCCAGCCGTCTTCAGCCCGGCTTGCTTGAATCTAGTGGTGTGGAGTGCATGAGACTCACGTCTGAGCATACCCATCCCACTCGGGGCGACAAATGCAAAAACTACAGTTGATGGACAGAATGCAGAACAATGTCATACATTCGCCCCAGTACGGAGATCTGGGCCCAAATCCATCGTTTTTTTGCACTCCACACCACCCCAGTTCAGACATGGCCATATGCAAATCAGTCTGACCCTGTGCCTCATGGGAACAGTCCAGCCCGAACTGCCAAAGCCATGCCTTCCCTGGACCGGAAACAAACTTCCGAGGACCGGTTTCTGGAATTCCAGCTTCTTCAGCCCAGCTTGCTTGAATTCAGTGGTGTGGAGTGCATGGGACTCACGTCTGAGCATACCCATCCCACTCGGGGCGACAAATGCAAAAACCACAGTTGATGGACAGAATGCAGAACAATGTCATACATTCACCCCAGTAGAGAGATCTGGGCCCAAATCCATCGTTTTTTTGCACTCCACACCACCCCAGTTCAGACATGGCCATATGCAAATCAGTCTGACCCTGGGCCTCATGGGAACAGTCCAGCCCAAACTGCCAAGCCCTGCCTTCCCTGGACCGGAAACAAGCTTCCGAGGAGCAGTTTCTGGCATTCCAGCTGTCTTCAGCCCGGCTTGCTTGAATCCAGTGGTGTTGAGTGCATGGGACTCACGTCTGAGCATACCCATCTCACTCGGGGCGACAAATGCAAAAAATACAGTTGATGGACAGAATGCAGAACAATGTCATACATTCACCTCAGTACAGAGATCTGGGCCCAAATCCATAGTTTTTTTGAACTCCACACCACCCCAGTTCAGACATGGCCATATGCAAATCAGTCTGACCCTGTGCCTCATGGGAACAGTCCAGCCCGAACTGCCAAGCCATGCCTTCCCTGGACCAGAAACAAGCTTCCGAGGAACGGTTTCTGGCATTCCAGCCGTCTTCAGCCCAGCTTGCTTGAATCTAGTGGTGTGGAGTGCATGGGACTCACGTCTGAGCATACCCATCCCACTCGGGGCGACAAATGCAAAAACCACAGTTGATGGACAGAATGCAGAACAATGTCATACATTCGCCCCAGTACAGAGATCTGGGCCCAAATCCATCGTTTTTTTGCACTCCACACCACCCCAGTTCAGACATGGCCATATGCAAATCAGTCTGACCCTGTGCCTCATGGGAACAGTCCAGCCCGAACTGCCAAGCCATGCCTTCCCTGGACTGGAAACAAACTTCCGAGGACCGGTTTCCGGAATTCCAGCTTCTTCAGCCCAGCTTGCTTGAATTCAGTGGTGTGGAGTGCATGGGACTCACGTCTGAGCATACCCATCCCACTCGGGGCGACAAATGCAAAAACCACAGTTGATGGACAGAATGCAGAACAATGTCATACATTCACCCCAGTAGAGAGATCTGGGCCCAAATCCATCGTTTTATTGCACTCCACACCACCCCAGTTCAGACATGGCCATAAGCAAATCAGTCTGACCCTGTGCATTATGGAACAGTCCAGCCCGAACTGCCAAGCCATGCCTTCCCCGGACCGGAAACAAGCTTCCGAGGACCGGTTTCTGGCATTCCTGCCGTCTTCAGCCCGGCTTGCTTGAACTCAGTGGTGTGGAGTGCATGGGACTCACGTCTGAGCATACCCATCCCACTCGGGGCGACAAATGCAAAAACCACAGTTGATGGACAGAATGCAGAACAATGTCATACATTCACCCCAGTACAGAGATCTGGGCCCAAATCCATCGTTTTTTTTGCACTCCACACCACCCCAGTTCAGACATGGCCACATGCAAATCAGTCTGACCCTGTGCCTCATGGGAACAGTCCAGCCCGAACTGCCAAGCCATGCCTTCCCTGGACCGGAAACAAGCTTCCGAGTACCGGTTTCAGGCATTCCAGCCGTCTTCAGCCCGGCTTGCTTGAATCCAGTGGTGTGGAGTGCATGGGACTCACGTCTGAGCATACCCATCCCACTCGGGGCGACAAATGCAAAAACCACAGTTTATGGACAGAATGCAGAACAATGTCATACATTCACCCCAACACAGAGATCTGGGCCCAAATCCATTGTTTTTTTGCACTCCACACCACCACAGTTCAGACATGGCCATATGCAAATCAGTCTGACCCTGTCCCTTATGGGAACAGTCCAGCCCGAACTGCCAAGCCATGCCTTCCCTGGACCGGAAACAAGCTTCAGAGGAGCGGTTTCTGGCATTCCAGCTGTCTTCAGCCCCGCTTGCTTGAATCCAGTGGTGTGGAGTGCATGGGACTCACGTCTGAGCATACCCATCCCACTCGGGGCGACAAATACAAAAACCACAGTTGATGGACAGAATGCAGAACAATGTCATACATTCACCCCAGTACAGAAATCTGGGCCGAAATCCATCGTTTTTTTGCACTCCACACCACCCCAGTTCAGACATGGCCATATGCACAGTAGGTCTGACCCTGTGCCTTATGGGAACAGTCCAGCCCGAACTACCAAGCCATGCCTTCCCCGGACCGGAAACAAGCTTCCGAGGACCGGTTTCTGGCATTCCAGCAGTCTTCATCCCGGCTTGCTTGAATTCAGTGGTGTGGAGTGCATGGCACTCACGTCTGAGCATTCCCATCCCACTCGGGGCGACAAATGCAAAAACCACAGTTGATGGACAGAATGCAGAACAATGTCATACATTCACCCCAGTACAGAGATCTGGGCCCAAATCCATCGTTTTTTTTGCACTCCACACCACCCCAGTTCAGACATGGCCATATGCAAATCAGTCTGACCCTGTGCCTCATGGGAACAGTCCAGCCCGAACTGCCAAGCCATGCCTTCCCTGGACCGGAAACAAGCTTCCGAGGACCGGTTTCTGGCATTCCAGCCGTCTTCAGCCCGGCTTGCTTGAATCCAGTGGTGTGGAGTGCATCGGACTCCCGTCTGAGCATACCCATCCCACTCAGGGCGACAAATGCAAAAACCACAGTTGATGGACAGAATGCAGAACAATGTCATACATTCACCCCAGTACAGAGATCTGGGTCCAAATCCATTGTTTTTTTGCTCTCCACACCACCCAGTTCAGACATGGCCATATGCAAATCAGTCTGACCCTGTGCCTCATGGGAACAGTCCAGCCCGAACTGCCAAGCCATGCCTTCCCTGGACCGGAAACAAGCTTCCGAGGACCGGTTTCTGGCATTCCAGCCGTCTTCTGCCCGGCTTGTTTGAATCCAGTGGTGTGAAGTGCATGGGACTCAGGTCTGAGCATACCCGTCCCACTCTGGGCGACAAATGCAAAAACCACAGTTCATGGACAGAATGCAGAATAATGTTATACATTCACCCCAGTACAGGGATCTGGGCCCAAATCCATCGTTTTTTTGCACTCCACACCACCCCAGTTCAGACATGGCCATATGCAAATCAGTCTGACCCTGTGCCTCATGGGAACAGTCCAGCCTGAACTGCCAAGCCATGCCTTCCCTGGACCGGAAACAAGCTTCCGAGGACCGGTTTCTGGCATTCCAGCTGTCTTCAGCCCGGCTTGCTTGAATCCAGTGGTGTGGAGTGCATGGGACTCACGTCTGAGCATACCCATCCCACTTTGGGCGACAAATGCAAAAAACACAGTTGATGGACAAAATGCAGAAAATGTCATATATTCACCCCAGTACAGAGATCTGGGCCCAAATCCATCGTTTGTTTGCACTCCACACCACCCCAGTTCAGACATGGCCATATGCAAATCAGTCTGACCCTGTGCCTCATGGGAACAGTCCAGCCTGAACTGCCAAGCCATGCCTTCCCTGGACCGGAAACAAGCTTCTGAGGACCGGTTTCAGGCATTCCAGCCGTCTTCAGCCCGGCTTGCTTGAATCTAGTGGTGTGGAGTGCATGGAACTCACGTCTGAGCATACCCATCCCACTCGGGGCGACAAATGCAAAAACCACAGTTGATGGACAGAATGCAGAACAATGTCATACATACGCCCCAGTACAGAGATCTGGGCCCAAATCCATCGTTTTTTTGCACTCCACACCACCCCAGTTCAGACATGGCCATATGCAAATCAGTCTGACCCTGTGCTTCTTGGGAACAGTCCAGCCCGAACTGCCAAGCCATGCCTTCCCTGGACCGGAAACAAACTTCCGAGGACCGGTTTCTGGAATTCCAGCTTATTCAGCCCAGCTTGCTTGAATTCAGTGGTGTGGAGTGCATGGGACTCACGTCTGAGCATACCCATCCCACTCGGGGCAACAAATGCAAAAACCACAGTTGATGGACAGAATGCAGAACAATGTCATACATTCACCCCAGTAGAGAGATCTGGGCCCAAATCCATCGTTTCTTTGCACCCCACACCACCCCAGTTCAGACAAGGCCATAGGCAAATCAGTCTGACCCTGTGCCTCATGGGAACAGTCCAGCCCAAACTGCCAAGCCCTGCCTTCCCTGGACCGGAAACAAGCTTCCGAGGACCAGTTTCTGGCATTCCAGCTGTCTTCAGCCCTGCTTGCTTGAATCCAGTGGTGTGGAGTGCATGGGACTCACGTCTGAGCATACCCATCCCATTCAGGGCGACAAATACAAAAACCACAGTTGATGGACAGAATGCAGAACAATGATATACATTCACCCCAGTACAGGGATCTGGGCCCAAATCCATCGTTTTTTTGCACTCCACACCACCCCAGTTCAGACATGGCCATATGCAAATCAGTCTGACCCTGTGCCTCATGGGAACAGTCCAGCCTGAACTGCCAAGCCATGCCTTCCCTGGACCGGAAACAAGCTTCCGAGGACCGGTTTCTGGCATTCCAGCTGTCTTCAGCCCGGCTTGCTTGAATCCAGTGGTGTGGAGTGCATGGGACTCACGTCTGAGCATACCCATCCCACTTTGGGCGACAAATGCAAAAAACACAGTTGATGGACAAAATGCAGAAAATGTCATATATTCACCCCAGTACAGAGATCTGGGCCCAAATCCATCGTTTGTTTGCACTCCACACCACCCCAGTTCAGACATGGCCATATGCAAATCAGTCTGACCCTGTGCCTCATGGGAACAGTCCAGCCTGAACTGCCAAGCCATGCCTTCCCTGGACCGGAAACAAGCTTCCGAGGACCGGTTTCAGGCATTCCAGCCGCCTTCAGCCCGGCTTGCTTGAATCTAGTGGTGTGGAGTGCATGGAACTCACGTCTGAGCATACCCATCCCACTCGGGGCGACAAATGCAAAAACCACAGTTGATGGACAGAATGCAGAACAATGTCATACATACGCCCCAGTACAGAGATCTGGGCCCAAATCCATCGTTTTTTTGCACTCCACACCACCCCAGTTCAGACATGGCCATATGCAAATCAGTCTGGCCCTGTGCTTCATGGGAACAGTCCAGCCCGAACTGCCAAGCCATGCCTTCCCTGGACCGGAAACAAACTTCCGAGGACCGGTTTCTGGAATTCCAGCTTATTCAGCCCAGCTTGCTTGAATTCAGTGGTGTGGAGTGCATGGGACTCACGTCTGAGCATACCCATCCCACTCGGGGCAACAAATGCAAAAACCACAGTTGATGGACAGAATGCAGAACAATGTCATACATTCACCCCAGTAGAGAGATCTGGGCCCAAATCCATCGTTTCTTTGCACCCCACACCACCCCAGTTCAGACAAGGCCATATGCAAATCAGTCTGACCCTGTGCCTCATGGGAACAGTCCAGCCCAAACTGCCAAGCCCTGCCTTCCCTGGACCGGAAACAAGCTTCCGAGGAGCGGTTTCTGGCATTCCAGCTGTCTTCAGCCCAGCTTGCTTGAATTCAGTGGTGTGGAGTGCATGGGACTCACGTCTGAGCATACCCATCCCACTCGGGGCAACAAATACAAAAACCACAGTTGATGGACAGAATACAGAACAATGTCATATATTCACCCCAGTACAGAGATCTGGGCCCAAATCCATCGTTTATTTGCACTCCACACCACCCCAGTTCAGACATGGCCATATGCAAATCAGTCTGACCCTGTGCCTTATGGGAACAGTCCAGCCCGAACTGCCAAGCCATGCCTTCCCCGGACCGGAAACAAGCTTTCGAGGACCGGTTTCTGGCATTCCAGCCGTCTTCAGCCCGGCTTGCTTGAATTCAGTGGTGTGGAGTGCATGGCACTCACGTCTGAGCATACCCATGCCACTCTGGGCGACAAATGCAAAAACCACAGTTGATGGACAGAATGCAGAACAATGTCATACATTCACCCCAGTACAGAGATCTGGGCCCAAATCCATCATTTTTTTTGCGCTCCACACCACCCCAGTTCAGACATGGCCATATGCAAATCAGTCTGACCCTGTGCCTCATGGGAACAGTCCAGCCTGAACTGCCAAGCCATGCCTTCCCTGGACCGGAAACAAGCTTCCGAGGACCGGTTTCTGGCATTCCAGCTGTCTTCAGCCCGGCTTGCTTGAATCCAGTGGTGTGGAGTGCATGGGACTCACGTCTGAGCATACCCATCTCACTCGGGGCGACAAATGCAAAAAATACAGTTGATGGACAGAATGCAGAACAATGTCATACATTCATCTCAGTACAGAGATCTGGGCCCAAATTCATAGTTTTTTTGAACTCCACACCACCCCAGTTCAGACATGGCCATATGCAAATCAGTCTGACCCTGTGCCTCATGGGAACAGTCCAGCCCGAACTGCCAAGCCATGCCTTCCCTGGACCAGAAACAACCTTCCGAGGCCCGGTTTCTGGCATTCCAGCCGTCTTCAGCCCGGCTTGCTTGAATCTAGTGGTGTGGAGTGCATGGGACTCACGTCTGAGCATACCCATCCCACTCGGGGCGACAAATGCAAAAACCACAGTTGATGGACAGAATGCAGAACAATGTCATACATTCGCCCCAGTACGGAGATCTGGGCCCAAATCCATCGTTTTTTTGCACTCCACACCACCCCAGTTCAGACATGGCCATATGCAAATCAGTCTGACCCTGTGCCTCATGGGAACAGTCCAGCCCGAACTGCCAAAGCCATGCCTTCCCTGGACCGGAAACAAACTTCCGAGGACCGGTTTCTGGAATTCCAGCTTCTTCAGCCCAGCTTGCTTGAATTCAGTGGTGTGGAGTGCATGGGACTCACGTCTGAGCATACCCATCCCACTCGGGGCGACAAATGCAAAAACCACAGTTGATGGACAGAATGCAGAACAATGTCATACATTCACCCCAGTAGAGAGATCTGGGCCCAAATTCATCGTTTTTTTGCACTCCACACCACCCCAGTTCAGACATGGCCATATGCAAATCAGTCTGACCCTGGGCCTCATGGGAACAGTCCAGCCCAAACTGCCAAGCCCTGCCTTCCCTGGACCGGAAACAAGCTTCCGAGGAGCAGTTTCTGGCATTCCAGCTGTCTTCAGCCCGGCTTGCTTGAATCCAGTGGTGTTGAGTGCATGGGACTCACGTCTGAGCATACCCATCTCACTCGGGGCGACAAATGCAAAAAATACAGTTGATGGACAGAAGGCAGAACAGTGTCATACATTCACCTCAGTACAGAGATCTGGGCCCAAATCCATAGTTTTTTTGAACTCCACACCACCCCAGTTCAGACATGGCCATATGCAAATCAGTCTGACCCTGTGCCTCATGGGAACAGTCCAGCCCGAACTGCCAAGCCATGCCTTCCCTGGACCAGAAACAAGCTTCCGAGGACCGGTTTCTGGCATTCCAGCCGTCTTCAGCCCAGCTTGCTTGAATCTAGTGGTGTGGAGTGCATGGGACTCACGTCTGAGCATACCCATCCCACTCGGGGCGACAAATGCAAAAACCACAGTTGATGGACAGAATGCAGAACAATGTCATACATTCGCCCCAGTACAGAGATCTGGGCCCAAATCCATCATTTTTTTGCACTCCACACCACCCCAGTTCAGACATGGCCATATGCAAATCAGTCTGACCCTGTGCCTCATGGGAACAGTCCAGCCCGAACTGCCAAGCCATGCCTTCCCTGGACCGGAAACAAACTTCCGAGGACCGGTTTCCGGAATTCCAGCTTCTTCAGCCCAGCTTGCTTGAATTCAGTGGTGTGGAGTGCATGGGACTCACGTCTGAGCATACCCATCCCACTCGGGGCGACAAATGCAAAAACCACAGTTGATGGACAGAATGCAGAACAATGTCATACATTCACCCCAGTAGAGAGATCTGGGCCCAAATCCATCGTTTTATTGCACTCCACACCACCCCAGTTCAGACATGGCCATAAGCAAATCAGTCTGACCCTGTGCCTTATGGAACAGTCCAGCCCGAACTGCCAAGCCATGCCTTCCCCGGACCGGAAACTAGCTTCCGAGGACCGGTTTCTGGCATTCCTGCCGTCTTCAGCCCGGCTTGCTTGAACTCAGTGGTGTGGAGTGCATGGGACTCACGTCTGAGCATACCCATCCCACTCGGGGCGACAAATGCAAAAACCACAGTTGATGGACAGAATGCAGAACAATGTCATACATTCACCCCAGTACAGAGATCTGGGCCCAAATCCATCGTTTTTTTTGCACTCCACACCACCCCAGTTCAGACATGGCCACATGCAATTCAGTCTGACCCTGTGCCTCATGGGAACAGTCCAGCCCGAACTGCCAAGCCATGCCTTCCCTGGACCGGAAACAAGCTTCCGAGGACCGGTTTCAGGCATTCCAGCCGTCTTCAGCCCGGCTTGCTTGAATCCAGTGGTGTGGAGTGCATGGGACTCACGTCTGAGCATACCCATCCCACTCGGGGCGACAAATGCAAAAACCACAGTTGATGGACAGAATGCAGAACAATGTCATACATTCACCCCAACACAGAGATCTGGGCCCAAATCCATTGTTTTTTTGCACTCCACACCACCACAGTTCAGACATGGCCATATGCAAATCAGTCTGACCCTGTCCCTTATGGGAACAGTCCAGCCCGAACTGCCAAGCCATGCCTTCCCTGGACCGGAAACAAGCTTCAGAGGAGCGGTTTCTGGCATTCCAGCTGTCTTCAGCCCCGCTTGCTTGAATCCAGTGGTGTGGAGTGCATGGGACTCACGTCTGAGCATACCCATCCCACTCGGGGCGACAAATACAAAAACCACAGTTGATGGACAGAATGCAGAACAATGTCATACATTCACCCCAGTACAGAGATCTGGGTCCAAATCCATTGTTTTTTTGCTCTCCACACCACCCCAGTTCAGACATGGCCATATGCAAATCAGTCTGACCCTGTGCCTCATGGGAACAGTCCAGCCCGAACTGCCAAGCCATGCCTTCCCTGGACCGGAAACAAGCTTCCGAGGACCGGTTTCTGGCATTCCAGCCGTCTTCTGCCCGGCTTGTTTGAATCCAGTGGTGTGGAGTGCATGGGACTCAGGTCTGAGCATACCCGTCCCACTCTGGGCGACAAATGCAAAAACCACAGTTCATGGACAGAATGCAGAACAATGTTATACATTCACCCCAGTACAGGGATCTGGGTCCCAATCCATCGTTTTTTTGCACTCCACACCACCCCAGTTCAGACATGGCCATATGCAAATCAGTCTGACCCTGTGCCTCATGGGAACAGTCCAGCCTGAACTGCCAAGCCATGCCTTCCCTGGACCGGAAACAAGCTTCCGAGGACCGGTTTCTGGCATTCCAGCTGTCTTCAGCCCGGCTTGCTTGAATCCAGTGGTGTGGAGTGCATGGGACTCACGTCTGAGCATACCCATCCCACTTTGGGCGACAAATGCAAAAAACACAGTTGATGGACAAAATGCAGAAAATGTCATATATTCACCCCAGTACAGAGATCTGGGCCCAAATCCATCGTTTGTTTGCACTCCACACCACCCCAGTTCAGACATGGCCATATGCAAATCAGTCTGACCCTGTGCCTCATGGGAACAGTCCAGCCTGAACTGCCAAGCCATGCCTTCCCTGGACCGGAAACAAGCTTCCGAGGACCGGTTTCAGGCATTCCAGCCGTCTTCAGCCCGGCTTGCTTGAATCTAGTGGTGTGGAGTGCATGGAACTCACGTCTGAGCATACCCATCCCACTCGGGGCGACAAATGCAAAAACCACAGTTGATGGACAGAATGCAGAACAATGTCATACATTCACCCCAGTAGAGAGATCTGGGCCCAAATCCATCATTTCTTTGCACCCCACACCACCCCAGTTCAGACAAGGCCATATGCAAATCAGTCTGACCCTGTGCCTCATGGGAACAGTCCAGCCCAAACTGCCAAGCCCTGCCTTCCCTGGACCGGAAACAAGCTTCCGAGGAGCAGTTTCTGGCATTCCAGCTGTCTTCAGCCCTGCTTGCTTGAATCCAGTGGTGTGGAGTGCATGGGACTCACGTCTGAGCATACCCATCCCATTCAGGGCGACAAATACAAAAACCACAGTTGATGGACAGAATGCAGAACAATGGTATACATTCACCCCAGTACAGGGATCTGGGCCCAAATCCATCGTTTTTTTGCACTCCACACCACCCCAGTTCAGACATGGCCATATGCAAATCAGTCTGACCCTGTGCCTCATGGGAACAGTCCAGCCTGAACTGCCAAGCCATGCCTTCCCTGGACCGGAAACAAGCTTCCGAGGACCGGTTTCTGGCATTCCAGCTGTCTTCAGCCCGGCTTGCTTGAATCCAGTGGTGTGGAGTGCATGGGACTCACGTCTGAGCATACCCATCCCACTTTGGGCGACAAATGCAAAAAACACAGTTGATGGACAAAATGCAGAAAATGTCATATATTCACCCCAGTACAGAGATCTGGGCCCAAATCCATCGTTTGTTTGCACTCCACACCACCCCAGTTCAGACATGGCCATATGCAAATCAGTCTGACCCTGTGCCTCATGGGAACAGTCCAGCCTGAACTGCCAAGCCATGCCTTCCCTGGACCGGAAACAAGCTTCCGAGGACCGGTTTCAGGCATTCCAGCCGTCTTCAGCCCGGCTTGCTTGAATCTAGTGGTGTGGAGTGCATGGAACTCACGTCTGAGCATACCCATCCCACTCGGGGCGACAAATGCAAAAACCACAGTTGATGGACAGAATGCAGAACAATGTCATACATACGCCCCAGTACAGAGATCTGGGCCCAAATCCATCGTTTTTTTGCACTCCACACCACCCCAGTTCAGACATGGCCATATGCAAATCAGTCTGACCCTGTGCTTCATGGGAACAGTCCAGCCCGAACTGCCAAGCCATGCCTTCCCTGGACCGGAAACAAACTTCCGAGGACCGGTTTCTGGAATTCCAGCTTATTCAGCCCAGCTTGCTTGAATTCAGTGGTGTGGAGTGCATGGGACTCACGTCTGAGCATACCCATCCCACTCGGGGCGACAAATGCAAAAACCACAGTTGATGGACAGAATGCAGAACAATGTCATACATTCACCCAAGTAGAGAGATCTGGGCCCAAATCCATAGTTTTTTGGAACTCCACACCACCCCAGTTCAGACATGGCCATATGCAAATCAGTCTGACCCTGTGCCTCATGGGAACAGTCCAGCCCGAACTGCCAAGCCATGCCTTCCCCGGACCAGAAACAAGCTTCCGAGGACCGGTTTCTGGCATTCCAGCCTTCTTCAGCCCGGCTTGCTTGAATCTAGTGGTGTGGAGTGCATGGGACTCACGTCTGAGCATACCCATCCCACTCGGGGTGACAAATGCAAAAACAACAGTTGATGGACAGAATGCAGAACAATGTCATACATTCACCCCAGTAGAGAGATCTGGGCCCAAATCCATCGTTTTTTTGCACTCCACACCACCCCAGTTCAGACATGGCCATATGCAAATCAGTCTGACCCTGTGCCTCATGGGAACAGTCCAGCCCAAACTGCCAAGCCATGCCTTCCCTGGACCAGAAACAAGCTTCCGAGGACCGGTTTCTGGCATTCCAGCCGTCTTCAGCCCGGCTTGCTTGAATTCAGTGGTGTGGAGTGCATGGGACTCACGTCTGAGCATACCCATCCCACTCGGGGCGACAAATGCAAAAACCACAGTTGATGGACAGAATGCAGAACAATGTCATACATTCACCCCAGTACAGAGATCTGTGCCCAAATCCATCGTTTTTTTTGCACTCCACACCACCCCAGTTCAGACATGGCCGTATGCAAATCAGGCTGACCCTGTGCCTCATGGGAACAGTCCAGCCCGAACTGCCAAGCCATGCCTTCCCTGGACCGGAAACAAGCTTCCGAGGACTGGTTTCAGGCATTCCAGCCGTCTTCAGCCCGGCTTGCTTGAATCCAGTGGTGTGGAGTGCATGTGACTCACGTCTGAGCATACCCATCCGACTCGGGGCGACAAATGCAAAAACCACAGTTGATGGACAGAATGCAGAACAATGTCATACATTCACCCCAGTACAGAGATCTGGGCCCAAATCCATCGTTTTTTTGCACTCCACACCACCCCAGTTCAGACAAGGCCATATGCAAAGTAGGTCTGACCCTGTGCCTTATGGGAACAGTCCAGCCCGAACTGCCAAGCCATGCCTTCCCCGGACCGGAAACAAGTTTCTGAGGACCAGTTTCTGGCATTCCAGCCGTCTTCAGCCCGGCTTGCTTGAATTCAGTGGTGTGGAGTGCATGGCACGCACGTCTGAGCATACCCATCCCACTCGGGGCGACAAATGCAAAAACCACAGTTGACGGACAGAATGCAGAACAATGTCATACATTCACCCCAGTACAGAGATCTGGGCCCAAATCCATCGTTTTTTTTACACTCCACACCACCCCAGTTCAGACATGGCCATATGCAAATCAGTCTGACCCTGTGCCTCATAGGAACAGTCCAGCCCGAACTGCCAAGCCATGCCTTCCCTGGACCGGAAACAAGCTTCCGAGGACCGGTTTCTGGCATTCCAGCCGTCTTCAGCCCGGCTTGCTTGAATCCAGTGGTCTGGAGTGCATGGGACTCACGTCCGAGCATACCCATCCCACTCGGGGCGACAAATGCAAAAACCACAGTTGATGGACAGAATGCAGAACAATGTCATACATTCACCCCAGTACAGAGATCTGGGTCCAAATCCATTGTTTTTTTGTTCTCCACACCACCCCAGTTCAGACATGGCCATATGCAAATCAGTCTGACCCTGTGCCTCATGGGAACAGTCCAGCCTGAACTGCCAAGCCATGCCTTCCCTGGACCGGAAACAAGCTTCCGAGGACCGGTTTCTGGCATTCCAGCCGTCTTCAGCCCGGCTTGTTTGAATCCAGTGGTGTGGAGTGCATGGGACTCAGGTCTGAGCATACCCGTCCCACTCGGGGCGACAAATGCAAAAACCACAGTTGATGGACAGAATGCAGAACAATGTCATACATTCACCCCAGTACAGAGATCTGGGTCCAAATCCATTGTTTTTTTGTTCTCCACACCACCCCAGTTCAGACATGGCCATATGCAAATCAGTCTGACCCTGTGCCTCATGGGAACAGTCCAGCCTGAACTGCCAAGCCATGCCTTCCCTGGACCGGATACAAGCTTCCAAGGACCGGTTTCTGGCATTCCAGCCATCTTCAGCCCGGCTTGCTTGAATCCAGTGGTGTGGAGTGCATGGGACTCACGTCTGAGCATACCCATCCCACTCGGGGCGACAAATGCAAAAAACCCAGTTGATGGACAGAATGCAGAACAATGTCATACATTCACCTCAGTACAGAGATCTGGGCCCAAATCCATAGTTTTTTTGAACTCCACACCACCCCAGTTCAGACATGGCCATATGCAAATCAGTCTGACCCTGTGCCTCATGGGAACAGTCCAGCCCGAACTGCCAAGCCATGCCTTCCCTGGACCAGAAACAAGCTTCCGAGGACCGGTTTCTGGCATTCCAGCCGTCTTCAGCCCGGCTTGCTTGAATCTAGTGGTGTGGAGTGCATGGGACTCACGTCTGAGCACACCCATCCCACTCGGGGTGACAAATGCAAAAACCACAGTTGATGGACAGAATGCAGAACAATGTCATACATTCACCCAAGTAGAGAGATCTGGGCCCAAATCCATCGTTTTTTTGCACTCCACACCACCCCAGTTCAGACATGGCCATATGCAAATCAGTCTGACCCTGTGCCTCATGGGAACAGTCCAGCCCAAACTGCCAAGCCATGCCTTCCCTGGACCAGAAACAAGCTTCCGAGGACCGGTTTCTGGCATTCCAGCCGTCTTCAGCCCGGCTTGCTTGAATTCAGTGGTGTGGAGTGCATGGGACTCACGTCTGAGCATACCCATCCCACTCGGGGCGACAAATGCAAAAACCACAGTTGATGGACAGAATGCAGAACAATGTCATACATTCACCCCAGTACAGAGATCTGGGCCCAAATCCATCGTTTTTTTTGCACTCCACACCACCCCAGTTCAGACATGGCCGTATGCAAATCAGGCTGACCCTGTGCCTCATGGGAACAGTCCAGCCCGAACTGCCAAGCCATGCCTTCCCTGGACCGGAAACAAGCTTCCGAGGACTGGTTTCAGGCATTCCAGCCGTCTTCAGCCCAGCTTGCTTGAATCCAGTGGTGTGGAGTGCATGTGACTCACGTCTGAGCATACCCATCCGACTCGGGGCGACAAATGCAAAAACCACAGTTGATGGACAGAATGCAGAACAATGTCATACATTCACCCCAGTACAGAGATCTGGGCCCAAATCCATCGTTTGTTTGCACTCCACACCACCCCAGTTCAGACATGGCCATATGCAAATCAGTCTGACCCTGTGCCTCATGGGAACAGTCCAGCCTGAACTGCCAAGCCATGCCTTCCCTGGACCGGAAACAAGCTTCCGAGGACCGGTTTCTGGCATTCCAGCCGTCTTCAGCCGGGCTTGCTTGAATCAAGTGGTGTGGAGTGCATGGGACTCAGGTCTGAGCATACCCATCCCACTCGGGGCGACAAATGCAAAAAACACAGTTGATGGACAGAATGCAGAACAATGTCATACATTCACCCCAGTACAGAGATCTGGGCCCAAATCCATCTTTTTTTGCACTCCACACCACCCCAGTTCAGACATGGCCATATGCAAATCAGTCTGACCCTGTGCCTTATGGGAACAGTCCAGCCCGAACTGCCAAGCCATGCCTTCCCTGGACCGGAAAAAAGCTTCCGAGGACCGGTTTCTGGAATTCCAGCTTCTTCAGCAAAGCTTGCTTGAATTCAGTGGTGTGGAGTGCATGGGACTCACGTCTGAGCATACCCATTCCACTCGGGGCGACAAATGCAAAAACCACAGTTGATGGACAGAATGCAGAACAATGTCATACATTCACCCCAGTACAGAGATCTGGGCCCAAATCCATCGTTTCTTTGCACTCCACACCACCCCAGTTCAGACATGGCCATATGCAAATCAGTCTGACCCTGTGCCTCATGGGAACAGTCCAGCCCGAACTGCCAAGCCATGCCTTCCCTGGACCGGAAACAAGCTTCCGAGGACCGGTTTCTGGCATTCCAGCCGTCTTCAGCCCGGCTTGCTTGAATCCAGTGGTGTGGAGTGCATGGGACTCACGTCTGAGCATACCCATCCCACTCGGGGCGACAAATGCAAAAACCACAGTTGATGGACAGAATGCAGAACAATGTCATACATTCACCCCAGTACAGAGATCTGGGTCCAAATCCATTGTTTTTTTGTTTCTCCACACCACCCCAGTTCAGACATGGCCATATGCAAATCAGTCTGACCCTGTTCCTCATGGGAACAGTCCAGCCTGAACTGCCAAGCCATGCCTTCCCTGGACCGGAAACAAGCTTCCGAGGACCGGTTTCTGGCATTCCAGCCGTCTTCAGCCCGGCTTGTTTGAATCCAGTGGTGTGGAGTGCATGGGACTCAGGTCTGAGCATACCCGTCCCACTCGGGGCGACAAATGCAAAAACCACAGTTGATGGACAGAATGCAGAACAATGTCATACATTCACCCCAGTACAGGGATCTGGGCCCAAATCCATCGTTTTTTTACACTCCACACCACCCCAGTTCAGACATGGCCATATGCAAATCAGTCTGACCCTGTGCCTCATGGGAACAGTCCAGCCTGAACTGCCAAGCCATGCCTTCCCTGGACCGGATACAAGCTTCCGAGGACCGGTTTCTGGCATTCCAGCCGTCTTCAGCCCGGCTTGCTTGAATCCAGTGGTGTGGATTGCATGGGACTCACGTCTGAGCATACCCATCCCACTCGGGGCGACAAATGCAAAAAACCCAGTTGATGGACAGAATGCAGAACAATGTCATACATTCACCTCAGTACAGAGATCTGGGCCCAAATCCATAGTTTTTTTGAACTCCACACCACCCCAGTTCAGACATGGCCATATGCAAATCAGTCTGACCCTGTGCCTCATGGGAACAGTCCAGCCCGAACTGCCAAGCCATGCCTTCCCTGGACCAGAAAAGAGCTTCCGAGGACCGGTTTCTGGCATTCCAGCCGTCTTCAGCCCGGCTTGCTTGAATCTAGTGGTGTGGAGTGCATGGGACTCACGTCTGAGCATACCCATCCCACTCGGGGTGACAAATGCAAAAACAACAGTTGATGGACAGAATGCAGAACAATGTCATACATTCACCCCAGTAGAGAGATCTGGGCCCAAATCCATCGTTTTTTTGCACTCCACACCACCCCAGTTCAGACATGGCCATATGCAAATCAGTCTGACCCTGTGCCTCATGGGAACAGTCCAGCCCAAACTGCCAAGCCATGCCTTCCCTGGACCAGAAACAAGCTTCCAAGGACCGGTTTCTGGCATTCCAGCCGTCTTCAGCCCGGCTTGCTTGAATTCAGTGGTGTGGAGTGCATGGGACTCACGTCTGAGCATACCCATCCCACTCGGGGCGACAAATGCAAAAACCACAGTTGATGGACAGAATGCAGAACAATGTCATACATTCACCCAAGTACAGAGATCTGGGCCCAAATCCATCGTTTTTTTTGCACTCCACACCACCCCAGTTCAGACATGGCCGTATGCAAATCAGGCTGACCCTGTGCCTCATGGGAACAGTCCAGCCCGAACTGCCAAGCCATGCCTTCCCTGGACCGGAAACAAGCTTCCGAGGACTGGTTTCAGGCATTCCAGCCGTCTTCAGCCCGGCATGCTTGAATCCAGTGGTGTGGAGTGCATGTGACTCACGTCTGAGCATACCCATCCGACTCGGGGCGACAAATGCAAAAACCACAGTTGATGGACAGAATGCAGAACAATGTCATACATTCACCCCAGTACAGAGATCTGGGCCCAAATCCATCGTTTTTTTGCACTCCACACCACCCCAGTTCAGACAAGGCCATATGCAAAGTAGGTCTGACCCTGTGCCTTATGGGAACAGTCCAGCCCGAACTGCCAAGCCATGCCTTCGCCGGACCGGAAACAAGTTTCTGAGGACCAGTTTCTGGCATTCCAGCCGTCTTCAGCCCGGCTTGCTTGAATTCAGTGGTGTGGAGTGCATGGCACTCACGTCTGAGCATACCCATCCCACTCGGGGCGACAAATGCAAAAACCACAGTTGACGGACAGAATGCAGAACAATGTCATACATTCACCCCAGTACAGAGATCTGGGCCCAAATCCATCGTTTTTTTTACACTCCACACCACCCCAGTTCAGACATGGCCATATGCAAATCAGTCTGACCCTGTGCCTCATGGGAACAGTCCAGCCCGAACTGCCAAGCCATGCCTTCCCTGGACCGGAAACAAGCTTCCGAGGACCGGTTTCTGGCATTCCAGCCGTCTTCAGCCCGGCTTGCTTGAATCCAGTGGTCTGGAGTGCATGGGACTCACGTCCGAGCATACCCATCCCACTCGGGGCGACAAATGCAAAAACCACAGTTGATGGACAGAATGCAGAACAATGTCATACATTCACCCCAGTACAGAGATCTGGGTCCAAATCCATTGTTTTTTTGTTCTCCACACCACCCCAGTTCAGACATGGCCATATGCAAATCAGTCTGACCCTGTGCCTCATGGGAACAGTCCAGCCTGAACTGCCAAGCCATGCCTTCCCTGGACCGGAAACAAGCTTCCGAGGACCGGTTTCTGGCATTCCAGCCGTCTTCAGCCCGGCTTGTTTGAATCCAGTGGTGTGGAGTGCATGGGACTCAGGTCTGAGCATACCCGTCCCACTCGGGGCGACAAATGCAAAAACCACAGTTGATGGACAGAATGCAGAACAATGTCATACATTCACCCCAGTACAGGGATCTGGGCCCAAATCCATCTTTTTTTTACACTCCGCACCACCCCAGTTCAGACATGGCCATATGCAAATCAGTCTGACCCTGTGCCTCATGGGAACAGTCCAGCCTGAACTGCCAAGCCATGCCTTCCCTGGACCGGATACAAGCTTCCAAGGACCGGTTTCTGGCATTCCAGCCATCTTCAGCCCGGCTTGCTTGAATCCAGTGGTGTGGAGTGCATGGGACTCACGTCTGAGCATACCCATCCCACTCGGGGCGACAAATGCAAAAAACCCAGTTGATGGACAGAATGCAGAACAATGTCATACATTCACCTCAGTACAGAGATCTGGGCCCAAATCCATAGTTTTTTTGAACTCCACACCACCCCAGTTCAGACATGGCCATATGCAAATCAGTCTGACCCTGTGCCTCATGGGAACAGTCCAGCCCGAACTGCCAAGCCATGCCTTCCCTGGACCAGAAACAAGCTTCCGAGGACCGGTTTCTGGCATTCCAGCCGTCTTCAGCCCGGCTTGCTTGAATCTAGTGGTGTGGAGTGCATGGGACTCACGTCTGAGCATACCCATCCCACTCGGGGTGACAAATGCAAAAACCACAGTTGATGGACAGAATGCAGAACAATGTCATACATTCACCCCAGTAGAGAGATCTGGGCCCAAATCCATCGTTTTTTTGCACTCCACACCACCCCAGTTCAGACATGGCCATATGCAAATCAGTCTGACCCTGTGCCTCATGGGAACAGTCCAGCCCAAACTGCCAAGCCATGCCTTCCCTGGACCAGAAACAAGCTTCCGAGGACCGGTTTCTGGCATTCCAGCCGTCTTCAGCCCGGCTAGCTTGAATTCAGTGGTGTGGAGTGCATGGGACTCACGTCTGAGCATACCCATCCCACTCGGGGCGACAAATGCAAAAACCACAGTTGATGGACAGAATGCAGAACAATGTCATACATTCACCCCAGTACAGAGATCTGGGCCCAAATCCATCGTTTTTTTTGCACTCCACACCACCCCAGTTCAGACATGGCCGTATGCAAATCAGGCTGACCCTGTGCCTCATGGGAACAGTCCAGCCCGAACTGCCAAGCCATGCCTTCCCTGGACCGGAAACAAGCTTCCGAGGACTGGTTTCAGGCATTCCAGCCGTCTTCAGCCCGGCTTGCTTGAATCCAGTGGTGTGGAGTGCATGTGACTCACGTCTGAGCATACCCATCCGACTCGGGGCGACAAATGCAAAAACCACAGTTGATGGACAGAATGCAGAACAATGTCATACATTCACCCCAGTACAGAGATCTGGGCCCAAATCCATCGTTTGTTTGCACTCCACACCACCCCAGTTCAGACATGGCCATATGCAAATCAGTCTGACCCTGTGCCTCATGGGAACAGTCCAGCCTGAACTGCCAAGCCATGCCTTCCCTGGACCGGAAACAAGCTTCCGAGGACCGGTTTCTGGCATTCCAGCCGTCTTCAGCCGGGCTTGCTTGAATCAAGTGGTGTGGAGTGCATGGGACTCAGGTCTGAGCATACCCATCCCACTCGGGGCGACAAATGCAAAAAACACAGTTGATGGACAGAATGCAGAACAATGTCATACATTCACCCCAGTACAGAGATCTGGGCCCAAATCCATCTTTTTTTGCACTTCACACCACCCCAGTTCAGACATGGCCATTTGCAAATCAGTCTGACCCTGTGCCTTATGGGAACAGTCCAGCCCGAACTGCCAAGCCATGCCTTCCCTGGACCGGAAACAAGCTTCCGAGGACCGGTTTCTGGAATTCCAGCTTCTTCAGCAAAGCTTGCTTGAATTCAGTGGTGTGGAGTGCATGGGACTCAGGTCTGAGCATACCCATCCCACTCGGGGCGACAAATGCAAAAAACACAGTTGATGGACAGAATGCAGAACAATGTCATACATTCACCCCAGTACAGAGATCTGGGCCCAAATCCATCGTTTCTTTGCACTCCACACCACCCCAGTTCAGACATGGCCATATGCAAATCAGTCTGACCCTGTGCCTCATGGGAACAGTCCACCCCGAACTGCCAAGCCATGCCTTCCCTGGACCGGAAACAAGCTTCCGAGGAGCGGTTTCTGGCATTCCAGCTGTCTTCAGCCCCGCTTGCTTGAATCCAGTGGTTTGGAGTGCATGGGACTCACGTCTGAGCATACCCATCCCACTCGGGGCAACAAATACAAAAACCACAGTTGATGGACAGAATACAGAACAATGTCATATATTCACCCCAGTACAGAGATCTGGGCCCAAATCCATCGTTTTTTTGCACTCCACACCACCCCAGTTCAGACATGGCCATATGCAAAGTAGGTCTGACCCTGTGCCTTATGGGAACAGTCCAGCCCGAACTGCCAAGCCATGCCTTCCCCGGACCGGAAACAAGCTTCCGAGGACCGGTTTCTGGCATTCCAGCCGTCTTCAGCCCGGCTTGCTTGAATCCAGTGGTGTGGAGTGCATGGGACTCACGTCTGAGCATACCCATCCCACTCGGGGCGACAAATGCAAAAACCACAGTTGATGGACAGAATGCAGAACAATGTCATACATTCACCCCAGTACAGAGATCTGGGTCCAAATCCGTTGTTTTTTTGCTCTCCACACCACCCCAGTTCAGACATGGCCATATGCAAATCAGTCTGACCCTGTGCCTCATGGGAACCGTCCAGCCCGAACTGCCAAGCCATGCCTTCCCTGGACCGGAAACAAGCTTCCGAGGACCGGTTTCTGGCATTCCAGCCGTCTTCAGCCCGGCTTGTTTGAATGCAGTGGTGTGGAGTGCATGGGACTCAGGTCTGAGCATACCCGTCCCACTCGGGGCGACAACTGCAAAAACCACAGTTGATGGACAGAATGCAGAACAATGTTATACATTCACCCCAGTACAGGGATCTGGGCCCCAATCCATCGTTTTTTGCACTCCACACCACCCCAGTTCAGACATGGCCATATGCAAATCAGCCTGACCCTGTGCCTCATGGGAACAGTCCAGCCTGAACTGCCAAGCCATGCCTTCCCTGGACCGGAAACAAGCTTCCGAGGACCGGTTTCTGGCATTGCAGCTGTCTTCAGCCCGGCTTGCTTGAATCCAGTGGTGTGGAGTGCATGGGACTCACGTCTGAGCATACCCATCTCACTCGGGGCGACAAATGCAAAAAATACAGTTGATGGACAGAATGCAGAACAATGTCATACATTCACCTCAGTACAGAGATCTGGGCCCAAATCCATAGTTTTTTTGAACTCCACACCACCCCAGTTCAGACATGGCCATATGCAAATCAGTCTGACCCTGTGCCTCATGGGAACAGTCCAGCCCGAACTGCCAAGCCATGCCTTCCCTGGACCAGAAACAAGCTTCCGAGGACCGGTTTCTGGCATTCCAGCCGTCTTCAGCCCGGCTTGCTTGAATCTAGTGGTGTGAAGTGCATGGGACTCACGTCTGAGCATACCCATCCCACTCGGGGCGACAAATGCAAAAACCACAGTTGATGGACAGAATGCAGAACAATGTCATACATTCGCCCCAGTACAGAGATCTGGGCCCAAATCCATCATTTTTTTGCACTCCACACCACCCCAGTTCAGACATGGCCATATGCAAATCAGTCTGACCCTGTGCCTCATGGGAACAGTCCAGCCCGAACTGCCAAGCCATGCCTTCCCTGGACCGGAAACAAACTTCCGAGGACCGGTTTCTGGAATTCCAGCTTCTTCAGCCCAGCTTGCTTGAATTCAGTGGTGTGGAGTGCATGGGACTCACGTCTGAGCATACCCATCCCACTCGGGGCGACAAATGCAAAAACCACAGTTGATGGACAGAATGCAGAACAATGTCATACATTCACCCCAGTAGAGAGATCTGGGCCCAAATCCATCATTTTTTTGCACTCCACACCACCCCAGTTCAGACATGGCCATATGCAAATCAGTCTGACCCTGGGCCTCATGGGAACAGTCCAGCCTGAACTGCCAAGCCATGCCTTCCCTGGACCGGAAACAAGCTTCCGAGGAGCAGTTTCTGGCATTCCAGCTGTCTTCAGCCCGGCTTGCTTGAATCCAGTGGTGTGGAGTGCATGGGACTCACGTCTGAGCATACCCATCTCACTCGGGCGACAAATGCAAAAACCACAGTTGATGGACAGAATGCAGAACAATGTCATACATTCACCCCAGTAGAGAGATCTGGGCCCAAATCCATCGTTTTATTGCACTCCACACCACCCCAGTTCAGACATGGCCATAAGCAAATCAGTCTGACCCTGTGCCTTATGGAACAGTCCAGCCCGAACTGCCAAGCCATGCCTTCCCCGGACCGGAAACAAGCTTCCGAGGACCGGTTTCTGGCATTTCTGCCGTCTTCAGCCCGGCTTGCTTGAACTTAGTGGTGTGGAGTGCATGGGACTCATGTCTGAGCATACCCATCCCACTCGGGGCGACAAATGCAAAAACCACAGTTGATGGACAGAATGCAGAACAATGTCATACATTCACCCCAGTACAGAGATCTGGGCCCAAATCCATAGTTTTTTTTGCACTCCACACCACCCCAGTTCAGACATGGCCACATGCAAATCAGTCTGACCCTGTGCCTCATGGGAACAGTCCAGCCCGAACTGCCAAGCCATGCCTTCCCTGGACCGGAAACAAGCTTCTGAGGACCGGTTTCAGGCATTCCAGCCGTCTTCAGCCCGGCTTGCTTGAATCCAGTGGTGTGGAGTGCATGGGACTCTCGTCTGAGCATACCCATCCCACTCGGGGCGACAAATGCAAAAACCACAGTTGATGGACAGAATGCAGAACAATGTCATACATTCACCCCAGTACAGAGATCTGGGCCCAAATCCATTGTTTTGTTGCACTCCACACCACCCCAGTTCAGACATGGCCATATGCAAATCAGTCTGACCCTGTCCCTTATGGGAACAGTCCAGCCCGAACTGCCAAGCCATGCCTTCCCTGGACCGGAAACAAGCTTCAGAGGAGCGGTTTCTGGCATTCCAGCTGTCTTCAGCCCCGCTTGCTTGAATCCAGTGGTGTGGAGTGCATGGGACTCACGTCTGAGCATACCCATCCCACTCGGGGCGACAAATACAAAAACCACAGTTGATGGACAGAATGCAGAACAATGTCATACATTCACCCCAGTACAGAAATCTGGGCCGAAATCCATCGTTTTTTTGCACTCCACACCACCCCAGTTCACACATGGCCATATGCAAAGTAGGTCTGACCCTGTGCCTTATGGGAACAGTCCAGCCCGAACTGCCAAGCCATGCCTTCCCTGGACCGGAAACAAGCTTCTGAGGACCGGTTTTTGGCATTCCAGCCGTCTTCAGCCCGGCTTGCTTGAATTCAGTGGTGTGGAGTGCATGGCACTCACGTCTGAGCATACCCATCCCACTCGGGGCGACAAATCCAAAAACCACAGTTGATGGACAGAATGCAGAACAATGTCATACATTCACCCCAGTACAGAGATCTGGGCCCAAATCCATCGTTTTTTTTACACTCCACACCACCCGAGTTCAGACATGGCCATATGCAAATCAGTCTGACCCTGTGCCTCATGGGAACAGTCCAGCCCGAACTGCCAAGCCATGCCTTCCCTGGACCGGAAACAAGCTTCCGAGGACTGGTTTCTGGCATTCCAGCCGTCTTCAGCCCGGCTTGCTTGAATCCAGTGGTGTGGAGTGCATGGGACTCACGTCTGAGCATACCCATCCCACTCGGGGCGACAAATGCAAAAACCACAGTTGATGGACAGAATGCAGAACAATGTCATACATTCACCCCAGTACAGAGATCTGGGTCCAAATCCATTGTTTTTTTGTTCTCCACACCACCCCAGTTCAGACATGGCCATATGCAAATCAGTCCGACCCTGTGCCTCATGGGAACAGTCCAGCCTGAACTGCCAAGCCATGCCTTCCCTGAACCGGAAACAAGCTTCCGAGGACCGGTTTCTGGCATTCCAGCCGTCTTCAGCCCGGCTTGTTTGAATACAGTGGTGTGGAGTGCATGGGACTCAGGTCTGAGCATACCCGTCCCACTCGGGGCGACAAATGCAAAAACCACACTTGATGGACGGAATGAAGAAAAATGTCATACATTCACCCCAGTACAGGGATCTGGGCCCAAATCCATCGTTTTTTTACACTCCACACCACCCCAGTTCAGACATGGCCATATGCAAATCAGTCTGACCCTGTGCCTCATGGGAACAGTCCAGCCTGAACTGCCAAGCCATGCCTTCCCTGGACCGGAAACAAGCTTCCGAGGACCGGTTTCTGGCATTCCAGCCGTCTTCAGCCCGGCTTGCTTGAATCCAGTGGTGTGGAGTGCATGGGCTCACGTCTGAGCATACCCATCCCACTCGGGGCGACAAATGCAAAAAACCAAGTTGATGGACAGAATGCAGAACACTGTCATACATTCACCTCAGTACAGAGATCTGGGCCCAAATCCATAGTTTTTTTGAACTCCACACCACCCCAGTTCAGACATGGCCACATGCAAATCAGTGTGACCCTGTCCCTCATGGGAACAGTCCAGCCCGAACTGCCAAGCCATGCCTTCCCTGGACCAGAAACAAGCTTCCGAGGACCGGTTTCTGGCATTCCAGCCGTCTTCAGCCCGGCTTGCTTGAATCTAGTGGTGTGGAGTGCATGGGACTCACGTCTGAGCATACTCATCCCACTCGGGGCGACAAATAAAAAAACCACAGTTGATAGACAGAATGCAGAACAATGTCATACATTCGCCCCAGTACAGAGATCTGGGCCCAAATCCATTGTTTTTTTGCACTCCACACCACCCCAGTTCAGACATGGCCATATGCAAATCAGTCTGACCCTGTGCCTCATGGGAACAGTCCAACCCGAACTGCCAAGCCATGCCTTCCCTGGACCGGAAACAAGCTTCCGAGGACCGGTTTCTGGAATTCCAGCTTCTTCAGCCCAGCTTGCTTGAATTCAGTGGTGTGGAGTGCATGGGACTCACGTCTGAGCATACCCATCCCACTCGGGGCGACAAATGCAAAAACCACAGTTGATGGACAGAATGCAGAACAATGTCATACATTCACCCCAGTAGAGAGATCTGGGCCCAAATCCATCATTTTTTTGCACTCCACACCACCCCAGTTCAGACATGGCCATATGCAAATCAGTCTGACCCTGTGCCTCATGGGAACAGTCCAGCCCAAACTGCCAAGCCCTGCCTTCCCTGGACCGGAAACAAGCTTCCGAGGAGCGGTTTCTGGCATTCCAGCTGTCTTCAGCCCCGCTTGCTTGAATCCAGTGGTGTGGAGTGCATGGGACTCACGTCTGAGCATACCCATCCCACTCGGGGTGACAAATACAAAAACCACAGTAGATGGACAGAATGCAGAACAATGTCATACATTCACCCCAGTACAGAGATCTGGGCCCAAATCCATCGGTTTTTTTGCACTCCACACCACCCCAGTTCAGACATGGCCGAATGTAAATCAGTCTGACCCTGTGCCTCATGGGAACAGTCCAGCCCGAACTGCCAAGCCATGCCTTCCCTGGACCGGAAACAAGCTTCCGAGGACCGGTTTCAGGCATTCCGGCCGTCTTCAGCCCGGCTTGCTTGAATCCAGTGGTGTGGAGTGCATGGGACTCACGTCTGAGCATACCCATCCGACTCGGGGCGACAAATGCAAAAACCACAGTTGATGGACAGAATGCAGAACAATGTCATACATTCACCCCAGTACAGAGATCTGGGCCCAAATCCATCGTTTGTTTGCACTCCACACCACCCCAGTTCAGACATGGCCATATGCAAATCAGTCTGACCCTGTGCCTCATGGGAACAGTCCAGCCTGAACTGCCAAGCCATGCCTTCCCTGGACCGGAAACAAGCTTCCGAGGACCGGTTTCTGGCATTCCAGCCGTCTTCAGCCGGGCTTGCTTGAATCCAGTGGTGTGGAGTGCATGGGACTCACGTCTGAGCATACCCATCCCACTCGGGGCGACAAATGCAAAAAACACAGTTGATGGACAGAATGCAGAACAATGTCATACATTCACCCCAGTACAGAGATCTGGGCCCAAATCCATCATTTTTTTTAACTCCACACCACCCCAGTTAGGACATGGCCATATGCAAATCATTCTGACCCTGTGCCTCATGGGAACAGTCCAGCCCGAACTGCCAAGCCATGCCTTCTCTGGACCAGAAACAAGCTTCCGAGGACCGGTTTCTGGCATTCCAGCCGTCTTCAGCCCGGCTTGCTTGAATCTAGTGGTGTGGAGTGCATGGGACTCACGTCTGAGCATACCCATTCCACTCGGAGCGACAAATGCAAAAACCACAGTTGATGGACAGAATGCAGAACAATGTCATATATTCGCCCCAGTACAGAGATCTGGGCCCAAATCCATTGTTTTTTTGCACTCCACACCACCCCAGTTCAGACATGGCCATATGCAAACCAGTCTGACCCTGTGCCTCATGGGAACAGTCCAGCCCGAACTGCCAAGCCATGCCTTCCCTGGACCGGAAACAAGCTTCTGAGGACCGGTTTCTGGCAATCCAGCCGTCTTCAGCCCGGCGTGCTTGAATCCAGTGCTGTGGAGTGCATGGGACTCACGTCTGAGCATACCCATCCCACTCGGAGCGACAAATGCAAAAACCACAGTTGGTGGACAGAATGCAGAACAATGTCATACATTCACCCCAGTACATAGATCTGGGCCCAAATCAATTGTTTTTTTGCACTCCACACCATCCCAGTTCAGACATCCCTATATGCAAATCAGTCTGACCCTCTACCTCATGGGAACAGTCCAGTCCGAACTGCCAAGCCATCCCTTTTGGGCTGGACTGTTCCCATGAGGCACAGGGTCAGACTGATTTGCATATAGCCATGTCTGAACTTGGGTGGCAGTGTGGGCTAAAGAACGGTGATGGATTAAACCCAGACCTTTTGACTGGGTGTGAGTGTTTGATTGATTCAGATGCTCCGTCCATCACCACCCACTTTTGTACGTCATATTATGATGGGCATTTTTCAATGCCTTTCCGTGGCAGCAATGCTGCCACAGAAAGGCATGCGGACCTCACTCTGGGGGCCACCTACGAGCCCCCAGAGTGAAGGAGAGTAGGGGGGTGCACACGGGGGGGTACCTGTGGTACCCCCCTGCATTTGCATAATCAAAGCGGCAGGCACCACGCTGTGCCTGCCGCTTTGATTATGCAAATGTAAAAGTGCTTTTTAAGTATTGTGGCGGACGGTGCTGAGAGCACCGCCCGCCACAATGCTTAACATGCAGGATGTGCCCGCCACTGTGGCTGGCACATCCTAATACCCCACCGGGACCCCCACCCTATGGCGGGCGGTCCCTATTGCCATGAGGATGGCGGGCGGGCAAAGTCCGCCCGCCATCCTAATGACCCCCATGCTGTCTTCAAAACACATACAGTAAGTCAGTCATTCATGCATCTATGCGCTAAGTAATACCCCCACCAGACCATACAGACACTCATAATGGTACTCAAAAATCAACTAATAGCCCATATAGACACTCATATAGTTACTCACCAACCCATGAGACACTGATACAGATATTTATATATTTAAACATTACTCGCTAATACATGTATTCAGTAAGATACACTTAATAAGTCAGTTATACAATTCATTTTACAAAAAAAACAATCATTTAGACACTTATTCCCCCATTTCTTCTTCCATCGATCTTTAGATATACATATATAAAAAATCTTTATTTTTCAGAAAGACACACATTCACTGGTTGATGTCATCAGTGATGTCATCAGTGATGTCATCAGTGATGTCATCAGTGATGTCATGAGTGATGTGACTGACCATGTCATCAGTGATTTAATATGTGACATCATCAGTAGTGCATTGCGGGCGCGCGAGTTATAGTTAGCTGAACTAACTATAACAGAGGAATTTCAATGGTTTTGTATGAGAGAAATGTCCAGCTAACTATAACATGGGTGAAACCTATGTTTTTTTCAGTGAATTTCTAAGGTGTTTTGTAAATGCTAATTCCTTACTATAGTGAGGCTGAAACCTATGGCCTACTGGCAGGTCACCAGTAGGTAGTTATAGTTAGGATTGTTTTCCATAGGGAATCCGCACCATTCTATTGGGAATAACTTTGGCACCGGTTGAGGAATCTGCCTGAAATTTTCCTCAAATTTGCCTCGCTGCGCTCTGCTCCTTCCCTGAAAGTTTAGGGGGGATTTGTCAAGCGGGGGCCGAGATAAAAGGGGGGTCCCAAAACGTGTTTTCCCCATGTAAATTTCCATAGGGCGGTTGGACTCACTTTTAGCCCGAATGGCTGAATGGATTTCCACCAAACTTGGCAAAATTGTAGGGACTGGTAGCCCGATGTGCCTTTGCTATGTCTCAAGATATGTGCTCCAGTGGATTTTGAGTAATTTAGGTTCAAAAAAATATATATATCTATAAGCGCGCCCCGGTACGCGCACCGGGGCGCGCACCAGCGCGCTACGCGAGTTCGCAAGCGGAAAGCTGATTGGCTCTCGGGTGTCTGTCAACATTCCAAACAGTCTGGAGTGGCAGCCATCTTGTGTCTTGTTAGGATCGAGACACAAGAGGTGGCAAAAACAAAGGGGAAAATGAGCAAAAGGGGGTAGACCCCCCCTGATCCCTTAGGTTTGATGTGGGGGCCATAAAAGGGCCACGCGGGGCACATTTCTTTATTTTTTTTCGATTTTCGCGGGGGTAGCGCCCGGTACGCACACCGTGGAGCGTACCGGGGAGCGTACCATTGGGAAAACCCAGTGAAACAGTAAAATAATAATTTAAAGTACTTAGAGGTAGGGTAGCTCTGAATAGAGTTGTTGTGTTGTGTGGGTGATTTAAGTACCAACATGTAGGTACCAATGAAGAGTCTTAAATTTAATGTACACCGTCTCCTCTGTAGATATCTTGCCTGTTGTTACAGAAGTTATTGTGGTATAGGGAATCCATACCATAGTCTGTCAGGAAAGCAGAAACAGATCCTTTAAGCACTCCCTGAGAAGGCCTAGGGGATCATGGGTAGTCTATCCTGCTCCCTTATGATGTTTTCAAGTATTATATTTTACTCTCTTCGACATCTACACGAAATTGGCGGTGATATGGTGCATTAGAGACAGACAGTGAGAGAAAGGAGGCAGGAGATGAAAAAGAGATGTGAAATACACATTGGAGATAATATAGTGGGAGAAAGGAAGTAACTATGATCAAACTTAATATGTAACACAAAAAAGTTGCACAGAATACTATATGTCTCACTTTATATTATAATCATGTTGGTACTACTTCATGAATTACATATAAAAATGAATAATGTCTCAAACAATTTTTAATTATTAAATATAAATGTATTCTTCAATATTTTCAAAATTTAATAAAACTTCCAACATCAGATTGTCTGGAATGTCCTCATAATTTTCATTGCCTGATTCTATTGTTTACAAACAGTCAATTAATTCTTGGTCCAGAGAGTCATCCATGAAATCCAAGTCATCTATATTTTCTTCAGGATTGTTCTCAACCATAAGTTCGAAAGAAATATTATTGGACTCTTCTTTCCCTTCCATTTTCTTTCTGTAAATTGCATAAAAAATAACTATATCAGTAGAGTTAGGGTACTGTTGGGTTTGAGTTCAGACAGGTACTTCTGAGTTTTTAATAGTTAAGTAATTTTTGGGCAGTGTATGGTTTCAGGCAGGAAGTAGAATTATTAAAAAGTGCATGTGATGAAGCCTAGGTAAATTCATAATTATACCAGAGAAGCCTAACTCAATCCATAACTATAACAGAGAAGCCTATCTCAATCTATAACTATAACAGAGGGACAGTAAATAACTATCAGAAAACGTTTTTCCAAATTAACTTAAAGTGCACAACATAGTTCCCCTTACAAATTAACAATTTACCTTTGTCAAAGCAGTTGAGGTTTTGAGTGAAAATCCTTTCCAAATGTACCTCAGGTACTACTAGTCAAAATGGCTGTGTTTCCCTCTCATTTTTCATATATATTCAGGTACATAACCAATCAAATGTCAGCACATAAAAGTACAAAATGAAAGTAACATTTTAATTGGTTGTAAATTATAACACTTTCATATGTGTTTTTGTCATGTAATTTACCTCAGGATATTTAGACAGGGCTACAGCCCAAAATGGCTCAATGGAATTCCACCAAATTTGGGAAAATGGTAGGGACTGGTATGTAGTAGGGCCTATTCTATATTTGGTGAAAGTGTCTCCAGTGGTTTTTATGTAAATTAACTTCCAAGATTTTTGGGGATCACTTACCGGTGCGCGCTCCGTTACGCGCACCGGGAGCGCTACGGGAGTCCGCCGTTTTGTGTTTCGGTAGAATTGAGACACAAGATGGAGGACAAACAACGTTGGGAATGGGTAAAAGGGGGCACGGTAGACACCCCCTGACCCTCTAGGTTTTCTGAGGGGAGTTTAGGAGGCCCATATAGGCCCCAAAAATTGTTTTTTTTTTTTTTAATTTCGCAGGGGGGGAGCCAAGTACGCGTACTTTGGTGAAAAATAGTGAAAAAAGTTAGAGTAAGATAATCATTTTGAGTGATCAGAGGTAGAGTAGCCCTGAAAAGAGCTTTTGGGTTCTGTGGCTGATTTAGGTACCTACAAGTAGGTTCCAATGCACAGTTTTAATATTCTATTCCCCTCATCTGAGAAGTGCACACCATCTCCTCTGTAGATATCTTGCATGTTGTACGCTTGTTATTGTTGAATATTGAACCCATTCCATAATCTCTCATGTAAGCAGAAACAGATTTATTTACATGTTTCTGTGCTTTCTCAAATTGTGGACAAAATTGGTTGGACCACTTCCATTTCTGTATTTGACATATATTGGAATATACCAAGGCAGTTTGTGGAAAAAATGCCATCAATTGACCAAAGGTGTCCTTTAAAAGCATTTCTAGACCTACCCCAGTCAAAGTGCCCAAGTCATTTCCACCACAGTGCACAATTAAGAGGTCACGGCGTGGCAGATGCAAAAAGGTTTTCACCAATGGTATCAATTGGTGACATCTCAATCCTCTCTGGCCAATCCACTTGATGTCCACATTTGGTAAATCAAGGTTGTTAAAATTTCTGATAGCTGCATACCTTTGAGCCCAGTGGATGTAGCTATGTCCAATAATCCAGACAGAATACATGGCGAGAGAAGGTTCTGGTGCAGTCAGATGAAGAGTGGGAATGAAATGTCAGTTGGAACAGTAGGAGTTTACAAAAAAATAACTGTGGAGTTTCACTGCTCTTGAATCACAAGCAATGATTGGTGGATTCAGATAGTTGAAAACTGAAAGTTAGGGTGCATGGTTGTGTTCTGTGAAAGAAGTAATTTGAATGGTTAGGAAAAAGTCATTTAAAGAAACATTGCACCGGATAAGCTGGTGTATTGAGAGGTCAAACATTCTTGCTGAGTTCATTTGCAACATTGTAGAATAAACTTTTGAACCTGAGAGTTCAGTGAGGAGGGAGTTGCTATGCTAACAGGTAGAAAGGGCTGAGGGGGAAGGGTGTTGGTTTGAAAATAGTGAGGGAAGAGTTTTAATTGGTTGACATGAGGCATATGTGTGTAGAATTAGAGGTTTTCTGTGCCAGTCATGGTTGCAGTGTCTGGAGTGCATACCTTTTGCTCTGCTAAAGAAAAATTGGCGTGTGTGTCTGACACTGTTCTCAATCTCCCAAAGCATTTGTAAAGGTGAGTAATGATTCATTTAATATAGATAGAGACTTGTATGGTCTAGGGAGAAGATTTGGAAGTAGATTGTGGTTTTTTAATGTTGCTTTGTGTCATGTTTTTAGATAATGCTTGGTAAAAAGATTTTGCTGCATAGAGGAATTGTATTTTGTAAAATTGAGAAGTTTCAGTAGTGACATGGAATGCTTGTACATAGGACCTGTGCTGTGTTTCTTAAATGTGATGTGAAAAACGATTTTGGGGGAAATGAATGGCTTTTACATTTTTGAGAAGGAATAAATAGTGTCTGTATGATTAAATAAATTTATTTGAACCTTTCACAATGATGTCACCTGCGTTACCTCAGATTAGGAAGCAGATTGAGCTTCTTTCTTGTTGGTTTGTGTCATGTTTTTTGATAATGGTTGGTAAAAAGATTTTGCTGCATAGAGGAATTGTATTTTGTAAAATTGAGAAGTTTCAGTAGTGACATGGAATGCTTGTACATAGGACCCGTGCTGTGTTTCTAAAATGTTATTTAAAAAACGATTTTGGGGTAAAAGAATGGCTTTTATATTTTTGAGAAGGAATAAATAGTGTCTGCCTGATTAAATAAATATATTTGAACCTTTCACAATGATGTCACCTGCGTTACCTCAGATTAGGAAGCAGATTGAGCTTCTTTCTTGTTGGTTTGTGTCATGTTTTTTGATAATGCTTGATATGAACATATGCAAGATAGAGGAATTGTATTTTGTGAAATAGTGAGGTTTCAGTAGTGAAATGGAATGCTTGTACATAGGACCTGTGCTGTGTTTCTAAAATGTTATTTAAAAAACTATTTGGGGGTAAATGAATGGCTTTTATATTTTTGAGAAGGAATAAATAGTGTCTGCCTGATTAAATAAATATATTTGAGCCTTTCACAATGATGTCACCTGCATTACCTCAGATTAGGAAGTAGATTGTGCAGATGAGGTGAGGCCTGTCCAGGGGTGTAGATGAGGTGAGGCCTGTCCAGGGGTGCAGATGAGGTGAGGCCTGTTCAGGGTTGCAGATGAGGTGAGGCTTCTCCAGGGGTGCAGAGGAGGCGAGGCCTGTGTTCAAGAGTGTAGTGGGAGAGAGGCCTGTCCAGGGGTGCAAAGGAGGTGAGGCCTGTGTCTAAGAGTGCAGTGAGGGAGAGGCTTCATGAAGTCCAGTCCACTGCACTCTTAGACACAGGCCTCACCACCTGTGCTCCCCTGGACAGGCCTCACCTCCCCTGCACCTCTGGACAGGCCTCACCTCATCTACACCCTTGTACAAGCCTCTCCCCCACTACACTCTTGAGCACAGGCCTCACCTCCTCTACAACCTTGAACAGGACTGATCTCCTCTGACCGCTGGACAGGCCTCACCTCCACTGCCCCCCTGGACATGCCTCACCTCATCTGCACAATCTGCTTCCTAATCTGAGGAAACACAGGTGAAACATGCAAACATTTTGATTTAATCATGCAAACACTATCTAAACCTTGTGAATAATGTAAAACCAATTCATGTGCTCTAAATCGATTTTTAATTAACATTTAAAAAACAGAGCACAGGTCATATATACAAGCATTTCATTACACTACTGAAACCTCACTTTTTTACAAAATACAATTCCTCTATGCACTAACATTTCTTTACCAAGTATTATCAAGAAATATGACACAAAGGAAGAATAAAAAAGCTTAATCTGCTTCCTAATCTTAGGAAACACAGCTGACATGTTTGTGAAAAGTGCAAATATATTTATTTAATCATGCCGACACTTTCTAATCCTTCTGAAAAATGCTAAAGCCATTCATTTGCCCCTTAATCGTTTTTAAATTAACATTAAGAATAACTGAGCACAGGTCATATGTACAAGCAATCCATTTCACTACTGAAACCTCAGTTTTTTTACAAAATACAATTCCTCTATGCAGCAAAAAAAATTTGGCAAGCATTAACAAAAAACATAACAGAAAGCAACAATAAAAAAACACAATCTGATTCCTAATCTGAGGAAACACACCTGACATGATTGCGAAAGGTGCAGAGGAGGTGAGGAAAGCCCAAATGGCTTTCATGATTGTGAAAGGTGCTGAGGAGGTGAGGCCTGTGTCTAAGAGTGCAGTGGGGGAGAGGCTTTATGAAGTCCTGTCCACTGCACTCTTGGACACAGGCCTCACCTCCTCTGTTCCCCTGGACAGGCATCACCTCATCTGCACTCCTGGTCAGGCCTCACCTCATCTGCACCCTGTTACCATCAATTATACCCAATACATTGAGGCCTGTCCAGGGGGCACAGAGGAGGTGAGGCTTGCCCAAGGGTCAGAGGAGGTGAGTCCTGTCCATTGCACTATTGGACACAGGCCCCGCCTCCTCTGCACCCCTGGACAGGCCTCACCTCATCTGCACAATCTGTTTACTAATCTGAGGATCATGATTGTGAAATGTGCTAATATATTTAATCATGCAGATACTATCTAATCCTTGTCAATAATGTAAAACCAATTCATGTGCCCGAAATCTTTTTTTAAATAACAGTAAAAAAAACAGAGCACAGGTCATATGTACAAGCATTTCATTACACTACTGAAACCTCACTCATTTACAAAATACAATTCCTTTATGCACCAACATTACTTTACCAAGCATTATTATTATTTTTCCACCTGTCCCCTTCTAACACCCTCTCTCTGACTTATTCCTTTTTACATCCTGAATCTGTGTAACCCTCTCTTACACTCTCTCTTTGACTTACTTTCTCTTACACCCTGTCTCTGATTTATTCCCTCCTTCTCTTTTTACAGCAATTTCTAAGTCATACTCTCTCTTACATCCTCTTCCTGATTTACTGCGTCTTACAACCTTTCTCTTTGTAACATTCTCTCCCTGACTTACTCCCTATTACACCTTTTGTCTGTTTTACACCCTCTCTCCCTCTTTCTGACTTTTTTATTCTCTTCCTCTCTTCCTGTTACACCCTCTGTCTGACCTACTTCTTGTTATATCCTCTCTCTGATTTACTTCCTCTTACACCCTCTCTCAAACTTACTCTCTCTCTCTCCCTTTTACAGGCTCTCTCTGTTTTAGTCTCTTTTACATCCTCTTCCCTTCTAACACCCTCTCTCTGCCTTACATCCTCTTAAACCCTTTCTCTGTTTTAGCACCTGTTACACCCTTTTTCTGACTTACTCTTTTTCTCCCTTTCTTTGACTTACTCCCTCTCCCTATTACATCCTTTCTCTGTCTTACAACATATTATACACTCTCTCTGTTTTACTCCTTCTCTATGTTTTACTCCCTCTACCTGTTTCTTTGTCTGACTCTCTCTATCTCTTTGTGTTACTCCCTCCAGCTCTTTTTTTCTGTCTTACTCCTAGTTATATAGTTGCTGTGGTATAAACTTAGATATGTTGTAAACTAGTGTTTATATCGTTTGCTTATTGTCATTGCTTTGTTGCTTGCTAATAGTGGTCTATAATGTGTTATTTTTTTCTTTACCACAGATTGAAATCAAGATTTCAATAATAAGGAAATATGCCCTCAAGGCAGAGGAGAAGGAAAGATGCCAAGCGGAAAAAATCAAAAACAGCAACGGAATAAAAGCACTCCCCTACAACAAGTACTTCAAAAAACACAAAAAAAACTCCTGGTAAGACAACTAAGTCTTTTTTTCGGAAGATATGTAGATCAAAAAAAATGTTAATGGGAATGTGAATATACAGAAGGAGAGAGCAAATTTGAAAAAGAAGGAGAGGCCCCCCAAAAATTTTACTACTGGAGCAGGAGAGAACAGTATGTATAGGAATAGAAGGCAAATCCAATTTAGGGACATTCGTAAACAAATGTTTCGCAATAGGGTAGTTTTAAAATTGTTAAAAAATGTTAAGAAAGGTAAACAGAGAGCTGCTTTTTACAAGAAAAAGAAAAGTGTAGAAAAGATTGTTGATCAGGCTTTTGAAGTTAAGAAAAAATTATTTATTTTAGTAATCAATAGAATTAGGATACTTAACAAGTCAATTGATGTTTTCAAATCAAACAGTAGATGGAAAAGAATAATTAATCGGACTAATTTTTGTGAAGTCTTTTCTGGAGAATGGATGCATAGTTCAAGTTCTGAGCCATTTTTTTATGAGGAGAGTCACTTCCAGGAGAATGTTTTGGTGCATGCAGTTGACACCAGTGGTCGAGCATATGAGGTGAAAGACGGTTGTCCGATGGAAAAAGAGAAACTTGTGTCTAGAGATGCAGAAGAGGTGTTAGCTGATGAAGTTTTAGGGAAACGTACTAAGGGTCCAGCCTACACTTGGAAGTGTAGTAGTATTTGTAGTGTGCAACAGGATTCACATGATTTGCTTCGTAATTTCTTACGTACATATAGTAAGAAAAGTCTTAAACAGAAAATGAAGATGTTGCAAGACTTAGATCCTTGCAGAGTGAGAGAAAACACAGGTTTGGATGGGCATTCACTGGCTTGTCTTTCTAGAAAAGTATGTCAGAGTGTTTTTCATCATTTTAGGATGTTAGCAGTGCATCATAATAAAATGAGGAAATTAGTGAGAAGGTTGTATTATGCAAAAAGTCCAGCACTTAATCTTAAACAGTTAAACAGTACTCTTTTGCATGGATCTGAATTAGATGTGAAGAACATGTGTGAAGAAATTGAGTTTTGTTTTTTTGGTGACAAAGAGGACAGTGTAGAAATTGATACAGTAATAGAAGGTAATGTGGAAGACAATGTACAGATTTCAAGTACAGAAAAGTTTGACCAGGAAATTACCAAGTTTAAGGTGAATCAAGTGAAAGGCCTAATTTTACTTGTGTGTGTTGTCGACGAACTCATTATAAGATTCAGACTAGGTTAGTTGATTTATATGCAAAAAGTGAAATGGAAAATAATAGTGAATGGAAGGATTTTGCAACTTATTTGTTGGTAGAGAATTCTTTTGATTTGAGTTCTGATCAGCGTATTTGTAATTATTGTTTTAAAAAATTAAATGAAAACAGAATGCCTGCTAGAGCTGTTCATAATGATCTTGAGTTGGTAGACATTCCTTCTGAATTGATGGATTTAAATACCTATGAATCTATTTTGATTCAATGTGTCCATCCTTTTCAGGCTATTGTTCGCATGGAGCCTCAGATAGGGAAATTGCCTCCTTCAGCTTTACAGAGAGGATTAAAGGGAAGAGTTGTTTATTTGCCTCTAGATTTCAAGAAAAATATTGATACAATTTGTGTAGAAAGAGTGGAAGAGGAACCTCTGGATATTCTAGTTAATGGGGTTCCGACAAAGAGTAAGAAAATCTGGCAAGATTTAGTGGTTGTTAGGAAAGTCAAAAAGGCAACGTTGTATTTGGTCAAAAACAATGAGTACTACAAACATGCATGTGTTGGAGCAGAGGAAACAGCTACAGAAGAAGACAGTGATTGTTCAGCCGGCCAAATTGAAAAAGTTGATGTGTCTAGAAGTGAAGAAATATATGAACATTATACTGTTCATCCTTTGCATTCCAAAGAAGTAATGGGGAATGCAATTGACTTGTTTAAAATGAAAGCAGCAAAAGGAAGTCCCATTAGTGTATGGGAAGAAAGTTTGGAAGCTCGTTGTTTTCCACAGTTATTTCCAACAGGTCGAGGTGGACGATATGACGATGGACCAGTTCAAATTCCTGCAGCTGAATACCGGACTTTAAGATTATATGCTGAAAATCCAAGGTTTCGTCAATGCATTCCGTATTTGTTTCATCTACTGTATGAAAGTGACTTGTCTGGGCTTTCTTATGCAGTGAACCATATACTGAAAAGTGGAGCACATCTGCAAAATGTTTTGGCGAGGGACTTTATGGAGAAAGTCAATCTGCAAGACAGTATTTTGGAATCTCAGCTAATCAATCTCATGGCATGTCAGCGTGGTACAAACGAGTATTGGTTCCATCGTCATGGGGAATTGAAATGTATGCTAAGAAACTTAGGAACTCCTACATGGTTCCTCACTCTGAGCTGTGCTGAGTATGCATGGGAGGACTTACTTCAATTTCTACGAGAGGCAAATGGAAACATACAAAATATAGAATTCAAAACACCTGGAGAACTGTGTTCTTTGGATCCAGTGAATGTATGCAGATATTTCAATTATAGATTTGAAGCTATGATGTCTTTTATTACCAACAAAAAAATCCTCCCCTTGGAGAGGTTTTGGATTTCTTTTGGAGAAAGGAGTATCAAGCGAGAGGTGCTCCTCACATACATATGTTGTTATGGATTAAAGATGCACCCAAATTTGGAACTGATTCGGATGACACAGTGATGAGTTTCATTGAAGAATATTCAACATGTGCTGTTCCGAAAACTACCGAAGAAAACAGTTTAAGGCAACAAGCTTTACGCTTTCAATCCCATCGTTGTGGAAAGTACTGTCGTCGAAAATTCTGAAACAAGGACAAGTTCTACACAAAATGTCGTTTCGGGTTTCCTCGACCAGTGATTTCTAAAGGAAGAGTAAATAATTTGATGTCTTCTCTGCGACATACTGTGACGAGGAAATCACCAAAAAAAACATACAATTTAAAAAGAAACGAAGAGCCCAAGTACATCAACGACTACAACCCAGTGATTTTGTCCATGTGGAATGCTAACATGGATATTCAGTTCGTTGCTGACAACTCTATTGCTGTGGCTCGATATGTGACGTCTTACATCACAAAAAAAGAAAAGACAGAACTGAAAGAAATGTGGGAGGACATTTCACATGAAAATAGTATAAGTAAAAAATTATACAGTTTCATGCTGAAGATGTTGTCGCATCGAGAAATTGGAGCATATGAATGTTCTGATCGGTTATCATCAGCAAGTCTCTATGCCAAATCTAGAACAATCATTTGGGTGAGTCTAGGTCTTGCTGCAACACGAAACCGAGTTTTGAAATCTGTACAAGAAATTGAGTATTTGGCAGAGAAAGAACCAAACAGTACAGATATTTTGAAGACAAACATGTTGGATACATACTATCTAAATAGAAGTAGTCATCTTGAGAACACTTGTTTGTATGAAGTTCTGCAAAATTATAGTTATGAGAGGAACATCACAGAATATATCAATAATGGAAAATATGCTGTCATTGGGTGTGAAGGATGTCTAGTGAAGCAGAGAAAAGGCCATTTGATTAATCATCGAAAATTGAGTTGCGAATCTCCAGACAAAAAGGAGTTTTACTATTTAGCTCTTTTGCAACTCTTTAAGCCATGGCGTACAGAAGAGGAACTACTTGGAGATTTTCTCTGTTACGAAGATTCTTTTAATGCAACCAAGGATACCATAGAATGTCCTGTTTTTCAAAATTATCTGCAAATGTTGAACAAAGAAATAGAGCAAGAAGCCACAATTGCTGCAGAGATTGCTAGAGACAGTTCTCAAGACAGTCAGAGTTCTACTTCATTGAGTCAGGATCCACTAGGAGGACCAAATATCCAAAATGAAGCTGCCACTGCCATGGATGAGGTGGAAAGAGCTATGGAACAAGCTCAAGAGGATGTAGTTAACTTAGAAGATTTGGAGAAACAACTAAACGTTGAGCAGAAACAGATATATGACGAAGTCACAGAACAGATTGAACATGGATTCAGTCATGAGAAAAAAGAGTGCTCATGTACATCATTTAAGCCTGTCCAACTGTACGTGAGTGGAGAAGCGGGAACTGGAAAAAGTTTTCTGATTAAAGCAATTGCAACTTATCTGCATAAAAGGACTGAATCACCGCTGTCTTGTGTTGTAACCGCTCCAACTGGGCTGGCAGCACATAACATTAAAGGGATTACTCTACATTGTTACTGATGCTACCAGTTGAGCATGATAATAAATTGCAATACAACAAGCTATCTGGAGATGCGTGTTCTGAAGTTTCCAGAGTCCTGAAGAAAATGAAACTTCTTATCATTGATGAAGTAAGCATGGTCTCAAATCTAATGCTTGCTTTTGTGCATTTAAGAATGCAAGAAATTCTTAGAACAGAGTATGATGTGTTATTTGGAGGGAAACACATTATTGTTTTTGGAGATCTACTGCAGTTGACTCCAGTGAAAGGACAACCAGTGTTTAAAATGCTCACGCATGAAGATACCAGGAAGTCCCTAGGAAGCATTGGAAACGTTAATATATGGTTATATTTCAAATATGCAGAACTGCTTCAAAATATGCGACAGGCAAAGGATGAAGATTATAAAAATATTCTACAAGATGTAAGAATCGGAAAACTAAGTGAGCATGGGAAAGGAGCTTTACATGCACGATTAATTTCAAATTTGTATCCAAATGAAAACATTCTTTCAGAGAATATTTTTAAGAAAATTACTGAGAACAAATCTGGGATATGTTTGATGCCAACTCTGCAAGAATGTTCCATTTTCAACAACAAAATGTTAAAATTAGAAAATGAAGAGATTGTGAAACTGGAAGCTATAGATAAAATAGAGCATATGGGAGCAACAATTATTTTGTCAGAAAATTTGAAATCAAAATTGGATTCATTAGAGAAGAGTATATCTAAAACTGCTGGTTTTGAAAAGACTATGAATATGTGTTTAAATTGTCGTATCATTTTGAGAAGGAATTTAAATGTTTCAAGAGGTCTGGTAAATGGAGCAATGGGTCATGTTGTTGATTTTGTGAATTATAGAAATAAAGATGGAATTGAATTTTTTAAAATTAAATTTGATGGCATTGACCAATACAACAAATCAGTTGTTGTTCTGATAGATTTTTGCTTGTAAAAGACCTTTATGTTAGCCGAAAACAGTTTCCTTTTTGTTTGGCATATGCAGTGACAATTCATAAATCTCAAGGTTTAAGTGTAGATAGTGCTTTGGTGAACATTGGAAGTTCTGTGTTTAAAGAGGGTATGGCATATGTGGCATTATCACGAGTCAGAACTTTATCAGGATTGTACTTGATTAAGTGTGATGAGACAAAGATTTGTGCAGATCTAGATTGTGTTAAAGAACACAATAGGTTAAGAAGAGAGTATGCTCCACATTTGCCTCAATATCCTCTGTTTGAAAAACGTATGGTAGGCCGAAAAAGAAGAAATGAGAATAATTGCAGTGAGGTAGTAGCAAAAAGACAAAAAGTAGATGAAACTATAATTGTAAGCAGAAAGAAAACAGATTCTGTTGAAGATGTTGGATTTCAGTTTGAAAACAGTTCTGGTGTCAACTGCTACGCTAATGCAATGGTTAATGTTGTTTTTTCTCTTCAAACTTTACAAGAACAGATTGTTGAAAATCGGGATCAAAGATTTTGCGGTTTATTGAATTCTGTGTTTGAGAAATGTAGCAATGATAGAGCAAAAATAGAAAGTGTTTCAGAAATTCGAAATCTTTTAGACATATGTTCTGGTCAAAAAAAAATTCACAGAACATTCAGCAGGATTGTCAGGAATTCTTAATGAATATGTTTGGTGCATTGGAAGATAAAGGTGTATATGTAGAAAATCTTTTTAGCCTTTCTTATCAATGGCAGCATGACTGCAATAATTGTAGTTTAGCAAGTAGTACTAGAATAGACACTGAACGATTTATATATTTGACTTTACCAGACTGCAAATCAGTGTCTTTTAATAATCTAGTTAAAGCAACTGATCTTAATATGGTGTGTACCCAATGTAAGTGTCCAATGCTGTCCACATTATTTATACAAACTTATGGTCAGTATGTCAAGCAATTTCAAAGCTTTATTCGACAGCAGTCATAAAAGCATTTTCACCCTAACACTATACAATAAATACTAAATCTAAAATTCTTTCATAAAAAACAAGTATTAAACAATTGATGCTGACGAAATTGATATAAGAATTTAAAAACATTCCTTTACAATCTATAAATTTTTGGTAAAAAGAGAAACATGGTTACCATAGATCATTAGGTTGCTTTACCCAATAGCATACGTGTGCGCATTGACCATGCCCAACCAAGGAATTTTGCAACTGCAATTGCAAAATAAGGTGTGCAATCTGTTTCTAATATTCTAAGTGCAACTATTTGCCTAAGAGTCCCAAGATTCAAACACACTGGTTTTATCCATTTGCGGCGTGGATCTGCATATATAGGGCAAACAAACAACAAATGAGAAACATTCTCAGTTTGATCTTTACAGTGATAGCAATATTCATCCCTTGTTGATGACCAGTGTTTTGTGAATGCATTAACTGGAAGGGTTCCAAATCTAAATTGGAAATACAGCTTTCTGTCCTGTGGCTTTTCAATAATGTCCCAATAAGTTTCACGAAGAGGAACCATTTTGATATCTAAGAAGCGGCCAGTTAGGTTGGAACTACATCCAGAGCGAAAAGCTGTGGAGTAGACCATCTCCCAATATAGTTTCTTCAAATTTGTCTTTGTAGGAAAGCATGACATATCCGAGTTTCCCCAAAGATGATCTAACTTCAGCTTCACCAGCAACCCCCTTAGTTCTTTTAGCCACAAGATGGTGTGGAATCGGTCCGTAGTGATAACATCAGCCAATGCTGCAGCGTAATGGGCTAATTCCGGGGTCACCATTAAACGTCTCCAGTATAACAGTGGGCGCAGACGAGCTAGGTCCTCTACACTTTTCCTTCCCAGGTCAAGCAATAAAGGGACGATAGGGGTGCTTTGGGGTGCCATTACTAGCCGCCGTAGAAACCTGTTCTCAGCTAGTGACAGATCTTTTAGATTTGAAAATCCCCATAATTCTGAACCATGAAGGGATGCACTGATTACCTTCATGTTGTAAATCTCAAGGGCACAATTTACTGGTTTAGTCAGTGAGGCTCGGTGTTTAAGTGCTACTACGCCTGCTAGCTGGTTAAACTTTAGAACTGCTGTATCAATATGGATGTTCCATCTCATGTTGCCCTGCAGGGTTATACCTAGGTAGGTGAAAGCCTCTACCTGTTCTAAGGGAGTACCGTTGTAAGTAATTACACCTTTGAATGTAGACCTTTGGTTCATGCACATAAACTTTGTCTTGGAAGCATTCAATTCTAGTCCACGAATCTCACAAAACTCGGCAAATGCATTAACTGCCTTTTGTAAACCACTCGGGGTGCGTGAAAGTATTAACGTGTCGTTCGCAAACATGAGGACAGGCACGTGGGCACCAGCCAATATTGGAGCATCAGTCGGAGTTCTTTTAAAATAATCCACTATGCCATTAATGTATATTGAAAACAATGTTGGGGCCAGGACGCACCCTTGCCTGACTCCACGCTCCACAGGGAAGGGCTCAGTTACTTCGCCCTGAGTACCCCACCTGATTTTAGCATAGTTGTTTTCATGCAGGCGAACAAGGAGTGTAAGGAGTTCTGGACTTATACCAGCTTCATCAAGAACCCTCCATAGCTTTGGTCTTGGAACTAAATCAAAAGCTGACTTTAAGTCAACAAAGACAGCATAAAGAGGGCCATTTATCCAGTAGAGGGCAATAAAAAAGAAAACCTGATCGATGGAGCTAGTTAAGGGGCGAAAGCCCGCTTGGTACGGGTGTCAAGATGTTATTTTCCGTTATCCAAGTTTGCAGCTTGTTCTGCGCTAATCGACCCATCAGTTTTTGAGCTGAATCTATGAGGCTGATGGGTCTATAGTTATTTGGGAGTAATTTATCGCCTTTTTAAAATATTGGGATTATTTCCGCACCCTTCCAGGAAGAAGGTACTTCTGCACCCAAGGCCACTGACTTAGCTAGCCATACAAAATACTGGCACCATGAGTCTCGGTCACTTAAAAAGACATCTATGGGGATGCCATCCATACCTGGCGCTCTCCCCCCTGTTACACAATCCAAAGCAGTACTAACATCATTTACATTGAATACTTGATGTTTGTAATAGGCGGTGGGTGGCAGAGTATAGCAGTCTGGAGCCAGATTACAATCATATTGAGGTTTAAAAAACTTTATCCACTTATTTTTGGGAACATGGTTTTGTGGGGGGGGCAGCAATTCCTCCCCTGTCCCTTTTTACCGTAGCCCAAAATTGCTTTGAATCTTTCGCTGCACATGCAAGCTTCAACTCACACCAATATTCCTCGTCCCACTGCCTCTTGGCTAGTTTTAATGCATTTCTATATGTGTCCCTAGCCTTCCTTACTAATTCAGGCTTCCCAGACCTAAGTTCACTGCTCAGGTTCTGGCGAGCTATTCTACAGTTTTTGTTATACCACCCCTGCTTTGGTTGGTTTTTAGTAGCCTTGCTTGACTTTATTGTTTTTAGAAAAAATCCCTGCAGTCTATTAAAGAACTTGGTATGAGCCTAAATCAGGATTTCTGGGAAATTTGGTTTGTTAGTAAGAGGTTTTAGGTTATTTATTTCCTCTACCACTACTCTCTTAAGATCAACAACCCACTCAGGGTCTACTACTAACTTTCCCCATTTTAGGTGTCACTGATTATTTGAACAGACAACATCTAGGGTCACCCTGTCATCCTCTGGGCTTTTTTCTATGGCCTCTTGGTAAGATTGGAGATCCAAACAAAGAGGGTTGTGATCGCTTGCAACCCTATTTTCCACAGTCATGTCTAGCAATTTGTCCCAGGCCCTGATGTCCACCAGGAAGTAATCTATTCTACTAGATGCCCTACCATTGTCAAAAGTATTACTCCCTTGACGATCAGAGGGTGTGCGCCCATTTGCAGCTCTCAGACCCCTTGCTAGACATAGCCTCTTTGTTTGGATAGCCACGGCACTCCATCTATTGACCACAGCCACCTCAAGCTGGGGGATTCCCCATTTGCTGTCCACTTCCTGGGCGAGATACTTGTCCTCTTCTCCCAAAGGTTCAAAGGTGGTGTTAAAGTCCCCCCCTACAATAATGGACAACTCCATGGGCAACGATTCCAGCTCTTGATCAAGGATGGATATAACTTCAAAGGTCTTCCCCCCCCCTACTCCCCTAGCATATATATTAAAAACAGCCAACCCTTGACCATTATCCCATTTTATGTTAACTGCCAGTATATCATTTGTTGCAATGGACCTTTTCTCTATTGTGCAGTGTAATGATTGGCGTATCCAAATCACCAAACCTCCTGATGGACGTCCTTTTGGGTTTTTTGTAGCCGGGATGGAAAAATTTAGATATCCCTGGTGATAGACTGGTATCAATGACCAGGTTTCCTGTAGTAATATGATATCATAATGGTCGATGAAATCACACCATTCCGGCGATACCAATTTATTTGCTATACCAGCAAGGTTCCAGGAGATAAAGGTGAGTTTGAGTTTATCAATATTTAGGCCTACTTGCCCTGGGCAAGTAGATTTTCCTAGGTTCTCAAGAAGTGGAGGTGTTTTAGGGGGCACAATTATAGAGGGAGTACCTAAGGAATTAAATGGTTGGGACCCGGGGGCCAAGCCAATTTCCTGCTTAGAGCCGTTTACTTTATGCCATTCAAGGACGTCCATCCCCCCTCCCCTTGCGTGGGTATCAGAGAATCCCCTCCTTTTTACTACCGGTGTCGTGGCCAATAGACACTTCTTTTTAGCAGTACTTAGGCTATTGATCACCTTAAGGTTGTTTTCTTCCAACTGTGTGCTCCCTTTGAGTCAATCACACTCGTTTAAATTGGACAGTGCTGCAAATCTGTTTTCAAGGCACAAACCCCAGTCACTACTTTGACCACCCCTTACCTTTCTGTTAGGTACAACAGACCATTTGGTCCTCAACACACTTGGATTTGCGAGGATTCCTCTTCTACTATAGAAAAAGTCAAGGGTAAGTGGAATTATTTCTGCGGTTCTATGTTGTGGAGGGAACAAATTCTGCAAGATATTAGGCAGTACTTCAGGCCCTAGGAAGTTCAATACCACACAATCACCAACAAATCTTTTATGACTGTTCCCTATCCATTCCACTCTTCTTGCTGAGACTAGTTCCTCTGAAAGCTGTTGCTTGCCCCACGGGGACATGGACATATTGTTAGACAACCAGTGTAATGCTTTGCTTAGTAAGGATTGGGGGGATTCTATCTGTCCGGATTTCAAGGGTGGCACATTAGCCAGAACCAGCACCAGGGGGGAGGCCTCTACTATTAACTCCACCGGGCCTGGTTCTAGGCTAGATACAGTTCGCCCCACTGGTCTAAGTAGGGGACCCTCTGTTGGTGGAACACTTGCTCCTGAGGTTAGGTGGGAGATGAGGGGAGGATTCATAGCTAGCATCTCTGTTCCCCCCTCCACAGCCCTCTCCATTTTTTTACATTTATCAATTTTGCTTACCATCTGGTTTGGTAAATCTCCCATATTGTCACAAGTGTTCTTCAAAAGACCCTCTAATCTGTTTACCTTATCAGTTAGGTGGTCAATCTTAGCAATCAATGGCTTGATGATCCCGCTCATTTTTAAATCCAGCATACTCACTAGTTTCTTGAGTTGGAAATCATCCCTAAACAAAATACCCTCATCCTCACCCCCAGGATCATCTATGTCACTTTTCCTAGGCGGGGAAGCTGGTCTCTTTCTACTAGAACGCAGCCCAACTCGTTTGGGTTGGTTCTTGGTATTCCCTCTAGTCACTCTAGGTGCTGGCACAGGCACTGGTGGTGGGGATTTATCCTCAACTTTTTCAAGATCTATAGCATCTGGATCAACCTCACCTATTATATTCAAATTTACATTAGCTGATACATTCTGTGTGGAACTGTCAGTAATATGCTGGGAAGGTACAGGAGCTTCATTAGTATGGTCCAGCTCCAATGAGTTTTCTGGGATTTGATCATCCAAGTTGGTGATAGGAGAGTGGCTCAGACCCAGGGAGGACCTTCTGTCGTTATTTATTTTGGCAACAACCTGGACCAAATAGTTATCCATAGTGTTATTAGGTACAAATGATGTTTTTTGTTTAGACATTCCAAACTCACTCTCCAGTAACAATATTTTCACAAAGGGATCAGTAACTTAGTAAACCCTAATCCACAGTACCTGATGCTGATCAACTCCAAAATAAGTGGCTCGCGGTGGAAATGAGGCAAAGTTCCTGGCCCAGTCCAGTCACAGACAGTCTCGGACTGTCTAAGACTGTCCGCCCTTTGTCCGGGCGTCCCGCTCGCGTCCCGCATTGCGGGAGAACCCGGGCTTTCAAGCGCCTCCTGGCGCAGGGTGATGATGCGTACTGCGTGCGTCGAGGCAGGGCCCCCTGGGTAACCGAGTCCGCACAGCGGCCGCTGGTAGTCCAAGGTGCGGCGGTGGCGGCAACTCGGCGTGTGGCCCAGATGTCCGGCGAAGAATCAGGTAGGGCTTTCAGCACCAGCAGGGATTTTTTGTGAACACAGTATGGTCGGGAGAACCCGGGCTTTCAAGCGCCTCCTGGCGCAGGGTGATGACACGCACTGCGTGTGTCGAGGCAGGGCCCCCTGGGTAACCGAGTCCGCACAGTGGCCGCTGGTAGTCCAAGGTGCGGCGGCGGCGGCAACTCAGCGTGTGGCCCAGATGTCCGTCGAAGAATCAGGTAGGGATTTTAGCACCAGCAGGGTCATTTTAATGTTCCAACGATGTAGACCTGATGGAACTAAATTGACAACTTCTATTAAAAATTTCGTGGCTTCTCAGTTATCAATTTCAAGAAGAACCTTTGCAACTGTAGCTATTATTTATCATGACGGTCCTTCGACAACATCAGGGCATTATACAGCTTATTTAAAATGTCGAAAAGGCTGGACTTACTGTAATGATACTCATTTGACTTTCAAACAACGTTTACCTTTTGACTTAAAACATTCTTACCTAGTGTTTTTAGAATCAATATTTAAGTAAAGGTAATTGGCCTATGAAGACGGGAGCAGTAAATAAAAGTTAGTCTACTGTTTAAAATTATATTGTGAGTAAAAGTGATCAACATAATATAAAAAATCAAGTTCTCATATAGGTACTGTAAGTGGATCTCATAGTAAGTGATATCAGTATTATAGGAAATGTTGGACATGAGTGATCCAGAGATGGGAATATGAATATTTAAACATTGTGAAAATGTTGTATGAGCTTTTCTTTCAGAACGTCGGGAAAACGGTAATTTCAGACTTTGTTTTGAGTAATTTGAAAACATACTGATATATCTGACACTATTTGGCCTTAAGGAAAGGTGAAGGAATGAGCAAAAAGTCATGACTTAACACAAGGAGGAAATGAAAACATTGAGACATATTTCAGATGTTCTTGGAGCTTTTTTTTTATAGAAAGTCGATGAAATGGAAGTTTTAGAGAACAGCAGAGTATTTTCCAACGAAAAGGACCTTCAAGATGTACTATTTGGCCTCAAGGAAAAGTAAGTGAATCAAAGATTAGTGTACATATGTGGTTTGTAAGTTTATATGTTTTTTTTTAAACACAATCTTTTAGATTGTGTTTTTTTTCCCGCTGTCATATGATGAATAGTTTGAACTCACTGTTTTTAGTGAAATTCAATATATTCTGAGAACAGCAAAAATGAACTATCTAACATGTTGTACAATTTATTTTATAGTTCACTCCTTTTCCCTCAATCTTTCTATATTATCCTCACTCCCTTCATCCCTTCACTCTGTGACTCCCCTTCACTCACTCTCAGTCATCTTCCATTCCTCATTCTTGTAAATGCATCCTCAATCAGACTCCTTTCTCTCTCACTCATTCCCCTTTTATTTACTCCTCTTTCCTGATTTAGTTTGCTAACTCACATTCTTTTAGTATCTTACTTACCTTCAGTTCATTTCTCTCTTCTTCTCTTCCTCTCTGTCACTGAATGTATCTGCCTTACTCTTAGTAATTTGCTCTCCTTCTATTTCTTTTTCCCTGTTTTTGTCCTTCTACATTACTTTAATTCCCTTTCTGTGTCCTTCACTTTTACATCATTTCTTAGTACACTTTTATGATGTTTAACCTCTTGACCTGTCTCTTCTATTTTAAAATATATATTTTACTAATTATAACTTATTTTTTCTTCTCTCTTTCACAGATATAAAGTGTAGTAAAAACATGTAATTAAGTTTACATTAATTATATGGTAAGTGTGACTAAAAAAATGTAGTTTGTCATCGCCCTTTACTTTAACCTCACTACTTTTCTCTCACCCTACCTCACCCCTGTTTCCTTACTCTGCTTCCCTCACTTATTCTTATCCTCCATATTTACTTCTCTTTTCCTTACTTTCCTACCACATTCAACTTCTTTCAGTCCCCCTGCTTTACTTCCCTTACCCTGTGTTCGCTTGGTTCACTCCCTCACTCATTCCCTTTCCCTTACTCACTTACTCCACTCATCTCACTTCTTCTCTCAGTCCCTCTGTCCTCACAGTTTCTCACTCCCGTTCCCTCACTCCGTCTCTCTTACCCTCACTGTCTCTGTCCTCTCACTCAGTCACTACTCTTTCGTCATTCTCACTCCCTATAACTCACCCACACTCACTCACTTACCTTTCTTTTCTGCTTCACTAAGTCCCTTTCTGTCACTCCTTCCTTTACTCTCTCTGTCTTTTCTCCCTGTCACTCCCCATGTCTTACCCTTATTCACTTTTATCCACCCTCTTTCACCCCTCTTTACTTATACTCACTGCTCTTTTCTTACCCTCCCTCACCGCTGTTTCTTTACTCCGGTTCAGTCACTACCCCTCATTCCCCATCCTTTACTCTCCTTCCCTTTACTTTCAACACCCACTCACATTCTCCCAGTACCTCTGCTTTAGTCTTCTTTCTCTCTCTTCTCTTCTTTCGCTCCCTTATTCATTTTCCTTTTCTCAGTTACACTCTCTTACACCTTTTCTCTGTCTTACTATCTTTACACAGTCTCTCTGTGTTCCTCCCTTTAGCTCTCTTTCTCTTAACATCACTCTCTCTGTCCCCTTTCCTAATGCTCACTCCTTCATTATTATTATTATTTTTTTTTTGGGTGCGCTAACGGGACGCGCACCGGTACGCGCACCGGGGCGCGCCGAAAGACTGCGCTTACCGGTGCGCTCACCGGTATGCGCACCGGGAGCGCTCCAGGGCAAAAAAAAAACATGAACAATATACATAAAAAAATAGTATTACATAAATATACAATATAGGATTCATTTTAAAAAATATTAAAAATATTACATTTCATAGCTATAGAAATTAGCATTTAAAAAACCTATGAAATTCACTGAGAAGACCGTAGGTTCCACACCAGTTATAGTTAGGAATTAGCATTTAAAAAACCTATGAAATTCACTGAAAAAACCATAGCTTTCACACCAGTTATAGTTAGGAATTAGCATTTAAAAAACCTATTAAATTCACTGAAAAAAACATAGGTTTCACACCAGTTATAGTTAGCTGGAAATTTTACTGACATAAAACCATTGAAATTCCCACGTTATAGTTAGTTGGACTCACTATAACTTGCGCGTGCAATGCACTGCTGATGACGTCACATATTACATCACTCATGACATGGTCAGTGACATCACTCATGACATCACTGATGACACCATCCTTGTGACAGAGTGACAGACCTCCTTTCAGTGTAATGTAACCGTTGAAACACATATTCAAAAATAGAAACTAACATTTTCAAAAAAATGGACTTACCCATACCAGTTACAACAACCAATTCAGTAATTCCACCATCTATGTACACTTCCACTCATTCACCAACAGTTCTATATAGTCACTCATACATATACTCACTCATCATATGTAGTGATACACCTATACATCCTGTTACACACCGACAGTCATTCAAAAGTTACTCACACACATACTCACACATGCAAATAAACTATTGAACATCCATTTATTTGCATATAAAACTATACACACACTACCACCTTACTTCTAAGGAAACTTACACATACTTACTCTCTTAAACAAACACTTATAGAAACACATACTTATTTAAACAGGAACTCTTACAATCTCTCACTCTCACATATACTCACTTATATACATCAATACTCACATATACTAGATTAAAACATATGTCGTTACTGATAAAGACACTAGTGAGACAGTCATTCACTCACTAACACACACATATACACACTCATCCACCCTTACAATCCTACATATATACTGTCTTCAAAACACATACAAACAGTGAGTCAGTCATTGATGCATATATGTGATAAGTAATACCCCCACCAAACCATACAGACACTCATACTGATACTAAAAAAAATCTAATAACCCATATACACACACATGTAGGTACTCACCAACCCATGCAGCCATTTATACACAAAGTGAAACACTGATACATATATTTAAATATTTAAACATTACTCGCTAATATATGTATTCACTAAGATACACCTAATAAGCAGGTTAACCAATCAATTTTTTTTTTAAAACATCCATTTAGACACTTATTTAAACATTTATTCTTCCATCAACCTTTACATATACATATATAAAACATATTTATTTTTCAGAAAGACACACATTCACTGGATGGTGTCATCAGTGATGTAATGAGTGATGTCACTGACTATGTCATGAGTGATGTAATATGTGACGTCATCAGCAGTGCATTGCAGGCGCGCAAGTTATAGTGAGTCCAACTAACTATAACGTGGGAATTTCAATGGTTTTATGTCAGTAAAATTTCCAGCTAACTATAACTGGTGTGAAACCTATGGTTTTTTTCAGTGAATTTAATAGGTTTTTTAAATGCTAATTCCTAACTTATAAATGGTGTGAAACCTATGGTTTTTTCAGTGAATATATATATATGTATACACATGCATATATATATTACCTACTGGCGGTCGCCAGTAGGTAGTTATAGTTAGGAACTTATTTCTATTCAGAAAGCGTTATTTCTTTTGCAAATATCTTTGAAAACTTTTGTTGCAGCTACAATCCAAACTGCTGAACAGATTTACACCAAATTTGACAGAGAGGTAGCTCTTGATCCAGAGTGCGCTCCTTACTTTAAATGGTGTAAATCCGTTCAGTAGTTCCTGAGAAAATTATATATAAACAATTATTAGTATCTTGTAGCCTCGGTGGATCCGAAAACCCTTTCGATCACGGGCTAACTTCTGATTGGCTACCAACACTTCAAACCAGGAAGTGTTTGCACCCACCTTGTGACTCGGTCGAACCGAGTCACAAGAAAAAGGTGAAAAAAATGATTAAAAAAATAAGAAAAGGGGGCAGAGTATAAACATCCTGAACACCTAGGCCTGCTCAACTGCAAGGGCCCCAATATGTGAGCGGTCCGTGAATCAGGCTGAAAATGTTTAAAAAACAAATCACGATCTCCTGCGCTTAATTTCTTTTTTGCCCCCGGGTGGGCTACGTTCTTTGGTAATGGTTAATTATTATGTGGGTCCCCTGCAGCCCTAGGGACCGCAACCTTCCCGGGGCTTTGTTAATAATATGTGGGGCACATGGCCCCCCACAGCCCCTGGGACCGCCACCTCCCATGGGGCTTTTTATGAAAAATGCATGGGAGGGCTCCTGCTCCCCCATTCTGCCCCAGAGACCGCCACCTCCCTTGGGCATTTCTTTAATATGTGTGGAGGTCCTCAGGGGCCCCCCTCAAGCCCCAGGGTCCGCTACCTCCTTGGGGCTAATATTTTAAAAAATCAGTGTGGGGAGACTCCTGCCCCCCTCACTGCCCCGGGGACTACGACCTCTCCGGGCCTTCAAACTTGATGGGATGGGGGCTTCATCCCTGTTGCTCTGGGGACCGCCAAACCCCATGATGAGCTCCAGCAAGTTCTCAGGGTTCCCATCCCTGGCACATTGTAGTTTGCTGTGGCAGGGTGGTAGCACTGCTCCTGCCCTGCCAAAGCAAACTTCTGCTTCGCTTCATGGAAGCAAGAGCAGAAAAACTGCTTTCACTTCAATGAAACAAAGCAAATTTGCTTATAGGCAAAGGGAACTGCATGTAAGCATGATTGGCCAAAAGCAATGCCAGCTCCCGCAGGAGGTGGGGAGCCAGCAGGGACCATGGGGGCATTGGGGCTCCCTCCGTTGTCCCCAACGTGAGGCCAGGCCCTGGGGGATGGGGTCCCTGGGGCCAAAAATGGCCCAGGAGGGGGTCAGTAGATCACTTCCCTTTTTTTGTTGTTTTTTTTTAATGTAAGGCCGGCCTCAGGGGATCGCGTCTCTGGTGCCATAATTGGCATCAGGAGGGGGGCACACAGCCCCCGCTCCAAAATTAATTTTAAAAAAAGGCTAGGTAGGCCCTGGGGGATGGGGTCCCCGGGGTGAATGGAGGCCCGGGGAAGGGGACCACGTGGCCCCCATTCCATAAATACATTTTTGCTGGGCTCTGGAGGTTGGGTCCCTGGGGCCAAAATCAGGTAATGGAACTGGGGGGCATTCATTTGTTTTTTCTCTAATCATAGGCGTCACGACCCCATTGCAACTCTCAGCTCAGCCCCAGTGTAACGTTGCGGTGGATTCGCAGATCTACCATAAACAAATAGTTAAAATGCATATAATTTAGAAGGTAGTGTTGTATTTCTGAATTTTTTTATAGAGATTGACGTTATTAATAAATATCACACAGAGTACGTTCAGCTATATGTGAGAAAAGAAAACAGAGAAAAATAAAGTTGTGTAATGTCAGAAGGGCTGTTAGGAAAGAAATAACACGGAGGAGGATTTCCCTTCAGGACAAGAACTCTCACTCACCGTTAGGTGATGGGTTCTCTCCTCACATCGAGGTGTGTAATGAATTTATATATAATGAAATTAAGAATTTTAACAGCACTACATATACCCAGAGTTGTCTAGGCACTTTGGCATAGAAAGTCAGGCAGAGGTTAGGATGGAGAGTTGTTAATAGAACCATGTTTTTAAGTGATTTCTGAATTTGAGCAGATTGGATTCTTTTTTGATAAATCTCGGCAGGGAATTCCAAAGTTTGGAGGTGGTGTATGTAAATATTTTTCCTCCCCATTTAACTTTGTGTACCTTAGAGACAATAAGGTTGACACTGTCTGATGATCTCAGTGATATTCCTGGGATGCAGGGAATGAAACCTTGTCAAAATTGCCAAGGACCCAGTCCATGTGTAGCCTTGAAAGCAATGCACAATGCTTTAAACTGAATGTGTTTAGTGATGGGTAGCCGCTGTAGGTCAGCAAGGGCCTTAGATGCTGAGTCATAGCATGTAAGCCCAAGCAGAACTGCGCTTACTTGCACTTGTGAGCAGGGCGTTGCAGTAGTCAATCCTGGAGGCAATGAGTGCTGTTACTACAGATTTTCTTAGCTCAAATAGGATGAGTGGGAGAACTTTTTTCAAGATGTTGAGAATGAAACAACAGGCGTATGTGGTGTAGTTGACCTGTGTTTCAAAGGATAAATTGGTGTAGAAGTAAACTTCCAGATTTTTTACTTTGTTTGTGGGTTTCGGAGGAGAGCCCATATAATTCAGCCACCATCTGTCTGACCAGTTGATCGGCGTATTGCCGAAGAGCATGACCTCTGTTTTAGATGTCTTAAGCTTTATACAGTTGTCTTGCATCCATTTCCCTATGTGGCTCATGTATTCTTTGACTTGAGCTGCAGTGTCAGTGGACGAGCTGTTGATTGATACTATTATTTGTGGATTGTCCGCATAAGACACTAGTGTGAAGCTAAAGCTTCTTATGATCCTGACCAAGGGGGTGACGTACAAGTTAAAGAAGGTGGGGCTTAAAGATGATCCCTGTGGGTCTCCGCAGGGCAGTGAGAAAGCCGGGAAGGCAAAGGCCTCATGAGTCACCAATTGAGACCTGTTAGACAGAAAAGAGCTAAGATGGAGGAGTGTTCTGTCCCTAATTACCAGCGAAGCGAGGCGTTCAACCAATATATTATGGTTGACCATGTCAAATGCCTCTGAGAGGTCTAACAGGATAAGAGCAGCACCCCCCCCCCGCTCCAATGTTTGTCTCAACGCTTCATTGGCCCTGGTTAGTTCCAATTCAGTACCGCCATGGGCCCGAAACCCATAGTGCGAATGGTCTAGGATGTCAACCTCCACTAGGAGAGTAGAAAGTTCTTCATTAAGATATTTTTTCATAACATTGGCTCAGAACTGCAGCCTTGATATGGATCTATAGCTGGAGGGATCCTCAGGGTCTAGATTGGGTTTCTTCAAGAGAGGCAGGATGGAGGATTTTTTCCATTAGGTGGCAAAATGCCCCAAGGTGATCATGAGAATAAAAATGGGCCAAAGTGTGGATGCAATGGACTCCTGGACCAGATGGAGAATTTTTGGTGGGCAAGGGTCTGATGGAGAGCCAGATTTGACCAATAAAATAATTTGGTGGTTCTTTCCAAAGTAATGGACGGGAAGACAGAGAGTGTTAGAGATGTGGATCTGTCAGCCTTGGTGGACGGCGCTGGTCTGTCTCTCTGGGGCTTGAAAGTTGATGCAGAGAAATTTGATTGAGGTACAAATACATCAGAGACTTGTTAACTTTTTTGCTGAAAGAAGTCTGCTAACTTATTGGAGAATTGCTGGCTGTTTTCATGATTTGAGGATTCAGGGAGCTTGGAAAGTTGTTTGACTGTTGTAAATAGCCTTTTGGAACAGCCCTGGCCTGCCTCAATTTTTTCTTTGAAGTAGGCAGATTGTAAAATGTAAAAAAAGAAATGTAAATTGATACTTGTATAGCGCACTACTCACCCACAAGGGTCTCAAGGCGCTTGTACGAATACCGCTGTGGAACCCATCCTGGCGTTCCCTATGAGGCGTCCACTCCTGGGCACCCCCAAGGTGGAGGCCAGGCATCCTTAGTGTTGTGGGGCCGTTGTGGAGATTAAGCAAGCTATTGCCCAGAGTTACAGAGTGGGACTCCATGATTGGAATAGGCACCGAGGCGGGAATTATCAAGTCCGTGGAATTTTTGAGCCCAAGACCCGCCGAGGCGGGGAATTGAACCCTGGTCCTGGGCCAGACCTCTGCATCAGGGTCTGCCGCTCTAACCATTGAGCCACACTTCTCCACTTGTATGCATGTATGGCTAGTTTATAGTCTGATTTAATCTGGGCGTAATTTTTTAACCTCCATTTTCTTTTAAGTCTTCCATATATTTTTTTCTGTGCCTTCAGTGGTTCATTGAACCATGGTTCAGAGGGTGACTGTCTGACTGTTCTCAGCTTAGTCAGGGGAGCAAGCTGATGCCCGGTGGTGACAATTCAAGAGTGATATTTCTTCACTGCTTTTTTCAGGTCTGCGGGGGCGGGGGGCAGTAGGAGGGGAGCTCTTCACCCTTTACCTTATTCCAAGGTTGGGAGCTAAAGAATTGCATGGAAATGTTATTAGGCCTTTTAGGTGGCAGGACAACCTAAAAAATGATTGCCTTGTGATCCTACCAGATGAGTGGCAATACCTTGTTCCATGTTAAATTGGGATGGTCCGAAAAAATTCCATCCCGAAAGTGTCCTGCTGAGTGTGTGGTCTCCTTCACCCGCTGGGTAAGACCTGCATTTGCCATGTGGTCTATGGGAGATTCAGTGTCTGAGTCGGCTGTGTTTTCAAGAGGAAAATTAAAGTCACTCAGTATTGTAAAGTTGGACAGTTTTGCCTTAATCTCCAAAAGCTGACCAATAGTATTTGTATAGGAGGTCAGGTTCAGATGCAAAATCAGCCCAGGTGTGTCACAAAAGCTAAGTCAATTGCCTGCTCTTCCAGGAACTCGTCAAACGGTAGAGCATTTTTAATAAGGGATCTACCCTTAAGGAGAATGCAGCGTGTTAGGATCGTCCTTTGGTCCACCTTTCTTCCTGTAAGTTTCCAATGTCTCGCTGGGGTAAGCGGCAGACTACGACTCACCAGGTACAGTGGAGGCTGTACTTTTCTTGGTAGATGAGGTGGGGATCAAAGATGGCGCCTGGGCATAGATTGCCTGTGGGTTTAAGAGATAATAAGGCTTCCCTGGAGTATTGTAGGTCAGAGCCGACAGGCTTACCTGGGTTAAAACTGGCATAGTGTCTGGCACTGTGCACGGGCCGGGCGCGGATGGGTGAAGACGGGCTTGCCTTTGGTGCACCTTTGGCATGCCCGCATCCGCTCCGGCATCAGGTTATGTAGGGTGTGCAGCCGGAAGACTAGCCCACTCACTGCCATGAAATGCCTGTTTGTCTGGAAGTAAGGGAAAGTCAGGGGCCCAAGGAACGCCCTCTGCACAAACGGCACTTGCCGTTTTGGACCGGGCGGGAAATGAAGGAATCGGAAGAGCGAGGCTACTGATAAACCTGGACAGCGGATCCCTGCTGTAACCCAGGTAACGTCTGGGAGTGCAGATTGCGAGTGATCACACGACCCCTGTCAGGAGACGCCACATGCAATGAGCTGTGCAATGCGCTGAGCCTGTGCCGCTGATCACCATACAGTACAAGGTTTTTGTACGACAATAGAAATAATAAATTAATACCCAATAATAAAACAGGTGAAGGTAAAATAGTGTTTAAAATTAGCTGATTAGAATAGCACAATATTTAAATTAGTGTGTAGGAAGCAGTAACCACTGCAATCCTTACCTCTCCTGGCTGCGAGTCCACTCAGGCATCAGTTTATGTAGGTTGTATAGCGGGAAGACTAGCCCACTCACTGCCCCGAAATGCCTGTCTGCCCTGAAGTAAGGGAAAGTCAGGTGCCAAGGGAAAGCTGTCCGCACAAACGGCACTTGCTGTTATCAGACCGGGGCCGGAAAAGAAGGAATCGGGAGAGTGAGGCTACCGATCACCCTGGACAGTGGATCGCTGCTGTAACCCAGGTAACGGCTGGGAGTGCAGAGTGTGAGTGATCACGTGAGCCCCTGTCAGGAGAATTCACATGCAATGAGAATTTCCCTTCAGGACGAGAACCCTCACTCACCTTTAGGTGATGGGTTCCCTACTAACATCGAGGTATGAAATAAAATGAAATGAAGAATTTATATATAATAAAAAAATTAAGTATTTATATAGCTCTACATATACCCGGAGGTGTCTAGGCGCTGCAACTCCCCGTGAGGAAGAGCTGATGTGCTTTCTCAAGATGAGCATATGGAGAGAGCATTTCCAGACCTACCCCAGTCCATCAATCAATCAATAGAATCATTATTCGATCCATTAAATACAGAACCTAAAAGCACAAAAGATCCAGTGGTCAGCGAACAACTCCAATTCATATAAAATACAATCCATAGTAAGGTTAAAATTCCATATCAAATATATAAAATAGTTATTAATAAAAAGCTAAGAAGCATAAAATAGAAGGAAGACCGGGCTAATTTTGGAGCCTGTGGCCCACATACGATATACGTTTGGTTACATAATATCTTCTAATAATTACCAAGTAAAAGCTCCATGTCGTTTATGAACCCCACTGTTTTCTCTTTTTCATGCAAGCCCACCAAAATGTGGCTATCCAGAAATGGACCAAGGGGTCAGGCAATGATTTAAAAAAATAAAGTGCAACCCGACATTGTCTGAAGTTATACCGTTTTAAAATCGGGAGAATATAGTCATTCATTTGTTTCTTGTAGAGCTCGCAGAACAAGACTAGATGCAAGTCAGTTTGGGGAGAGTGATTGACATAATTAAGTATGGGCGTAAAATCCGTTTCTCGTGCGAATTTGCGGATTTTTGCCAATTTCGCGAATTGCGCGAATTTGCCCAAAAATCCGCAAATTCGCAAGCTACGAATTATTTTGCTTGCTCGCGCATGAAAAATACAATATCGCGCGCGCTGCGTTGACTTACCGTGATTCTGAGTCCGCCGAGTTGTTTTTCTCCCGGTTTGCGAGTGCTGCACCATTTTCGATCTTGCTGCGTGATCGCGCGAGAGTTTTTCGAACACAATTACGTTATCGCGGCTTGCCATCTTGCACTGCGAGAGTTTGACAACGCGAGTACGTCATAAAGGCCCGCGATCACGTGTTGCGGGAGTAAACAATGCCAAACACGTAAAAGCGGCGCGCAGCTGTCTTCCGGTGGGAGATTTGAACAGCTTGCGTTACCGAAATTGTAAAAATTGCAATTCTGCACAAGAAATCCACCGCAGGAAGCATAAACCTTGTGAAAATGATGATTTTGATCAGAATAACTCCTCAGATTGACATTTGGCTGCACTTTTTGGTGCAGGAGTCAATTTTTTGGGGTGGGGTGGGAGGAAGGAAGTGCCCCAGAGTTTTCAACTCCAACTTCCTCTTCCTGTCCAGCAGGCTCCTCCCAGTGCTTTGTTCATGTCCTGGTCACTTTTGATTTGGATCTGTAGCTGGAAGGATTAATTTTTGTGACTGCTGCTGGATATTTTATTTGAAGACTTTTTGGACTTTGGAGTTTGGATCACTTTTGGACATGAGATTTTACAAGTAAGTTGGTGTTGTTTGTTTGGGGCATTGCAGTTGAGGCAACCACAGTTCTAAAACTTTTTTTCACAACTTTAACAAAATATATATTGTGGGTAGCCACAGTTTCCAGTAGGCCCAGGGTTAGTCATGGGTGCCTGATACAACTGTTTCTGTGATTTTTTTTAACTTAAGTCTCATTTATATCATGGAATTTTAACTCACTGTTATATGTTGATTTTTTTTTTAATTTTGGGGTGCCTGTAAAGCCTCACTAGCCAGTAGGCCCAGGTGTAGTGAGTGGTGCATGGGCCTAGTCTTTCTAAAGGGTGTCGTGAATTTAAACATCATTGACGGGTGGTGTTGGGACCTGGCCATGTGGGTGGGGGCCATTTTGAGGCCTGGGACAGGCAGGGCCTGGCCAAGTGGTGGGGTTCAAGGGGCCATTTTGAAGCCAAACAGTGTGCTCAGGCCTGCACCCAGTTTTCCTTGCTTTCAATCATTATGCCCAGGGGTACTCAGTGGTGCATGGGCCCAGATTTTCTGTGGGGTGTCTTGAATTTAAACATCATTGAGGGCATGGATGGCATTGGATTGTGGTGATTTTGGAGTGTTTTTTGACCTTTTGGGGCATTGTTGGGGCCTGACCATGTGGGTGGGGGCCATTTTGAGGCCTGGGACAGGCAGGGCCTGGCCATGTGGTGGGGGTCAAGGGGCCATTTTGAAGCCAGGCAGCGTGCTCAGGCCTGCACCCAGTTTTCCTTGCTTTCAACCATTATGCCCAGGGGTACTCAGTGGTGCATGGGCCCAGATTTTCTGTGGGGTGTCTTGAATTTAAACATCATTGAGGGCATGGATGGCATTGGATTGTGGTGATTTTGGAGTGTTTTTTGACCTTTTGGGGCATTGTTGGGGCCTGACCATGTGGGTGGGGGCCATTTTGAGGCCTGGGACAGGCAGGGCCTGGCCATGTGGTGGGGGTCAAGGGGCCATTTTGAAGCCAGGCAGCGTGCTCAGGCCTGCACCCAGTTTGCCTTGCTTTCAACCATTATGCCCAGGGGTACTCAGTGGTGCATGGGCCTAGTCTTTCTGTGGGGTGTCTTGAATTTAAACATCATTGAGGGCATGGATGGCATTGGATTGTGGTGATTTTTGAGTGTTTTTCGACTTGTTGGGGCGTTGTTGGGGCCTGGCCATGTGGGTGGGGGCCATTATGAGGCCTGGGACAGGCAGGGCCTGGCCATGTGGTGGGGGTCAAGGGGCCATTTTGAAGCCAGTCAGTGTGCTCAGGCCTGCACACAGTTTGTCTTGCTTTCAACCATTATGCCCAGGGGTACTCAGTGGTGCATGGGCCTAGTCTTTCTGTGGGGTGTCTTGAATTTAAACCTCATTGAGGGCATGGATGGCATTGGATTGTGGTGATTTTTGACCGTTTTTTTACTTTTTGGGGCGTTGTTGGGGCCTGGCCATGTGGGTTGGGGCCATTTTGAGGCCTGGGAGAGGCATCATTGAGGGCATGGATGGCATTGGATTGTGGTGATTTTTTGTGTGTTTTTTTGACTTTTTGGGGTGTATAACTGATGTTCCTCTGGCTTCCATTGCTTTTAGGTGCACAAGAGAACCACCTGTGCCAGGAAGAAGTCCTGCAGCGGTGTGTGCAGCACAACGTCACGTGACGTCAAGTGTGGCCACAGACAAGACAACTCTGCAACTTGTGCAAATGCGGCCTGCTGTGCTGACATCTGAAGAAGATGGCCCCAAAGAAAGGTGGCCGTAGCGCCTCAGCGAAAAAAGTTGCCAGTGCCACTGCCAGTAAGAAGGAGCAGAAGAAGCAAGTGGCACCACCTACCAAGGAGACTGGTGTGCCCACCAACACCTTTTTTGGGGAAAAAAAACTACGCCTGCAGCAGCAGCGGTGTCCGCCGGGGACCAAGCTGGAAGCAGCACCTCCGCTTCATTGAGCTCAGTGCCACCACGCTAAGTTAGGTCCAAGAACATGAATGCTGCTGCGGCAGCCACTTTGGTTGTTCAATCACCATCGACCAGTGATCTTGGCTCATCACAAGAAAGTACCATCCAATCAACGCCGGGTGTAACTCAGCTGACGAGTGTTCAACAACCACAGCTGCAACGACAACCACAGGTGCAACTAGTACAAGAGCAAGTACATGGGCAAGGAGCGGCGCAAGGAGAGGCGCAAGGAGAGGCGCAAGTAGAGGTGCAAGGAGAGGCGCATGGACAGGTGCATGGAGAGGTGCAATTAGAGGTTCATGGAGCGGCACAACTGCCTACAACACTTGTTCCTCCAGAAGTAGGGGCACATCAGGAAATTGATATTCAGGAGGAGGTATGATCCGAGGAAGCCACTCCTCCTGAGCATTATCCATTGTCTTCCAGATCCCTACCAAGGAAAAGGTCAAGTAGGCCTACTACTACTACAAGTTCTTCTTCAAGCCCCCTTCATTCTGATGACCTTGATCCTGATTGGAACTCATTAATGCAGTCTGAAGTGAGGCACGCCATGAGCTGACAAAGGTAGCTAAGCCTAAAAGGAAGGTTCCTGTAAGGCTTCGACTTATGTGTGATGACGATGAACAAGAAGTGGTGTCTTCTGCTGCTGATGAACAGTCTGATGATGACCCAGTCATCACAGTCGTCACTCCAGCCCCAGCGGGCATGCAGCAGACAGATATTTTGACCCTATCCAGAATGGCTGCTGAGCGGGATATGGGCGGCGTGGCACTGGTACCACCACCAACGCAGTTAACTACAACACCAACACGACCTTCAGCTCCCATCTTTTTTAGTCAGCAGGGCCGGCAGGGACCTCCATCCAGCTCAACCTCAAGTAGTGGTGCTGTAAGTGAACAACAGAAACAAATTCAGCCACGCCCATCCTCCACTTCATCTGGCATTGAAAGTAAAAGTAGCACCTCCACCACCAGCAGACATCACCAGTCCCCAGTTTGAGACATCTTTACTGTTAGCTCAAAGGTGGAAAACATATTTGTTTGTTCGATTTGTAAAGTATCCGTTAGTCGGGGTAAGCTTAGTACCAACTATGGTACCGGAGGCCAGAGAGGTCATCTCAAACAACACCACCCTATCCAGTGGTATTCGCACCTAAGTAAGATCGAGGAAGCCCAACAAAGTAGAACTGATCCAAATGTATCCATTCACATTGCTCTGATGCTGATGAGGGGCTGATTGTGCAGGGGGGAAGTCAAGAATTGAGCGACATTTTTCTGGTACACCCAGTATCCCTGGCAGCAGCACTGCAGTGGTAGCGCCGACACCTTCTACCCCTGCAACATGTATGAAGCACACTAAGAGTCTGGGACAGACACCAATGCAAAAAAGTCCATCAATGAGCCTAACTGGTTTGAAGTCTGCATCATCATCATCATCATCATCACGTAAAACGGTCCAGCCCACCATTAGAATGTTTTGGTCGAAGGCGCCATTTGAACGCAACCACCCAATGGTAAGTCTGTATAAAGCAAAGCTGGCTAAAATGCTAGCGCTGGACCTTCTCCCTTTTTCTTTCATGGAAGGGGTGGGGTTTCTAGAATTAGTGGCAACAGTCTGCCCTAAATGGAAGGTTCCTAGCCGGTCCTATTTTGCCAGAGTTGCGGTTCCAGCACTACATCAAGATGTGCTGGAGGTGATTGGGGCAGCTTTGCAGAAGAGTGCTGTTCACACTATCCACTTGACAACAGACATGTGGACCAGTTGCCAAGCCCTTGATTACATGTGCATCACTGCACACTGGGTCTCTTTTGCAGGGGTTAGAGACAAGTCAAGTGCAGTTGTTGACCTGGACACACTTTTTCAAGCTACTCGGAAACATGCAACATTAGCCATGTTTGCCATGGAGAAATCTCATACTGCAAAAACCATTTTGGAGTAGTTTAACAGTAAGGTCTCTGAATGGCAGCATCCAAGAAATTGCATAGTTGGTTATGTTTTCACGGATAATGGCAGTAATATAGTTAAGGCCATGCAGTAAGGTGACTATTTCAGAGTGCCATGTTTGGCGCACAGTATTAACATTGTGGTGCAAGATTTCTTAAAAAATGAAAACACAGTCAGGAAGTTACTGACCACCTGCCAAAGAATCTGCACACATTTCAGCCATTCTTTTAAGGCCCGGAAGGAGCTGAGGAGCATTCAACATGAACGTAAAGTGCCAGTCAAAGGACTCATCCAGGAGGTGGCAACACATTGGAACTCAACCTTTTACATGCTTGAGCGTCTGTCTGAGCAGTGCATAGTAATCAATGAGTATGTCTTTTGACTAGGTTCTACTATGAAAGACATGAGGCTAGAGTTGGAGGAATGGAAGCTAGTTAAAAGCCTGACATACATGCTTCGTCCTTTTGAGGTCTTCACGCATGAAGTCAGCAGGGAGGACTGTTCTTTGGGCAAAGCTATCCCATTGTTTGTCATGCTAGAGCACCAACTGAAGGCGGTGACTTCAACGTTCAGAGATGCTGGTGAAAAGCAAGATGCATATCAGTTGGCGGAGAGGGTATTAAGCTGCCTAGTTGCCAATGAAAGGTACATATAAAGGGGTCCCAGTTGGAACAATGTGAAGGACACAAAATCACAGTTCATACAAACAATATATACAATAAAGAACTTCCTGAAGGAGTTACTCTGAGAAATGTTATTTAATACACATCCTCATTTGCAGATTAGTTGCCAATACTTTTAACAAACAAAGAATTAAACTTATTCTTATTGCCCAAGAAAGGAGGGGCGTGGGAAAGAAGGACAGGTGAGAGGAGGGAGTGTGATCAGGGTAGTGCAGAAATCAGATCAGTTTCAAAATAAATTACAAGTGGTCTCATATACATTTAGAGTTAAGTACCACACTGACATATATACTTTGCCATTCAAGTATTTTATACAATTGATATATTCCTATCCCATTACAAGCTAACACAGCCAATCATGATCTGTTGTTGATGGGTAGGAACGGACAAGGGCGTGTCGACGTTTCAACCCAGAAGTGTAGGCTGATCATGCCCTACTGCGGGGTCTTCATCAGGACAGGTGGGGGTAGGATGTCAGGGTAGTGAAGAAGGGCACCTATAGGTAGAAACAGGCTATTCAGTATGGGGAATATTACATGCTATTATTCAAAATGGCTGTAACAATCGCACCATATTGCCTAAAAAGGCACGCCGAGTCGCGTGACACCGTCTAGGGTAGGTAGTGGGCCAGAGGCTCCAAATATCAAAGAGAGCGTGAACCTAAAAAGAAATTAGGCTTGAATCAGAGTTGTGGGCATCATAAAATAAGTCCCACATCACCAAAATTCACTTTTGTCAAAGTGTGCTTGAATTAAAAAGCATCAAAAATTACCCAGCCGGGTTAAAAACAAGGACGTCATTACACAATGGAGGATGAACCAACCAAACACACATCGGGATAAACCCAAATCGTAATGCCATTTTTAATATACACTACTGAAAAAACTCTCCCATTTCTCCTCCATAATCGGAAAGAGGGTTGGGTATCAGCATAATGCCCAGAGTAAAGTCCGTCTCATGACTTACTTCGGCAAAAATGTCAGCAAATATAAATACATAAATTCATAATTACCCAAAGTTCACAGGCTAAGGTTGAACTTCATATGGCGACATTCGCAATCAATACTTTTCATGGTGTGTTTCAATTATTATTTAATGGCCTAAAAAATGAATAATGGGTGGATTTTTTTAATTAAATGGCACCGTGACTAAATTGCTGTCTAAGTTATAACACACTACTAATATATACATGACTCACCACAAGCCTGGCCCCTCTAGTTGCCAATGAAATGCTTAAAAACATACAAACAGAACAACATTACATTTGTGCCACTATTCTGGATCCACTGTACAAGAAGGCAGTGGCCAGCAAAGCATTCATTCCTTTTGATGAAGCAGATGTTTCAAAGTACAAACATTGGCTAGCTGTGTCAGCCACTCGGTTCGAAAAAGATTGGCAGAAAATTCAAGGAGCTGGCAGAAGTCGAACTGAATCAGCAGGCCATCCGGCGTCAAGTTCTACTTCTGAATCTGTGGGCAAAGGGAGTCACTTTCCCTCACAGCCATTAACGACACCAGCAGCAACCGTATCTTCATCCTCACCTACACCAGGCCCTGCCATAATATTGTCGGAAGAGGATTGGCTAACTCATCAAGGGTTTGCTCGTTCCAGTGCTGCAAAGGCCACAGATGGTACGCAAAGTGGAGCAATCGTGGAGAACCTTGAGTCGATGGTGCAGGCCTATCTGGATTACCCAACAGAGGTATTTGTTAATAGGAACCCATTGCTGTATTGGTACAGGAAAATGGCTCTATGGCCACTGATCACCAACCTGGCTCTAAATTATTTGTCTTGCCCACTCGCAAGCGTGTCTTCTGAACGTGTTTTCAGTGCGGCTGGTGCCATTGTAACTTCAAAAAGAACCCGCCTCTTGGCCAATAATGTGGAGAGGTTAACACTGATCAAGATGAATCAGCAATTCATACCACCAGATTACAAAGTAGGTGAATGCCCGCAGGAAGAAGAGGACACCGACTTAGGTGACGGAAGTTCTTCTCTGTTACCTGACCTACTCCTGTCTCAATTCATGGAGTTTGAGGACGAGCTCTACTTCCCTGACACCGAGCTCTGAAAATGACTTCCTTTTTTTGTCCTTATTCACTTTTATTCCTGTGTGTCTTTCTTTGTTTTGCAACTTTTACCACAACAAAACTCTAATCACCTAATCACAACAAGTCCATCAGCAGCACTGTCTTTATCTTATATTACTTAATGATTTGAAGGTGCCGCAGTCTGCATTCCTGAGGTTCACAAGTTCACAACTCAATCATGCTCCTCTAGCCTCCTCCTCCAGACTCCCCCTATCCATTTCCCTCAAGGCAGATGGATGGATTACCAGAGTCCCCTCAAGTGGGACTGAAATTACTGACTGACTACATGCTTGCTGATTGCTGACAGACTTACTTCTGATATTGACAGGAGAGGCTGCCCTGTGGGCCCTCACTTTCCAAAGAAGATGCGGACAAAAAGTAGAACAGGTAATGAATAATTGAGAAGATGGCATGCAGTGGACAGCAATGGCTGTCTGGCTCTGATAAAACCAATTGTTGTTTGTTTTTTGTGCATGAAATGATGAATCATATGTCTTGTCTTAGTTATTATTTAATCTTTTACACAGTAATTGTAACTCATGTCAACTACTCTGTTTTTTTGTACCTTGTTTAATTCAAATTGTACTTCAAATTCAGGGGCCACTATGTTGCATTTCACAATATGCAAAATGTCCTTAGAGCGGACAGACTTTCCAATATACCATGATGATTGATTAAATAACATATCTTTTTTCTTTACAGTCACTCACTGGGATGGATGGATCATCAGAGTCGGTTGGGTTTACGGAACAACTATGGCCAATTTGTGAGTGGCAAACAGGTAAACCAGTCTACAACATCTACTACAGCAGAACTACATGTCTGTCTATTCGTGGTATGTAGTGGTTGAGGGTGAGGCAGTGTACTGTTGTTGTTATGCCAGGCAGAGTCCACTCCAGACAGCAGTTCATGTAAAATTGGGGCTATGTGGCTTGCTGCATACAATTAAATATGCTTTGTCTGTCTGACAAAGAGCGTAGGTATGATACATCAGGTTGCTTCACTCAGTGGTGCCTGCCTTGACCGTCTGCATGGCACTGCCTCAAGCTTGGGCCAAACATCCATTATGTTTGCAAAATTTGCTTTTTTTCGGTATTTCGCAAATCTCGCGAAATTACCAAAAAATCGCAAATTCTTGAGCGGAACAGATTTTTGGCCAATGCTTGCGGCAGGGCAATGCAGACGGTCAAGGCAGGCACCACTGAGTGAAGCATCCTCCTGATGTAGCATACCTAGGCTCTTTGACACAGACAGAAAAAGCATATCTAGGGTTTAGGGTTCAGTGCTATTTCCTAGGGTCTTTGGGTTTAAGTTGGTATGGTTCACGCTGAGTCAAGGGCTCGGGGCCCAATGCAGGCTCCTTCATAATGATTTTGGCAAGGTTTTAGGGGGGTTTGGTGTTCTTTGGTCCAGAATTGGCAGAATTGTGGCCTTTTTGGGTGTTTTGCGGGTGCGTGTGTTTGGGTGAAAACTAAGCGAAAACTAGTCGTAGACCTTCTTCTTCTTCTTCTTCTTCAAAGAGAGCAGTGGTTCAATTTTGTTCTGCCTTGCTGAGATTTTTGTGAATCGCTGGAACAAGTGACTGTCCAGGTAAGTTTCAAGAGGATCGAAGTAGTGGAAGTGCTGAAAACAACAATGTTTTGTGAACAGCGCAATTTGCCATGTTTTGAATATACCAGTATGGCATGTGTTTGGGGGGCTGTTTGGGGGTGTTCTAGATTTGTGGGGGTGGGTCAGGGGGGCTGGGTGCACTGCTGGGAGAGTCTAATTTTGATTGCGAGTGGTTTGAAGAAAATCCCTGGTGGAAAAGGGGGGTTTGGGCCTAGTTGCAGACAGTGTTTTGGCACAATTTAAACTGAGGCCTAGCACTATTGCGTGTTTTTGGGGGGATGTTTGGGGGTGTTCTAGATTTGTGGGGGAGGGTCTGGGAGCACTGCTGGGATAGCATAATTTTGATTGCAAGTGATTTGAAGAAAATCCATTGTGGGAAAGAGGAGTTAGGGCCTAGCTGCAGAGCGCGTTTGGACCGATGTTGACTAGTTGGCTGAAAATGTTTTAAGTATAAGTTTTTGCATTTTTGCTTTTTGCCTGTTTGGGGGTGTTCTGCTTTTTTGCAGGTGGCTGCAGGGGTCTGGGGGCATAGCTCTTAAGGTCTAATGACAGAATCTAGTGTTTTTGAACCAAAACCATGGTGAAAAAGTTTTTTCTTTTTTGCTCACTTCCTTGTTTTCGGGGGGCTGTTTGGGGGGGTTCATGGTGTTTGGGGGGGTTGGGGGGTCTTGGGGAAATGCTGGGTATGGATAGTTTTGATTGCAAGTGGTTTGAAGAAAATCCATGGTGGCAAAGGGGATTTAGGGCCTAGCTGCAGAGCTCGCACGAAGTGATCTGGGAACTAGGCCTAAATTTGTCTAAGTCCCCGTTTTTGCATTTTTGCTTTTTGCCTGTTTGGGGGTGTTCTGCTTTTTTGCGGGTGGCTGCAGGGGTCTGGGGGCAAAGCTGGGAATTTCTAATATCGGAATCAAGTGTTTTGGACCAAATCCATGGTGAAAAAGTTTTTCCATTTTTGCTCACTTGACTGTTTTTGGGGTGCTGTTTGGGGGGGCTTCTAGGTTATTGGGGGTGGGGTTTGGGGTCTGGGAGCACTGCTGGCACAGTCTAATTTTGATTGCATTTTTTTTACAGAAAATCCATGGTGGAAAAGGGGAGTTAGGGCCTAGCTGCAGAGTGCATTTGGACTGAATTGAAGGTAGGCCCATTTTTGCTTTTTGCCTATTTGGGGGTGGTCTGCTTTTTTGCCGGTGGCTGCAGGGGTCTAGGGGCATAGCTCTGAAGGTCTAATATTGGAATCAAGTGTTTTGGACCAAATCCATGGTGAAAAAGTTTTTCAGTTTTTGCTCACTTCCTTGTTTTCGCGGGGCTGTTTGGGGGGGGTTCCTGGTGTTTGGGGGGGGTTGGGGGGTCTTGGAGCAATGCTGGGTATGGATAGTTTTGATTGCAAGTAGTTTGAAGAAAATTCATGGTGGCAAAGGGGAGTTAGGGCCTGGCTGCAGAGCGCGCATGGAGTGATTTGGGAATAAGGCCTAAATTATTCTGTCTCACTTTTTCAGGTTTTGCTTTTTGGCTGTTTGGGGGTGTTAAACTTGTTTTAGCCTGAGTTGACGGGTCTGGGGGCATTGCTGGGAAGGCCTATTACCGGATAAAAGTGTTTTGGAGAAAATCCATAGTAAAAAAGTTTTTCACTTTTCAGAGTTTTCGCTCACTTTTGTGTTTTCGGGGGCCTACTTGGGGTGGTTCCTGGTGTATGGGGGGGTTTGGGGGTCTTGGAGCAACACTGGGTATGGATAGTTTTGATTGCAAGTGGTTTTAAGAAAATACATGGTGGCAAAGGGGAGATAGGGCCTAGCTGCAGAGTGCACATGGAGTGATTTGGGAATGAGGCCTAATTATTCTGTCTCACTTTTTACGGTTTTGCTTTTTGGCTGTTTGGGGCTGTTAAACTTGTTTTCGCCTGGGTTGACGGGTCTGGGGGCATTGCTTGGAAGGTCTAATACCGGATAAAAGTGTTTGAGAGAAAATCCATGGTGCAAAAGTTTTCGCTCACTTTCCTGTTTTCGGGGGCCTGCTAGGGGGGTTCCTGGTGTTTGGGGGGTTGAGGGGTCTTGGAGCAATGCTGGGTATGAATAGTTTTGATTGCAAGTGGTTTGAAGAAAATCCATGGTGGCAAAGGGGAGTTAGGGCCTAGATGCAGAGCGCGCATGGAGTGATTTGGGAATGAGGCCTAAATTTGTCTAAGTCCCCGTTTTTGCATTTTTGCTTTTTGGCTGTTTGGGGGTGTTAAATTTGTTTTCGCCTGGGTTGACGGGTCTGGGGCATTGCGGGGAAGGTCTAATACCAGATAAAAGTGCTTTGGAGAAATTCATGATGAAAAAGTTTTTCACTTTTCAGAGTTTCCGCTCACTTTTGTGTTTTCGGGGGCCTGCTTGAGAGGGTTCCTGGTGTTTGGGGGGTCTTGGAGCAACGCTGGGTATGGATAGTTTTGATTGCAAGTGGTTTGAAGATAATCCATGGTGGCAAAGGGGAGTTAGGGGCCAGCTGCAGAGCGCGCATGGAGTGATTTGGGAATGAGGCCGAAATTATTCTGTCCCACTTTTTCCGGTTTTGCTTTTTGTCTGTTTGGGGGTGTTAAACTTGTTTTCGCCTGTGTTGACGGGTCTGGGGGCATTGCTGGGAAGGCCTAATACCGGATAAAAGTGTTTTGGAGAAAATCCATGGTGAAAAAGTTTTTCACTTTTCAGAGTTTTCGCTCACTTTCGTGTTTTCGGAGGCCTGCTTGGGGGGGTTCCTGGTGTTTGGGGGGTTGGGGAGTCTTGGAGCAACACTGGGTATGGATAGTTTTGATTGCAAGTGGTTTGAAGAAAATCCATGGTGGCAAAGGGGAGTTAGGGCCTAGCTGCAGAGCGCGCATGGAGTGATTTGGGAATGAGGCCTAATTATTCTGTCTTACTTTTTCCGGTTTTGCTTTTTGGGGGTGTTAAACTTGTTTTCACCTGTGTTGACGGGTCTGGGGGCATTGCTGGGAAGGTCTAATACCGGATAAAAGTGTTTTGGAGAAAATCCATGGTGAAAAAGTTTTTCACTTTTCAGAGTTTCCGCTCACTTTGTGTTTTCGGGGGCGTGCTTTGGGGGGTTCCTGGTGTTTGGGGGGGTTTGGGGGTCTTGGAGCAACGCTGGGTATGGATAGTTTTGATTGCAAGTGGTTTGAAGAAAATCCATGGTGGCAAAGGGGAGATAGGGCCTAGCTGCAGAGCGTGCATGGAGTGATTTGGGAATGAGGCCGAAAATATTCGGTCTCACTTTTTCCGGTTTTGCTTTTTGGCTGTTTGGGGGTGTTAAACTTGTTTTCGCCTGGGTTGACGGGTCTGGGGGCATTGCTGGGAAGGCCTAATACGGGATAAAAGTGTTTTGGAGAAAATCCATGGTGAAAACGTTTTTCACTTTTCAGAGCTTTTGCTCACTTTCGTGTTTTCGGGGGCCTGCTTGGGGGAGTTCCTGGTGTTTGGGGGGGTTGGGGAGTCTTGGAGCAACACTGGGTATGGATAGTTTTGATTGCAAGTGGTTTGAAGAAAATCCATGGAGGCAAAGGTGAGTTAGGGCCTAGCTGCAGAGCGCGCATGGAGTGATTTGGGAATGAGGCCTAATTATTCTGTCTCGCTTTTTCCGGTTTTGCTTTTTGGGGGTGTTAAACTTGTTTTCACCTGGGTTGACGGGTCTGGGGGCATTGCTGGGAAGGTCTAATACCGGATAAAAGTGTTTTAGAGAAAATCCATGGTGAAAAAGTTTTTCACTTTTCAGAGTTTCCGCTCACTTTGTGTTTTCGGGGGCCTGCTTGGGGGGGTTCCTGGTTTTTGGGGGGGTTTGGGGGTCTTGGAGCAACGCTGGGTATGGATAGTTTTGATTTCAAGTGGTTTGAAGATAATCCATGGTGGCAAAGGGGAGATAGGGCCTAGCTGCAGAGCGCGCATGGAGTGATTTGGGAATGAGGCCTAAATTTGTCTGAGTCCCCGTTTTTGCATGTTTGCTCTTTGGCTGTTTGGGGGTGTTAAACTTGTTTTCGCCTGGCTTGACGGGTCTGGGGGCATTGCTGGGAAGGTCTAATACCGGATAAAAGTGTTTTGGAGAAAATCCATGGTGAAAAAGTTTTTCACTTTTCAGAGTTTCCGCTCACTTTGTGTTTTCGGGGGCCTGCTTGGGAGGGTTCCTGGTTTTTGGGGGGGTTTGGGGGTCTTGGAGCAACGCTGGGTATGGATAGTTTTGATTTCAAGTGGTTTGAAGATAATCCATGGTGGCAAAGGGGAGATAGGGCCTAGCTGCAGAGCGCGCATGGAGTGATTTGGGAATGAGGCCTAAATATGTCTGAGTCCCCGTTTTTGCATGTTTGCTCTTTGGCTGTTTGGGGGTGTTAAACTTGTTTTCGCCTGGCTTGACGGGTCTGGGGGCATTGCTGGGAAGGTCTAATACCGGATAAAAGTGTTTTGGAGAAAATCCATGGTGAAAACGTTTTTCAGTTTTCAGAGTTTCTGCTCACTTTCGTGTTTTCGGGGGCCTGCTTGGGGGGGTTCCTGGTGTTTGGAGAGGGGTTGGGGGGTCTTGGAGCAACGCTGGGTATGGATAGTTTTGATTGCAAGTGGTTTGAAGAAAATCCATGGTGGCAAAGGGGAGTTAGGGCCTAGCTGCAGAGCGCGCATGGAGTGATTTGGGAATGAGGCCTAACTGTCTAAGTTCCCGTTTTTGCATTTTTGCTTTTTGGCTGTTTGGGGGTGTTAAACTTGTTTTCGCCTGGGTTGACGGGTCTAGGGGCATTGCTGGGAAGGTCTAATACCGGATAAAAGTGTTTTGGAGAAAATCCATGGTGAAAACGTTTTTCAGTTTTCAGAGTTTCTGCTCACTTTCGTGTTTTCGGGGGCCTGCTTGGGGGGGTTCCTGGTGTTTGGGGGGGGTTGGGGGGTTTTGGAGCAACGCTGGATATGGATAGTTTTGATTGCAAGTGGTTTGAAGAAAATCCAGGGTGGCAAAGGCGAGTTAGAGCCTAGCTGCATAGCGAGCATGGAGTGATTTGGGAACGAGGCATAAATTTGTCTAAGTCCCCGTTTTTGCATGTTTGCTTTTTCTCTGTTCGGGGGGGTTCTTATTTTTTGCGGGTGGGTTGGTGGGTCTTGGGGCATTGCTGGGAAGGTCTAATATTGGAATCAAGTGGTTTGGACTAAATCCATGGTGAAAAGTGTTCCCGTTTTTGCTCACTTGCCTGTTTTTGGGGGGATGTTTGGGGGGGTTCCTGGTGTTTGGGGGGTTGGGGGGTCTGGGAGCACTGCTGGCACAGTCTAATTTTGATTGCATTTGTTTTTAAGGAAATCCATGGTGGAAAAGGGGAGTTATGGCCTAGCTGCAGAGCGCGCATGAAGTGATTTGGGAATTAGGCCGATTTTGCATTTTTACTTTTTGCCTGTTTGGGCGGGTTCTGCTTTATTGCGGGTGGGTTGGCGGGTCTTGGAGCATTGCTGGGAAGGTCTAATATCGGAATCAAGTGCTTTGGACTAAATCCATGGTGAAAAAGGGGGGTTAGGGCATAGGGTTAGGGTTAGGGTTAGTGTTAGGGTTAGGGTTAGGGTAAGGGTTCTAAAATTGCAGTTTACACTTTACACCTAGCTTGAGGAGAAAGATCCGCCAATTTCGCCCACACTTATTTATCCTTGAAAAGGAGACTCGGAGTCCACACTTTTGAAATGATGCTTGTATGTTTTGTAATACTGTCGACTCTGAAACTGAAAATGTTATTTTTGAACTACACAGCATACCTTATATTTTTTTAAGTGGTTCACTTACTGTTTTTTCCCATCAAAAATTACTGGACGGCTTTTACTCTGTGCCATGGAACAAACGCTGAACTCAGACGCAATCCACAATTTCTCATAAGGCAGCCAGTGGACAGTGTGTCTGGTCACCAATATTCATCGACGGAGTGTAAGATGGAATGGAGGAGTATATCGTGAATAAGAGGAATGGCAGGATGCATGCAACTTCACCAATTCAACAGGACAACTACAACATAAAGTTACAGTATTCTCTCTTAACTTCTCCTTATCTTTTAAATGTTATTGTTGTAAAACACTTGAACTTCTACGAATGTGATAGGTGCGTTTCTTTGTTCTCTGCTTCAAAGTCATCTCTCCAGCTATTTCATACATTTCTTTGCTATTTATATGCATTAGTGCACTACCTTCATGGCCCGTAAAAGATTTATGGATATCTTTGAATCCAAAAATTTGTTTCTCTTCATTTGTTGTTTGCCCATGCAACGGTTTTTTTCTTCTCTCCACAAAACTTTTCCCAAAAAACCCCATTCCCATCCAATCTTCAAAAACCCTAACCCACTTCCCCCGGGCTGTGTGGTTTTTCATTGAGGTATGACTATGACAGCAAGAAATTCCACACACTTGCAGGGGAGGATAAGGTCTAAGCAGCACCAGAAACATGTTGGAAAATGGAATTTCGTGTACGACATTGTGAATTGAGCAGCAAACATCATGCTCCTACACATGACGAACCAAAATGGTTAATTCTTATGTTTAAGTATCCTTTGCCTTCATATAATATTTCTTATAGTAGCCGTAGTCCACGAAGCTAGTACAGTTATATTTAGAATACTATAGCACTGCTTAGGCTACAATTTATGGCACTGTTCTGTAGCGTACTATCTATCGTACTGTTTCTAATGCTACGCTCAGGCCACTCAATGTTTCATTTCCTTTTTTTTCATATGCTGCTACTGTCAGTGTGTACCACTACTACTACCAGCACAACAATGATATTTCATCCGTCGAGGATTCATGTCAACAACCAACCATTTGCCATGCAGGCAGCCCTGTGGCTACCCCTATTCTCAAACACGAATCACAGGTAAGATAAGCATTTTGGAGAGGTAGAATAATGGGCTAGGACTGGGAGGAGAGCAGATACTGCCAGTACTACTAGTAAAGTACTAGTAGGGCTACTGAATTCACTAACTCAGTTGCTGGCACTTTGGTACATTTCAGGACTAGATGTGTCATTCATGCTGGTAAGTTGGAAGAAACCAAACGTCCAGTAACCACCGCCCACCCCCACACAAAATAATATGAACGCGTATACTATGTTTTGGTATGAAAACAATTATTAAGAAATATATTCATGTAGTACAAAAATAAAATAAATTAACCCAACTCAGGCCCTTACCTAACCCCAACCAATGTCCCAAGTCCCCATTCCCAAACACCCAATTCCCACCCCCAACAGTCTTTAAAAAAGGGGCAAGGGACAGTCACCTCCTCCGGTGGCATAGTGAGGACAGCTGTTGCTGCACGTCCCGCAGCTCTTTGCGGAGGTCCCGGAGCTGGCGCTGATGTTTTTCGGCCATCTGCTCCAGGTACTCCACACTCTTACGGAGGCGGCGCTGACGTACCATCCAGGATCTGGGGGGCAGCTGATCGTGTTGCTGCTGTGCGGCAGCGGGAGGCTGTCGGGCCACGGCTCCGTTAGGCTGGAGGCTTCTGGCTGGTGGACACGCGGGCACTGGAGGAGGATGCAACGGTTGCTGTCTCCTCCTCCTGCTCCTGAGCCCACAGCCGCCGATACTCGGCACAAATAGCCTCCAGCTTATGGGCCCTGGCCAGGACACCCATCTCCTTTCTGGTGAGCTTTGTTGGAGTAGCATCTGTATGAAGAAAGAAAGAAAAAACTGTAGCCAATAGACTTTAATATAACGTCAAAATAATTTTACTGAAAGTTGACTCTCAGTAATACCAGCAAGTAGCAAACACAGTTTAACATTTTGCCATGTATCTTTCCGCCGTCTTTGTAGGCCTGTGACATTACTGGGAGTTTCAGGAATTCCACTAGCAGGACTATGGATGGACTTACTAATACATTACATGCATAGTCAGAGAGTACTAATAAAAGTCTTCTGTTTTTTTCTCTTGTTTTGCAAAAGAAATTAGGGGTACGTGAACTTGTGGTAGCCGGCATGGCAGCTCACTCAGCATGATGACGCAGACTCGCAGTACTTTAAGCAGTACATGCAGGTGGGTATAGGAAGCTCTTACTTTTCTATAGGGGTGGCTCTGCCACTGGCCATGCTCAGTTACATCAAGGGCTACTGCTCAATGTAATGATATCTTTTGCACTGCCCCCCCGGGCCTTTACTACAACAAAAGAAGAATGGAGATTATTCAATTCTGATCATATATCATTATCCTGCAGATCACATGATCTTTGGTTATATGATGGATGCCTTTAGGTGCTTTGTTTTGATAGATTGAGTGAACTACAGCAATAGTCCACCCATGACACAGCTGAAATAAAATTATTACATAGGGAGTGAGTGTGGAACCCATAAATGGCGGAGGAAGGGACTTGACTTGATTTAATGTTGTCAACTATACAATCCATACACAATAGATGCTGCGCTTGCAAAGTAAAGTACTGTACTGTTACTCAAGGCAGGGAGTATTTGTGATCAATCACAAATTCTGGTATTTGGATTTCCTCAGCTTTGCTACTCTGGCACGGACATGCTGTCCAAAGTAAAAATCTTTATCCACTCAGCGTCTGCTCTACTACATCATACACCTCTGCTATCGATGAGGAAAAAGAAGATAACATCCAGGCTACCAAAGTACGTCTATCATTCTTCTTAATGTCTCAAATGTCCCAAGTTTTCTTTTTCTCAACAACCAACTAACACCTTTTCATTTTATTTTTCAAACCACTGTCTTCTTCTCTTGACTTGCATTCAAAAACACCATTCTTTACAGTCATAAATGTTAAGACTCGCTCGTCCTTCGTTTCACCTTTCTTTCACTTTTCGTTCTTCGCATCCCTAAAGAACATCTGATGTGACTTGGCTTCACGATAAAAGTTTGCCAGCTGGGTTGAAGTCAAATAGAGGGGGCCATTGCTTACCCGAGAAGTATACTGCCGCTAATTTTATTACAAGTCAAGATTGACTATCTTCTCCGTGATAGCCAAAAAAGTAGTTCTAACTTAGTAACTGTTCTTAACAGTACAGTGCACTTGTACTAGTGTACTGTACAGTACATCATACACTCCTTTGCAAGCCTACTCAAAAATGTCAATAAGTAAGGAGTATAATAACTTACCACCGTCTGCCGCTGCTGAGCCTTCCCCCCATCTCCTCCTGGTGGCGCTGCCGCATCCGCCCCTAGAGTGGAGCCCTCCGCAGTGCTGGCCCCGGCACTGGTGGTCAGCTGTGCCGCATCAGATGTTGTGACGTCTAGAAAAAACATGTCATTTTTTCAGATGCCATACAACCCCCTATTTCGTCTCCTAATGGAAGGAAATGTTACATAACACATTTTTTATTACTGAGATTGAAAAATAGTAATGGTTTAGGGGAGGGTGTTAACTTTTTATATGCTTATTCCATTAAATGCTACACTTCTTAGGACAACTGGTGAATGCTTGCTTAACATGCACCATTTTTCTAATTACAGAAAGAAGAGTACATTGCCCTTCTCCCAACAGGACGATTCACCAACTACTAGTAAGTCATCACCAGCAGTACTTTAAGTACTTTAAAGAAGGTGGTGGCTTCCGCATAGTTTTTCTAATAATTTCATGTATCTGTTAACTATTCCGTTAAAGTAATTTTATTAATGGGAATGTTGTTTAAACTTTAACGTCATCTATCAGCAGTGCTCGCTCCGACTACTACGCTATTAAAAATAAAGATTTTTTTTCATTTCTTAATTGAAAATAAAACTTTAAAACTAACAAACACTGTGTGGTTTTTGTTCACGAGTGAGTGAGGGGAAGGATTTGAACTACTGTACTTGGAAGTCATGTGTCGGTGTCTCAGATAGGCAGGGACTAGGCGGTAGTCTTCTTCTGTTGTTCTGGGTCGTAAAATCATTGGTCAGACACACTAAATAGTCGGTCAGGGGATTGGGGGTTCAACTTCTGTTCTGGGTCAGAGTTTGGTTTAACAATGTTTGCCGACTGGGCAAGCTTAGCTTCCTACACTGACCGACTCAAAATCGTAAATAGTAGTAGCACAGAGAGTGATGGAAGAGGCAGGATAAGAATGTAGACAGTAGTCTAGATGAGAAGAAGATCAAAGACTATTTTGTAAAAAATAGAATTAGGAAACAGTTTGTAATGAATAGGAGCTGTAAAAGTTAGGGAAGTATAAGTATTAATATAACAATAGAACAACTTACTGAGGCCAGCAGAAGAGCCTGCAAGGGACTGCTGTGACTGTCCACCTTCTTCCACCGGAGTCTCAATGGTGCTGCTAGTTGCCTTGCCCCTGGGAGGTGCTGATGATCATGAAATAAAGAAACACAACATGGATGATTGTTTTTTTGAAATATTTGATTTCTTTGACCACAATCTAAAATTATCTCGGGGAAACAAATTAGCAACAATTGCACTACATATTAGCAGCAATTGCATTACATGTATTAACTTATCTGATCTGGTCAACTAGGAGGATACTACTAGTACAGAATTGCTGGATTCGCAGGCCGTCTACTTAGAAAGTTATGTAAATCACCAACTAAACCAACAACAAAAAGGTTCTACTACGACTGCCTGCACTCAGCAGCACGCGACTTGACAGACACAGTCCGTCATCATGATTGCAGAGCACTAAAAAATGTCCTACTACTACTACTAATAACAAGTCATAATATACTCAACCTATCAATCCATCACTATCTCTTCTTCTTAGTGGCAGCAGGAGTACAAAGGAAGGACTAGACTTGAGTCTCTAGTCTCTCTAGCATTACGCAGTTCTGTAAAGTACTACACTCATACATATTTTCAGGCCAAATGAGCAAAAAGTTGCAAACAATTAAGTATAGTAGCAATGCCACTGAGGATGCGAGCACCTGCAATCACAGAAGCAATTTAACACTATTTTACCTGCAATGTAATCGAATAGGCAGCATTCTTGCTCTTCGGGAAAAACATATATTAGCAATATAACACAGAGCAGAATAATACAAAGTAGTTATTAAATAGCTACTCACCAAGGCCAGGGATCTCCACACCTAGAAGGTGGAGCAGGTCCTGCTCCCAGTCGAGGACGTCGGCCCACCAGTGCGTCGCTTGGTCGTAGGTGCGCCGGACCCCCGACTCCCTCCGCATGGCCCGGCACTTCTTATCCCACCACTGGCGACGCTCCCGGAGGCCATACCCTTGACCGGGCCTGCCCCCTGCTGTCACGGTCTTAGGGAGGTGTCGCAGAACAAAAAATACCAGGGCGGCCACCTCCACCGCGGTGAAAACCTCCCTGGCCACTACATCAACTCCCCTCAATCGCCCGCAGGGGGGCCGGCTACAGGGTGCGGGACCCTTCCCCTTTGATTTGCCGGCTCCATTTGCCATGGTCCTGGCCGAAAGAAAAAAAGAATAGGGGGAAGAGAGAAAAAAAATTGAAAGAGAGAGCTAAACTAAAAAAGAGTTATAAAGTAACAAAAAGTAAAAAAAATAAAAAAATATATAGATCTAGACAAATAGAGAGATAGATAATGAGCAAACAAGAGCAAAAAAAAGTTCAAAGAAAGAAAGGATGGCAAAGATTCAAGCAGGATTCAAAAAGCATGCACAGGACCATAGCAATGAATGAAAAACAAGATGGCCATGCCCATTGAGGACCGCATGGGTAAGTTTGCGCGATATTTCCCCCGCGAGCCGCACACAACGCGACATTGCCAATAGCGCCCGGTAACAGAAATACACAACACGCACAAGATGGCCGAACTAATGTACGACCGCTTGGGCAACCTCGCGGTCGGTGCGCTGCAAGCGGTCCGCGGATAAGCAAAAAACCCTGCGAACACGCAAAAAAAACTAGCAAATTTCCACAAATTCTGCAGATCGCAACTTCACTTTCGTGCGATTTTGTGGATCGCGAATTCCAAAATTTCGCCCATACTTAGACATAATGTCAGGTCTGAGTGTTTGAACCTTCTCTCCGGATGGCCAAGCATCAGTAAATCAAATTCATGCGGAATCTCAGTAAAATGTATCTGTGCTGAGCTATACTTGTACCTGCTTGGTAGAATAACCTCCCTCTAATAATGGAGGGATCAAAAGATATGTGAGGACTGCTTATTTATTGTGATTCTTTTCCATTCGATTGTAACGTGCCCTCTGCATAAAGGTGTTAATTAATTTCTGTTTTGAAATCTTCCTACACGCAGTTGGGTCAAGGTGCCTAGGTCATTGCCTCCACAATGCACAATCATGAGATCAGTGCGGTTGGAGACGCAAAAAGGTTTTAACCAAAGGCATCAATTGGTGCCACTTTAATCCTCTCTGTGTAATCCATTTAATATGCACATTTTGCAAACCTACCTCTTTGTCAATAACTCTGTGTTCAGCACGTTTTGCACCAGAAAACATAGCTGTGCCCTGTAAGAATGTTAGCCTGGCATATGATGTCCACTAGTTGTAGTGGGCACCTTGCACCAGTCTAATCGACCCTATTGATGGTGGTTGTAAAGTCAACCTTATAGAAAGCTATCCTAGTGGTAGCATGAACCAGCAGTCTTCAGGCTAAGACTTCAGTAGGCGAGTTAAGCAAGTTGTTTTACCATATATAATCCCTTGAATAACAAATGAAAGGACACCACACAAGGTATATATCAAATATATATGTATTTAATCTACAAACAACCCCTCTGCACTCTTTATAAGGTCAGAGGTAAAAATACAATACAAGTCACACAGTTAATACACAATAAGTTGCACAGTATACGTTATGCCCTTGGGGCCTCACTAACCATATACTAAGAAAGTGGTATAAGTACCACGTGAGAGTTAGAAAGCAGGCCTAGGGCATGTAGAATCACTGGGGCCAATCTAAACAACCAAAGGTTAAGCAGTAGGAGACCCACGGGAGCCGCGTGCAGGGTCTAAACACAGGCACGGGTTCCCATTGACTTTCTATGGAGTTCGTTAAAGTTACCAGGTTACAAGTTAAGGACACTTCCGGATGGACTAGGATGGAACCCTTTTAAACTAGGACACTTCGAGAGTCAAGACACATGGGCGCACTGGAGTACTCGCGTTACCTCACGCAGGGAAGCCGGGTGCATAGGTGCCTTTTAGTGTCGGGTTTCGTCGTCGTTTCCTATGGAGAGCTGCAAAGAAGTGCTGCAGGCGACCGGGGGAAAAGTGTCCGGGTGGATCCAAGGGTGAATTGGAGATGTGAAGAACCTGAAAGCAGAGGGGACAGAGTCTGGGTCACTAACCAGTGACCAGGAAGGAACCAGGAAGGAACCAGGCAATGTCGGGTGCTTTAAGGTGAAGAAGGTGAGTTTGTCTCTTCAGCCACGAGGTCCAGGAGGCATCTACGATGACCAGGAGCTGGATTCGAGCTGTCCCACAATGGATCTAGATGAGTGCAGTGTCAGTATCCGGATTGGATCCAACAAGCCTTGGCAACCGCAACCCACGCAGGATGTCAAGATTGGCTCTGTTGCAGACCAGCAAGGTCTGTGGCACTTCTCCTTTGTAGGGAAGCTGGGGCAAGCTTGGAGCATCAATATCAAAAAAAACCTGTCCCTTATACATTAACACCTTGGCTGCTAATGGTTTTCCCCTCCTGTGCTGATCCTACTAGAACCCCATTGTTCATGACGAGCTCAGCTCGTCATAAGCACAGCTCCACTGTGCCTCATGACGAGCTGAGCTCGTCATGAGCAGCGAAGGGGTTAAATATCGGTATTAGTATTTTTGTCAGTGGAAAGATCACGTATCAATTTCCACTGCTACACCCCCAAAATTATAAATAGTTTTCTGAAAAAATGTGTAAAGAACAGAATGACGGAGGAGACATAGAGCTCCGAAAGGCTCTGTACGATTGATGAGACAATCGAATGGGCCATTTAATCTAAAGAAAAGCTTCAATGAGGAGCTCAGAGATTTACCTCTTCAGCTGGTATGAGAGAAGTGAGCTGGAAGAGGTCACAGAGAATGAGGTGTCCAAAATGTTGCAGTGACAAGGTGTTGAGCCCTCAAGAATCTGCCAATAATTCTACAGGCAGAGAAACATGTTGGCAATAGGTAATGGTATGAGGAGTTAGCTACCAGCCTTTTTAATTCAACAAATCACACCTTGTAAACCAGAATAAAATTGTGAGAAAGGTGTGTTTGTTGATTTTATTCACTTTACATCACAAGGAGTGAATGTTTATCGCTCTTCTGCACTATATACACTTTTCATTTGTTGTTTTGAACACTGTTTTATTTTTTTAAGAAAATGACTGCCAGTGATGAGAAAAGGGGCCCAATCTGGTGAGTACCTGCCAGTTGCCCCGAAGGTGGTGCGCCCGTGAGGGGTCATTTTATTCTTTACATACTTTTTCACAAAACTATTTGCTTGTTTTTTGATGTACTGTGTGAATGGCTAATCCAGATATCCTTTTCTGGCTCTGACTGACTGTCATTTTTAAGTTTACAAGGAATTTCCCAACATTTTTTAAGCAATGAAATTTGGACAAGATACGGTAATACACCCAATGACTAAATTAGTAATTTTGGGGGTGTAGCAGTGGAAATTGATACGTGATCTTTCCACTGACAAAAATACTAATACCGATATTTAATGTCTAAGGGACAGGGTTTTATTTTATATTGACGCTGATTAGAAGGCCCACAGCCACATTAAAGTCGAAAAACCAGAGAATCACAGCAAAAAGTGGGGGTGACCATAGGAAGCAGACCCTACTCTCCTACATGCCCTACAATCCATACTGTAAGCATGTTCAAGGAATGTGTGGAAAGAATTAAAAGATGTCTGTAGCTCAGGAAGTCAGGTGAAAGAATGAGTGGAATCTAAAATGGTGGAGAAGATGGTGGTTTAGAAAAAGCTGATAAGTAATTGGTTGCTCATTTACATTGTACACTCAAAAATAGGATGCATGTAATTTTCCCAAAGAAGCATGTTTATTATTAGTTATTAAAAATGTTTGAAAGGTACAGTTGATAGGCTATGGTAATATTTTTCAAGAGTCAACCACACCTGCTATTGCCATTTGTAAGCTAATGTGCTGAACTTGAAATTATGGTTAACTTGTGGCCTCCCAGTACAGTTGAATGGTGCAGAAACTGTTACTATGGAAACTGGGATGAAGCAGAATGGGGAAAGGGTTGAAAGTTAACTGTGGATTCAAAATGTGTAATGGTAACTTATATATAAATGATATGTTACTAAATTAAGTTTTTCTAAGTTAGTAGTATGTGTAGAAGTAGTCTTTTGTTGTTTTTGTTTAAACTAGTATTATTTGAACTCCCGTATGGATTCAATGTATGTAAAAGAAAATCTTTTATGAGTTTCTGATATTTCATATTCTGCAATACTATTTGAAAGGTGATTTACAAATTTGTCAGTTGTGTTAAATAATATGTAGTAGTGCTTCTCTCTTTGTGGTGATATTTTTATATTTGAAGAGCACTATTTTCAACGTTTTGAAAATTAGAGAAGTGTGATGTTTGAAATATGTTACAAAATGTATAGATGTGTATTGTTCTTTGTTTTATTGTACTGAAATTATGATTGAAATAGTTTGGCATAGTAATATGTGTACATAGGTAGATGGATTAATGATTATGGTTGTTTGTATGAGTCTGTGGAAAGGTACAGTTGAAGTATGCCGCATATTTTAAGGTGTCTCTTTCAAACTGGAAGTTCAGTCTGTGAAGTTTTCTGATCTGCATGGAGTTGTGACTGATGTATGTGTGTAGTTGTGCATGTATTCTCATACGTGTTATGCATCTGAAGATGCTAGATATATAAAACACAGGTATACACCTATTTCTATGTTTCTTTTACATATGATGCCACTTGGAAAAGGTGCAGACACATACATGCATGCTTTCAGGAATATGGTGAAACTTACAACAGAGATATGAGAAGGGTTACTGCTTTATATTTGGATATGCCCAACAGCTTTAAGTACTTGCAGAAAAGTGAAGCTGAAGTATAAAAGTGAGGGTTAAGACATGTTGGCAGAGGAATTAGTGATTAGACTACTTTGTATGAGTCTGTGGAAAGGCACACTTGAAATACTCCGCAACATTTTAGGTTTCTGCTTAACATTGGACCTACAGTCTGGGACGTTTTAAGGTCTACATGGTCTTGTGACTGAGGTATTTCTCTACTTGCACATGTATTCTCATACATGTTATATGTCTTAAGATGCGAGATGTATAAAGCACAGGTATACATCTATTTTTATATTTCTTTTATATATTATACCACTAGCAAAACATACAGACACATGCATGTAGGCTTACAGGAATATGGTGAGACTTACAACAGAGACATGTAAGGGATTGTTGCTTTATTTTTGGCGAGGCCCAACACCCTAAGTAGTAGTAGCATGCTGAAGCTGCAGCTCAAGAGTGAGTTTTAAGACATGTTGCCAGAGGGATTACAGATTAGGCTACTTTGTATGAGTCTGTGGAAAACTATACTTGAAATATGCCACATAATTTTACATGCCTACATGAAATGGAAATTGCAGTGAGGTTTTAAGGTCAGCATGGTCTTGTGACTGAGGTAGGTCTTTACTTCCACATGTATTCTCATACGTGTTAAGCATCTGAAGATGCTAGACGTATAAACCACCGGTATACGTCGATTTGTATATTTCTTTTATATATGATGCAACTAGGAAAAGGTGCAGGCACATTCAAGCATTCTTCAGGAATATGGTGAGATTTCCAAGAGACACGTGCAAAGGGTTACTGCTTAATATTTGGCTCGGCCCAACACCCTAAGTAGTTGCAGAATTGTGAATGTGCAGCTCAAAAGTGAGTTAAGACATGTTGGTATAGGGATTAATGATCAGGCTTCTTTGTAGGAGTGTGTGGAAAGGTACACTTGAAATACGCCACATCAGTGCTTTAAATGGAAAGAAATAAGTGCAGGTAGATTGACCTAGGGGCATTGTAGTGGGCGAGGTTAGAGGCAGTGTGAGACATGATAATATAAAAACACTTTATTTTGCCCTTGATAGTTGTATCAAACCTTTTATATGTGCAGAGAAGGGCATTTACACCCATTGCAGGAGATACCAAAACATGTGAGAAATGTATCACTATAAACAAAATGTAATATCTTGTTACAAAAAATGAATGGCAAACACCACATGTTAATGTTTCCTTGTTTTGTAATATTTGCAGCTTTGTAATATCATATTGTTCCTACTTAATTGCATTTGGCATAATCCTTTTATATTCAAGAGTGCACACACACATACACACAAACAAGTATTCCACACATTTCCTTTCAAATAACTCCTGAGTGTCCCGATTCTCTTCCGCTCTGATTTCATTTCTCTCTCACACTCAAACATACACACAAACAAGCAGACAAACTCTCTCTATCAGTTTTCACATCTGTCACCTCTCGGTCCCTCCCCCTCACTACTCTCCCATTTGTATCTAACTCCATCTCACTCTCTTTACCCCAATTGTATCCTATCATTCTCTACCATCATTCTCTCTATTTCTCCGTACCTCTCTTACTCTTTCCATAGCTGTCTCGATTGCTTCCCCATCTCTATCTGCGCTTACCCTTCTGTCTATCTTTTCCCCTTTAAACTCGTTCTGCTTCTTCTATCTCTGTCCCTTCGATCTTCCCCTTCTCTCACCCTATTTTCCATTCTTTTCCCTCGACAGAAGACCCCACTGCCAGTAAGCTTTCAGTGGCAGACAGTGAGCGCAGCAGGGTTGTGAGCATGTGAAATGTCCAGCAGTGCAGAGGTCGAGCAGAACAATACTGGCCTCTGACGGGAAGGTCATGGGAAGGTCAGTAGACTGTCTCTCACCTCACCTGGGCAGGATGGAGTCCACCTAGGTAATACCCACCACTTCATCCCCACCCGTGATGGACTCAATGTCACATCAGGTAGGCAGGTTGATTTGCAGGGGCAAGTGAGTCAGGGGAAAGACAGTCAGACCCCAGTGAGAGGGCAATAGGTGAAAATGGCTTTTGTTACCTGGGTTACTAAAAAGCCATTACTGGGTAGGCACTCACCCCTCCCACTCATGCAGTATGCACATGTCACTGTACCCCAGGCAATCAAGTTCTCATACACTATCTAACAAGAAGGTCCAGCATGGAGGCTCGGCAGGTGGCTGTTGAGGACAATGAGAGCTGAGTGGGGAGGGGGCAGAGGCCCACTTGCCGCAGCAGCAGTCCTCCAGAAGGCCATTCAGGTCCCCTTGTGCTGCTTGTCACAGCTGAATGACTACTACTAAACAACAGGAACACAGCTGGCTCTCGGCACTGGCTGAGTGCCCACCTTATCAATTCAACCCTGAATACCGGCATTCTCCTTGGCAGTGAAGATTTGCCGGTACTCAGCTTGGTAAAAATAAGTAGTGCCAGTACTTAGTACCTGTGAGTACCGGCCCATTTAAAGCACTGAGCCACATAATTGTTGGTGTCTGCTTGAAATCGGAACTGCATTCTATGAAGTTTTACAATCTGCATGGCCTTGTGATTGAGGTATGTCTGTAGTTCCACATGCAGTTTCATACGTGTTATGCATCTGAAGATGCCAAATGTATAAAACACAGTTATAAGTCTATTTGTATGATTCTTTTATATATGATGCCACTAGGAAAAGAAGACACGTGCATGCATTTTTTCAGAAATATGATGAGACCTACAAGAAACACATGCAAAGGGTTACTGCTTTATATTTGGCTTTGCCCAACCCCCTAAGTAGTTAAAGATTAGTTGAAGAATGGTGAATGTGCAGCTCCAAAGTGAGGTGAGTGTCTGAAAAGTTTAAGCGCTCTGTCCATTATCTCCTTCTGTTTGCTTTTGTCATGTAGTTAGGCTTTGCCTTTAAACTGTGTTAAGTTAGCATGATCTTATTAGAAGTTTAAACACCATTTTACCTCTCTGCTGATTTTGCACACGGCACATATTGTAATTAATGCTTCGAGCCTAGTAGAATATTTTGCTTCACACGCGAATAATATGTTTTCCTATAGTATCAGCTTTGCTTGGTAAGCTATGTCTGAACAGTGAGTGCAGAGGCCTTCAAGGTTATTTCAACACAGTGGTTGTTGTTCGGTCTGATCAGCGCACGTCTTAGACATAACACATAGGCAGCTGTGGCCAACTATGGCTTTTGGAGCGTTTAATAATGCACTGCGCAGAGCATGCACACACACTTGATGACTATTCGCATGCAGAGAGCTGGTGTAGAAGATGATCTGAACCCTTTCTACTAAGACCAGAGGTATGGGACCGCCCTTCTAAAACCCAAAGAGACCTTCTATACTATAATATAATATACTAGCAAGGGCGGGTAAGACTGTGATTCTATTTAGACCTTTTCCCTTTATCATTTTAACATGCTTTCACCCTTTGTATTTTATGGACTAGTAACTACGCTGATAACCTTGTTGCTTATAATATGTTTGCTTGTATTAGCCAAGATACTGCGATTGAGAACACTGCACTAGAAATAAATATTTCAAACTTGCACGTGTCCTCATTTACTCCTCGTTCTGGACTGGTATGATAGTATAACGAAAGAGTGTTCATGTGTTGCACATGACCTGAGGTGTTCTAAGTTCATGTTCTGGGTTGTCTAATCATTGGGGGTGTGTAACAACCAATGAGACACTGATTGCTAGTCTGGCAGGGGATATTGGATACTAAGGTGAGTTTTGGCACACCCTAATTCACTGAGGTCCCAAGTCTCCATGCACAGTTCTGTGTAGGAGCAGAATCCTTGCAACATGGCGCCCAATCGTTGGAGGTCTTATTACGTGACACTTGCGTAGTGCTTCTATCAGTCCTTAACCTCCTTCACTATTGTTTCTGGAAGACAATGGTGTCGGTTAAACCTACCTATAGTTACATAGGTCTTTTCAAGCTTGAATCTTTTCAAACGGTGTTCTTTTAAAATACTACCCAGTTGTGCTACATTGTTTTTGTTGTACATCTTTCTTACTGTGTCACAATGGGTGATGTTGACATACCGCAACATAGTCGTATTGCGCTGCGCAATCATTTGCAGACTTATAACGTCCCAGTTGATGGCATGGAAGTTATTATGGTAGTGAGTGCGGAAGTAGCTTACCCTTTTGAAATGTTCTATTCGTGGGTGACCTTCCCTGCTGTTAACACTTATACTGCTACTGCCGTGACTCAGGAATATGTTCCATATAGGACACAGGAAGTTCTGATTAATGCTTGGCAGCACCGAGTTTGGTTTAATGGTGCCCTACCCCACTCTTTGTTAGATCCAAGGTTAGGTCCTTTGTCCATTCCAGGCGCTACTTGGCCTGTTTTGGCTGGATTTACACTGCATCCTCGTCATGGAGCGATTGACGTTGCAGAAATACGGCTGCTACATACAGTCGCGATTAGTAATTGGGTCGCTAGTACAGTACATTACTCGCAATCTCCCAAGCGGGCCCCAGGTGTTGCGGCGCTTCCAGCTGGGCAGGGCGGAATGAAGCTTAGTCCTGTGATGGTGAGCGCAGTAATGGGCAAGCGCCCCCAGAATAAGGATGATTTTCCTTTCTGGCTTGCTGAAAGGTTTGACCAACTCAAAGCAGTATTTCCTAACACGACTCCTGTAGAAAAATACAGGATTCTAACAATTAGTATGCCTAAAGACTTGATCCCAGAAGCTGGTGACTGTGAATCTTGGGGTAAGATTTCTGCGGCAGTGTATACGAGGTGCTTCGGCACTCCGTCAATGACTGTCCTTCCCTCGGTCATTAAGCGTGTTCAAGATGAGCACGGACCAGAGGCAGCGGTTGAATTGGGTATGTGCCTATGCAGCAGTTTTGACGTAGTTTCCGATCTCGTACTTGCTAATGTCAAGGGAGATGCGGTGAGCTTTCAGGTGTCTAATGCTTTGCTGGCGGTTCCCGATGCCGATAAACCCCGACAGTTACCGAGACTTATTGTAGGGGCTTATAAAGCTGTGGGCCGCATTAGTTTGAGTGTCAAGCCTTTCTCTGTTAAAGAGAAAAAGCAACCCCTAGGGTCAAAGACTGAATCTGACGAACAGCCCAAGGCTAAAAAACAAAATTGGCCCACAAAAAAAACAGGGTAAACAACAATAGCAGAAACAGGAGTCGCGTCCTGCATCTCCAGTGCCTGCATCTAGAGAACGTGTTTATGACTTGCGCGATCACGCGGCGATAAAATCACCTGATCGTTTTCAGGTTTCTGAATAACGCTCTCCTCGTTCTTTTCAGGACTCATCGGCCTCATCGACCGGTGGTGGAGGAGGGGGCAGAGGTCGGGTGGCCAGCAGGGACACGACCAGCCTGCCCAAAAGACGGTAAAGGCAAGCAGGTTGATTGGACACCGAAAATACCCCAGTTTCAGAAAAAGAAAGTTGCTGCCTTAACGGCGAGTTATGCCACAGATAGTGAGAACGCAGCTTCGGAATCAGACATGGGCGCTGACTTTGTTGGACAGCGCGGTGGAGATTACCATAGTACGAGAGGCCCTGTGTCCACTTCTGAAGGTGACAGCGACTGACCAATATGTTGTTGTGGAGACAGCTGATACCAGAGTAGCTCGCCCTGATAGACTTTATGAAATAGTCCTTTTAATTGAAGGTGAAATACAACGTACCATAAAAGGGGTGTTTTGGGAAAATCTTACGACTACCTATGACATTTTGTTAGCGGAGGCTGACTGGCCCCCACCTTTTGTCCTCGCAGCTCCCAGGGGGGAGGAGGTAATCCTCCCTAGTTTCACGCACACTGTCTCAAAAGAGCATGCGCTGAATTTTGCAGAAGAGTGGGCTAAGGCTCTTGCGCCTGCTTTGTACCGTACTCATTGTGGATGGGATACATTTTCCCCACACCACGAAATTCCCTTAGGATCTATGCCCCAGCCTCAACCTCAATATCCCATCCGACGTGAAGCTAAGGCTTCCGTTGCAGAAATCCTTGAGCAATTGGAATATCAGGGTGTAATTGAAACTTGTGAGTCACCGATGATAACCCTCTTTTTACTGTGACCAAGCCAGACAGCTCATACCGTTTAGTATTGGATTACCGGCATTTGAACTTGCATTGTCGTACCTGTGCAGTACAGAATACCCACGGCTCTGCTTTGGTGGATGGACTTGTGCGTAAGCTGTTTAAAACCACACTTGACATATCCAACATTTTTTTTTGCCCACAATTTGGACGGACTGATTTTCCAGTGGACCATTTTTACCTGTGGCGGGAATTGGAGCCAGTATAAACGTTTGCCTATGGGCTATAAAATAGTCCAGACATGTTTGTTGCCCGTATAGTCTCTCTCATAGAGGGGGTGGACACAGATTCGTGTTCGTATGTGGATGACATATATCTCGCAGACGACGAGCTTTGGGCGCATCTGTGTCGCATTGACCGCATAATTTGTAACTTTGCGGACAATGGTTACAAGTTCAACTTTGCAAAGTCTCACATTGCTGAGTACACAGTGTTGTTCCTGGGCTACAAGCTCAACAATGAAGGTCGAGAATTGGCTCCTCACTTCTTGAAGAAATGCGCACAGTTGCGGGCTCCTACAACTGTGAAAAAATTACAGTCGTTGCTGGGATTTTTGAATTTCGGGCATACTTCTATTCCCGAATATGCCCAGCGTATCGAGCCTTTGTATGCTTTGATACAACCTACTTTTACCAAATCTTGCTGGCTGCCAGAACATTCAGCTATTTTGCAATCTTTGCAGGCTGATCTTCTAGAATCTAAATTCTTACTGACGCGTGAAAACCACACCAACCTGGTGATCAGAATCATCCCTGGGGCGGTGGGGTTCACGTACTTTACTTTTAACGAAGGAGGCACAGTACCTATTGCTTACAAGTCACACTTGTACACTTCGGCGGAAATGCAGTTTTCCTCTGTGGAAAAAGTTTTGACAGCAGTGCAAATGGCGATTTTTAAGGAACGTGCACTGTCCCAGTGAAAATGCATGTTGGTTGCTACCCCGTATCCTGTACTAGAGGCAGTGACGAAGGCCAGTGCACTAAATTCAAATGCATTGCACCCACGGTGGATACAATGGGCAGCATATTTGACGTCTACGGATATCACGTTTATTTTTGATGCATCCCTACAGTCGCAGGAGTTTTTGCAGTATGAATTTGTTCATCCTGCGCCTTAGACTATGCGGCCTTTGGAGGATTTCCATTGCATCATATACACTGATGGTTCAGCTCAAGTTGCACATGGGTCTAAGCACGCATACGTTTCAGCTTGTGCCATTGTGGTAGGTACCATGGTGAATGATGAGTTCAAGTCCAGAGTCGTGCACACGCAGACTTTAGGGGACTGCACCGCACAATTAGCAGAGCTTCGTGCTCTGATGCTTGCATTGGAGTACGCTTATCCTAGTGTGACAACTCTTATTGTGAGTGATTCTTACTACTGTCTACAGTCTGACAACGAAAACCTGTTCTTTTGGATTCAGAATGATTTCGTGATTCCAAAGGTAGCACAATAAAATACAAAATTATCTGTGTCCGAGTGGCTGAGCTTAAAGAGCAGTTGCCACTCGTGTATGTAATTCAGACTCTTGGTCATCAGCGTGTGGGAGTCCACGCTGTTTGCAATTCGTTGGCTGATGAGGCCGCAAAATCAGCAGTATCGTCATATTTGGTTGCAGCAGTTACACGTTCCAAAACTAAGATCGATGATGATATCTTGGCAGCTGTTGCTGCGACTGAGAAGGGAAGTAAATATCCTAAGGGATTCCCTTCGAAGTATTCATACCACTTAAGTCCTGATAAAGTTCCTTATGTGAAAATACCTGACGTTTGTGAGAAGTTGATTCCCAACGCTGCCTGCAGGCCCACACTGATTGCAGCAGCCCATGAAGGTGTAGCTTCTGCGCATGCGGGCGTTTCAGCTACTGTAGCTCAGTTACAACAACGTTTCTGGTGGCGTGGACTGTACATACAGACCCGTGATTATGTCCTTCAATGTGACATTTGCCAGCAGATTAAGCCTTCAATTGCTACGCGTCCGCCCCAGACACAGTTGTACATTTCTAATAAACCACTTGGATGTGTTTACTTAGATCACTGCAGTCCTTTTTCTTCTGATACTGCGTATAAATACATCTTAGTAGCAGTTGATTCATGCACACGCTTTGTGTGGGTGTGGCCACATCGCAGCGCTGATTCATGAACTGTCATAAGAGACTTGCATGTCTTTGTAGGGATTTTGCCTGTAGTACCTTCCATTCGGATCAGGGTCCGGCTTTCGCCTCTAAGACGTATAAGGATACCATGACTTCGTTGGGGGTCCAAGCCAAGTCTTTGTCTCTATACCGACCTGAGGGTAATAGTGTTGTGGAACGAATGAACCGAGATTTAAAGCAGTCTTTGACAGCTAGAGTTATAGGCACTGGCAGAAACTGGCTGGCCCACCTCAATAGCGTGCAGCGTGCTCTTAATAATCTCCCTAGAAGGTCTCTGGGTGGGTGTACCCCATACGAAATGCTCTTTGGTATCAAGATGTTTGTACCGGACCTTGACGGTCTAGACCAGGCGGCGGTTGCTGCCTCCTTTGACGTAGATGAACATTGCAATGTTTTACAGGATCTACAAAAGACGAGAGACAGTCTTGCAAAGGAACATTTGCCCTCCACCTCGGATGATGCGTTGCAGATCCCGGTAGTTGGCTGGCTAGCCCAAGTTGGAGAACTGGTTCGAGAGAAGATCGAAAACAAGAAAGAATTTGGTCCCTCTTATTGAGCCCCGGTTCCAGTGCTTGGTGTGAAGGGCACAAGAACAGTAATTTTACCACCTCTTCCAGCTCGTAAGGAGAACAGGTATATCTCCATTGACAATGTCAAGATACATAGAGTGGCCGATCCTTCTTAGTATGACACCGGCAGTCTCATGTCCTTCGATTTTGAGAAATTCTGTTTTGACCCCGGCTTCTAATCCAATGCCTGATGTTGCAATCGAGATGCCTGCTATTTCTATTCCTTTATTGAGTACACTGCCTGGTGCTCAACTTGATCAAACTGATTACACTTACCCAACTGACTTATCAATGCCTGATTTGCAAACTCGTTTGGCTACAGAATCCAGATTTTCATTTGACACTGATTCACACACATCGAAGAAGCCTTCAAAATTGACTGTTTTGGTAAGACTGTTTAAAAAAAATGTTTTGATCCCCTTCCTTGGATCTACATTTGGTTGGTGCTTTTTTCGATTTACCTTTTTTATGTCAATTGGCTTTGTGGCGTATTTTTTCCGACTCGTGAATGGACACTATGTCGAGGAGAGAACATGCATCCAACATATCAATGGAACATTGGCTCCCCGTTCCTCATCACACAGATTGAAGACGGACCTGGCTTTTGTTAATATCACTGCTTGGCCTGTCTTAGATGGGATTGTTTGGGATGCTGTCCGATTTCAAATCCATGAGGTTATAAATGTCCCTAATGTGCTTAGAGTTTCTATGGGGGATGTAGTTAAACAGAATGTACGTTCTGATGATTGGGATGTTCAGGCCGTAGAATCATTGTTTTCTGATTTGAAATATTATGCTGCCTTTGATGCTGAAGATTTGTATTTGGAGTCTGCTAATTACGGTGATTTATATTGTTTCCAACATTTTGGCAATCACTACCTGCATAAAACTAATACCAAGAGGAGCACTGTCAATTATACGAAATGGGAACATTGTCCAGCTCCTATACAGTGCAGTTCTGCTTCCTTTTTGAAAATAAATGTGAATGTAAATGTGGGATTCTTGTAAAGCGCACTGTTACTCTAACCGAGTGTCCTGGCACTGCAGACCGCTGGGGAACCCGTCCTGGTTTTCCGTGTGAGATGGTCCCTTTCTGGGTATCTCCAGGGTGAGACCAGCCATCCCTGGCGTCTGTGGGGGGCCGTTGTAGAGATGAGGCAAGCTTAATGTCCAGAGTTACCGAGTGTGTTCCCTGGTTAGAGTAGGCACTGAGGCGAGAATTATCGAGTCCATGACCCTGCCGCGTCGGGAATTGAACCCTGGTTCCGGGCCGTTCTCTGCTTACAAGTCTGCCACCTCTAACCACTGAGCCACACCTCTCCACGTAAAGGCTCACTTACTTTACCGATTTTAATCAGTCTAATCCCAATGCATTTTATTTTAAAATGACTGAAAAGTCCACATCCAAGGTTAGACTTGCCGAAAATAAATTATTGTATTCGAAGTCCTTTCTATACCAATTGGCTGTTGGGGGCTACGAGTTGTGGAAGGATACCATTTACCTTAAATGTTTGGGGTTCTAAAAACTGGCAAGTGCAAGGAACTGAGGCTTTGCACCGTGCATTCCTCATCCCGAACCATATGTTGTTTTTGAATGCTACAGTTTCACAGATAAACACAACAGTGGTCCCTGGCAGGGAGATGAATGAATGAAAATGAATATAGACTCAGTCAGTTCTATATTAATGAAAACATACCCAGCTGGGCAGAGGTCTTCAAAGTATATATTTCAATCAAAATATGCAAAACAAAATAACACCTTCAACAAATCACGTGCGTGGGGCACAAGCCTGTACCCAACCACGACCATACACAGACAAAAACATACACAAAGGGCTTACAAGGCAAAAGTCAACAGTCTCTGTAAAGTTCCAATTTTTGGACAGAGAATTACTTATGGGTACCATTACATAGTTTTGTATTCAGAATTCCACAAGTATATGGTACACAGTAGGTCGACGACGTTTCGGACCCCCTTGCTAAATAACGGGGTCCATCATCAGGACAAAGCAATGGTTGCCTTTTTGGTTATTAGCCTCTTTAGCCAGGACAGCAGTGTGCTGGCTCATATAAGAGCGCGCAGACGGTCGATTAATTCAGGAACAATTGAATAAATTAGTCCAGGATATTTCAATGTATCAATTCGAAATTTTTCGAGGGTCCAGAGGCGGGAGAGGATTAGTTTCTCTTGTCCTCTTGTACCTTGAAAGCCGGGTAATACCGGGAGCGCCGTGTCGCGCTCGGGTCCTGGAACCAGGGGGGCCGGATCAGTCGGCAAGGCTTGTGTTCCTGACCAGGAACACAAGCCTTGCCGACTGATCCGGCCCCCCTGGTTCCAGGACCCGAGCGCGACACGGCGCTCCCGGTATTACCCGGCTTTCAAGGTACAAGAGGACAAGAGAAACTAATCCTCTCCCGCCTCCGGACCCTCGAAAAATTTCGAATTGATACATTGAAATATCCTGGACTAATTTATTCAATTGTTCCTGAATTAATCGACCGTCTGCGCGCTCTTATATGAGCCAGCACACTGCTGTCCTGGCTAAAGAGGCTAATAACCAAAAAGGCAACCATTGCTTTGTCCTGATGATGGACCCCATTATTTAGCAAGGGGGTCCGAAACGTCGTCGACCTACTGTGTACCATATACTTGTGGAATTCTGAATACAAAACTATGTAATGGTACCCATAAGTAATTCTCTGTCCGAAAATTGGAACTTTACAGAGACTGTTGACTTTTGCCTTGTAAGCCCTTTGTGTATGTTTTTGTCTGTGTATGGTCGTGGTTGGGTACAGGCTTGTGCCCCACGCACGTGATTTGTTGAAGGTGTTATTTTGTTTTGCATATTTTGATTGAAATATATACTTTGAAGACCTCTGCCCGGCTGGGTATGTTTTCATTAATATAGAACTGACTGAGTCTATATTCATTTTCATTCATTCATCTCCCTGCCAGGGACCACTGTTGTGTTTATATGATTAAGCTCCCCGAGGTCCCTCGCTGATACCAATTGGGGTCCCCTTGTTGTCTAAAATAGATACAGTTTCACAGATGACTTGCTTTGGGTTGGCTACTACTAAAAAATTAAATGCTCCTTCTTTTCCTGGAATTGGAAGAATATTCCGGTTGGAATAATGCCACTCAGTTTTCGATCTGAGAATTGCAAACTCTGTTGCTAAATTCTTCTTTTAACATTTCCAGTTTGGATCCCAAAGGCTGGTTACTCTGGCACAAAAGTGCTGACTCTTGCCACCATCATTTTCTGGGTTTACCTATTCTGTACGCAAATTATGTCAGAATTGGCTCAAACACTCTACCTTGGCGTCAGTTAAACTACATTTGTCTAAACTGCCTGACGATGTTGACCTGAATGATTTTATAAAGGGCCCGGCTAACGGTAAATCTAAAAGATGGATATATGCTGTTAATAACGAATTCTGGAAAACATCCCAGATTGAGGCAACTACCCGCCTCAGAGCTATAGATCAAGCTAATTTCGAAAAAGTGCTGGCAGTTGTTGATAATAGCATAAACACGCTCTCTTCCCGCATTTACACATTAGACAATATTGTATCATCTGTTGTTGACATTGTGCAAGATGAAGTGTCTGTTCTGTATCATGGGCAAAATCAATTGTGTTCCATTATGCAGTTTGCATGGACCTTGCAGACCCTTAAGGCTGGCAAAGTGCCATGGCATTACATGAATACGTCGTCATTGTTTGTCCCATTTAATTTGACTAAAAAGCAACGTTTACTTTCGATGAAAGATGCATCTTTTTCTATGTTACACATTGAAAGGTTGGAATCTTTAACATTTTCTGTGGCAGAAGCCAATACTGCTACGTGGCTTATCCATGGGTTGATAACACTCCCATTCAAGTTCGAGGGATGTATGAAGTACTTTGCCATTGGTAGATACGAGCCTCTTGGAAGTTCTTATCTCCATGAAGCGTGGTCGCTTCTGTTTACCTACAGATGCCTTAGTGAGGGTAAAGAAGTTTATTTGAATGGTGAAGAATGCACTGAAAGACCAGATCACTCCTTGATTTGTAGACATATCCAATTACATGGCTCTTGTAATCAGAATTAGCCTAATTTGGCCTGTATTTTGAAAGGCACACCTGTGCCTGCTATCGTTCCCACATTCACGTTACTGGCAAATGGAAGTTATTTACTTTTAAACGATGAAGATTGTTGTGGGTTATTAAAAGGTATTGTGTTATAATCGACTGTTGCATTTCCCCTTGCCTATGTTTCTCTTCCTTCTGCTCTGCCAGAATGAGTGTTGGTGTGCCTGGAGATGTCTGGAATGTTGGATGATTGATGATGTCATGGAATGATGGGTGCCTGGTGAGGTTGGGAGTGCCAGTTGGAGTGTGCAGGCTGAGCAGGACAGAGGCTGCTCCTGGTGCGGCATCACATGGACTTACCATCTTCCTGTGTCTAATTGATGTTGTTAACTTATCAATAAAGCGCCAAGATGCTCCTTCCGGAGCGAACGCCGCGCTTTACAAATACCCCTACAAATACAAATACAAATAAATCTACTATATTTATCTACACATCATCCGGCTACTGAGGATTACTTATTTACAATATATTGCTTATGTCGTTACCGTTAGTGAGCGGGTAGTTTGCTGTAAGAATGTAATGTATCCACCCTCGCATGGGAAACTTGATGTTTCCATCTGGCCTAAGATTCCGACCTTGAAAGCAGAGTTCAACAAGATGAGTCGCATTGGAGCTCTATTGTCCCAAAAAGAAGTTGCTCTCACATCTGCGCGTGAAACATTCGTCCTTCACGTGGCTAACACCCGCACAGAAGTGCATTCTTTATTAAATACTGATTTACCCTTGCATTTCGGTGAGTTAATTCACACTATCTTCAATACATCCTCCACAACTGGGCTGGCTCAATTTTTTAAAGTTGTAAGCAGTGGCCTTGTGACTTCTTTTCAATCTATATTTGGTGTGTTTCCAGCATTCTTCCATTCTATTTTTTCCAGCCTGTTTGGTGGATTTCCCTTACTGCTGGCTCTGGCTGCTGGCGTACTTTTGCTGTTTTGGTTGTTTCAAAATGGATGCACATCCTGTGTTACAAGGAGAGCTGTCTCGGCTGGGGCTGCTTCTCACCCGAATGCTTGAGTACTATGGAGCGCTTCCTCTTGCTACATTGAGTGCAGCCTATGGATTATCGTTTCGATTTTCCTACTTTACATGCGTCCAGCCTGTCTTTCATTGCCTGAGTTGCGACTTTGAATGAGCCCTGGATTTGTGTCTCTGCAACACAGTGTCTCGCGATGCGGATTATAATCAACCAATGAGCCCCTTAGTTGCTCATGAATTGCTTTGTTCTGATGGAGGGATTATGGCCTTTGCAGCGATGCATGGAATACTGTGTCGTTGGAATGTATTTACAGCGGCGCAAGATTTCTTGGCATGAAGCTTCATTGAAAACCCACTAAGTTGTCCTCTGATGGTGCTAGAGGCTCCGGTAATTGAGGAACATGTATGTTCTTTCAATTTGTTAAATTGGATGGGCGAGTTATTTTCAGATGAGAACAGTGACTTCCTGTTGGAGGCTGTTACTGCATATTTTGCATATTCATTTTTGGATAGAGACATGTCTTGGTCTCTCTTCCATGACCGAGGCCACTTATTGTACGTCTGATATTTTGGTATGGATTTTTTCTTTCCCAGCCCAGGCCTATTGACTTTATTTTGCCCACTGGCTACATTTTGCATTAAACTTTTTGTTCAAATTTTTTGTTTTGCGAATTTGGACCTGACTATGGTTCTTCAACTCTGCATTCCTAAATTTGCCCCCTATCTTATCTTATCTTATCTTATCTTATCTTATCTTATCTTATCTTATCTTATCCGTGCTCGGATCAAGGGAGGGTGTCATGTATTAGGCTTTGCCTTTACACTGTGTTAAGTTAGCATGAGCTTATTAGAAGTTTAAACGCCATTTTACCTCTCTGCTGATTTTGCACACTGCACATATTTTAATTAATGCTTTGAGCCTAGTAGAATATTTTGTTTCACACGAGAATAATATGTTTTCCTATATTTACAGCTTTGCTTGGTAAGCTATGTCTGAACAGTGAGTGCCGAGGCCTTCAAGGTTATTTCAACACAGAGGTTGTTGTTCGGTCTGATCAACGCACGTCTTAGACATAACACATAGGCAGCTGTGGCCGACTCTGGCTTTTGGCGAATTTAATAATGCACTGCGCAGAGCATGCACACACACTTGATGACTATTCGCATGCAGAGAGCTGGTGTAGAAGATGATGTGATCCCTTTCTACTAAGACCAGAGGTATGGGGCCGCCCTTCTAAGACCCAAAGAGACCTTCCATACTATAATATAATATACTAGCAAGGGAGGGTAAGACTGAGGTTCTATTTAGACCTTTTCCCTTTATCATTTTAACATGCTTTCACCCTTTGTATTTTATGGACTAGTAACTATGCTGATAACCGTGTTGCTTATAATATGTTTGCTTGTATTAGCCAAGATACTGCGCTTGAGAACACTGCACTAGAAATAAATATTTCAAACTTGCACGTGTCCTCATTTACTCCTAGTTCTGGACTGGTATGATAGTATAACGAAAGAGTGTTCATGTGTTCCACGTGACTTGAGGTGTTCTAAGTTAATGTTCTGGGTTATGTAATCATTGGGGGGGTGTAAGAACGAATGAGACACTGATTGCTAGTCTGGTAGGGGATTTTGGATACTAAGGTGAGTTTTGGCACACGCTAATTCACTGAGGTTCCAAGTCTCTATGCACAGTTCTGTGTAGGAGCAGAATCCCTGCGACACTTTGTTTGCCCTAGGTTGGCAGGGTATGCCCAGACGTGGATCACTTGCACACTTTGCCACTGGATTTAAACTAACCTGGCTGATGAAGGGTGTTACCCAGAAACCGGCCCAAGGATGCTTTTTTCCAGTACAGGGAAGACCTGGCTTGACAGTTCGGGCTGGACTGTTCCCATGAGGCACAGGGTCAAGACTGATTTGCATATAGCTGGGTCTGACCTGAGGTGGCAAAGTCAGCTAAAGAATGATGATGGATTCAACCCAGATCTGTGACTGGGGGTGAGTGTCTGAAAAGTTTCGGCACTCCGTCTATCATCTCCTTGTGTTTGCTTTGTTCGCCCTAAGTTGGCATGGTATGCCCAGGCGTGGGTCCCTTGCTCACTTTGCCACTGGATTCAAGCTAGCCTGGCTGATGAAAAGTGTTACACAGAAACAAGTCCCAGGATGCTTGGTTCCAGTTTAAGGAAGACCTGGCTGGCAGTTCGGGCTGGACGGATCCCATGAGGCACAGTGTCAAGACTGATTTACGTATAGCTGGGTCTGAACTGAGGTGACAAAGTAAGCTAAAGAATGATGATGGATTCAACCTCGATCTTTGACTGGGGGTGAGTGTCTGAAAAGTTTCAGCACGCCGTCCATCATTATTATTATTATTATTAGGATTTGTATTGCGCAAAATATCATTCCCAGAGGGATCTTTTGGCGCCCTTGGAGGCACACTACTAGTAGATTATGACAGTATGGCATTTAGAACATCCAGGTGTTTAACAGCTCCTTAAACTGTATCAGAGTTGAGCAGGCTTGTATCTCATCTGGTAGTCTGTTCCAATGAAACTGGGCAAGATGAGAGAATGCCTGCCCCCCCATTTAGCTTTGCTGATTCTGCATGGACAGAGCAATTTCGGATTGCTCGATCTAAGTTGGCGTACAGGAACATACGGGATAAGCTTCTTCCTTGGGTATGCCGGACCCATCCCCTGCAGTGCTTTAAACACTATGGTCAAGAGCTTAAACACTGCTCTCTTCCTGATAGGCAGCCAGTGCAGTTGTTGCAAGAGAGGTAGTGACGGGGTGCGGACTAGTTTGTTGAGAGTCAGCCACGCTGCCGTGTTTTGGATAACCTGTAGCCTAGATGAAAGATCTTCCCTAATTCCTACTAGTAGTAGATTGCCGTAATTTATTCTACTGTTTAGTAGTGCCTGCATTAAGGTCTTTATGGCCTCCGGGGGGATCCACGGAAACATTTTCCTCAGCATCCACGTTATTCCAAAGCACGTCGCGGAAACCGCTCTCACATGATCCTCCAGCGAGAGTTTATTATCGATCATGATTCCCAGGTTCCTTACCAAGTTCCACGGGCCACCAATCCTCGGACGACCATAGATCCACAGCCTTCCCGAACAGGAGAATCTCCATTTTATTGGAGTTCAGGTGAAGGAAGTTCTTGCTCATCCACGTGGCAATTTTTAACATAAAATACTTAAATTTTGCTCCGGTTGCCAAGGGATCTGTCTCGATGGGGACTATCACTGAGTGTGGGATAGTGCAGAATGAATAGGTTCCTCACGTATGAGGAGTCCTTTGTTTGAGCCGGATTTACTCAGTTTGAGGAGTCCGTTACTCAGGACTTCATGTTTCCGTTAACCGGCTCAGGAGGGTTCATGCGTTCTCCTGTGTTAGCGCACTATCCCCTGCCTATAACAGACCGTACTAAGAAAGGCGACACATTAAACAACATAGCGGTGGTTCCACGCCGGGTACCAAGAGGAATAAGTCTCAATGATTAAGACACGCTATACGAGAGTGTGGTCCTGATGAGAACTCAACAAATAGGAGAAGTTCGAAACGCGTAGACCTTGTCTTGTAGGATGCCATAAAAAGTTGTAAAAAGTGTTTCATTGTTCACAAAAGATTTACAAATAGGTTGAAAAATTGTCTATGGCACCATTTAAGATTGAATTTATACTGAACTGGATCTAAGTATTTGTTGTTTTGTTTTATAGAGAGTGTGTGAGAGTGGTTGACTGTGATTGTTTGTGATTCACAATGTGATAGAGAGTGGGGAGTGTTTTAAATGTATAAAATGTGTTCCAATTTTCGTATGTTATAAGTGTCTTTCAACTGGAAAAAGAATTAATAATCAGAGGGAAAAAAAAAAACTTCTCAATGAAAAAATAAAACTAATAAAATTGAAGATTTATTCATGAGACATTGATCCCCTTACTTTGTGTTTAAATCGATTGTGAGATTTCAAGGTAGTGTGAATTTTGTTAAAACGGCAGCATTGGCGTTCTTTGTTCCTATCTATCTAAGGCTTTGTCACTTCCCTCACCTCCTTCAAATGAGGGCGCTTTAAATGCCCGACTAAATGCAGCCGGAGTGACTTTCCTCCAAGCTCTACGAAAATTATCTCTACATTGGGACTTGCTTCCAATTTCTGACCTACTAAAGGAGAATTGAGTGCCAAATGATCGGTCCAGGGTAATGCCAATGGAGGTTCTACAGATACATGTAAGTGCAAAAAAATGATGTCCAGGGTATGTCTTGCTACATGTGTAGGTTCATGAATTCTTGAAGACAGGCCTAGCGACTCCATGGCCGACAGAAAGCATGCCGATCCTGAATTGGATAGGTCATTTAAGTGATGGTTAAAATCCCCGACCAGAAAAAAATAGTCAGAATGCAAGATGTAGGGGGCAAGAGTCTTCAATACACCTTGGGCTATATTTATATATAAAACATATTTAAACTTTACAGAAACACACAGTCACTGGATGATGTCATCAGTGATGTCATTTGAGATGTCATCAGTGATGTCACTGACCATGTCATGAATGATGTAATATGTGATATCATCAGCAGTGCATTGCTGGGGCGTACGTTATAGTTAGCTGAACTAACTATAATGGCCGAATTTCTCTTATTTTGAACGAGTGAAATGTCCAGCTAACTATAACGTCCCTGTCCCTCGGATTGTTTCTTTTATCTTTTTCTTTACTCTTTCTTTTGATGACTGAATAAATAGAGCAAAACAGCCTAGATGACTCAGTGAATATAGCGAAAGAGCCAACATGTGTTTCGTGCACATTTGCCCTTCTTCAGGGCTGTTAGACACAGAAATCATATATCCAAATGTATCACCTTAAATCTTAACGAAATTACATCAATTTAACAAAATGATATTACACAATGTTCCTCACACATTGACTTAGACTTCTCTTACATATACACCTAAATGCAGAGAAATTCTACATGTACAATTCGTATACAAATAACCTTAAATTACCCAAAATTAGTAAAAAATGCATTATATTCACATTTAATAGCATTCTTGTACTTCGCTTTCAATCAATTCTTATTCAAATTATTTTCTTTCCTATCAGATTTACTAGAAGTTACGATAAGAAGGATATTTACCTATTGAGGCACTCTACTTGTTATTTCCTCATCAGTCTTGTCTCCTCAATCTCATTCAATCAAGTGTCTCTGCGTAATTAACACTCTCCAAAGCAAATGAACACAGATGGACAATGTAATGGAAACGATGGTCTCTATACTATAAATAATAATATTATTTTGTAGTATTACTAAGGTTTAACCCATACTAACATATTTAAACATGATGTTTGTCCTAAACAAACCCGCAAGTCAATGCGAAATTTTAATAAAATTGAGTAATGACTTAGGGAGAAATATAGATGAAAACCAGTTTACCACTCAAAGTTCATATGAGTTGTATCTTCTGTTTTTTGCAAACTATTTATAAACTTCAACTGAGATTCTCACCTGTAGTGAAATCGTATAGCATCACTTTTTCAAAAATTCATTACAACAGTCACTGGTCAAAGAGATGTAATAACCTTGAGTTCCCCTTGATGTGGGTCTGTGAATAAATCAGATGTGATTCTTATTCTGCACTAAGTCGGGCACAGGTTACTGGCCCGATTGACCAGTTCATATCTAGGGCAAATGAAGCCATTGATCAAGGTATACTGCTCTTGGACCGACATGTATCCCACGACTTGGCCCATGCAAAACGGTCCTCTCTAGGCCTCTTGGCTCAAGCACAAACTCCTATTCACCATCAGGAGAGGGTCCCTGTGATAGAAACACGAGCAGAAATCAATGGCCTGCCCAACTTGGTTAATTTGTCGGCTTCTCCATCACTGCTGGATTCACAGATAAGTCAGACTCTTGATGGAACGCTAGCCATTTTTGCGAGCCCGGCCCAGGTGGATCCTGTACAGGTTCACCTTAGGGGGATAAGAGAGGGTGCTATTTCTAAGCGGACTAACTTAAAGAAATGAAAACCCAATAAAGCAGCTAAACCATTGCCCAATACCCAGGGGATGGGAAGTTCTATACTAGAGTCAACTGGACATAATACACAGCCGACTGTACAGATGTCTGAAAATAATATTACAAATTTTTCCTCAAATATTGAGGACCCTGAGGATATTGTTAATATCACAGATGCTGAAATCACGGGTGAAGGCAGCAAACAACTATTGGCCAGGATTGAAGAATTTATTAAGATCCAATTCCAGCCAATCCAAATGAGCCTTGTTATTATTTAGAAACAACTAGCTGCTGTGACTTCAACCCTGAAAACTTTAAATAACCCTAAGGGCCAAGGGGCTACTACTGTAGGGGACACAAAAAACAAGTCTGTCGCTACCACGACTGGGCAAAGTACCAAAACACACCTGTCGGACTGACAGACCCTAAACCGAAGCCCCCCCAAGTTACTACAAATACGGTCCCTGATGTCCAAAAAACACCAGCCCCTACAAATGTTCCCATTAAAGCTGTCCCTAAACCTGTTGCCCCAAGCAATCAACCCTCGAGCTCCCTCCACGTAGGAGAACGGGCTAAGGGTGGGGGAAGCAAATTCGTAACCCCCCCAATAAATCTACTGCCTGAAGCAAGCCCATTTGTGGTAATTATGACGGGGGTCCCTGAGCTGAGTCAAAATATCGAGGAGCCTACCTGGTCTTTAAAAAATCAAGTACAGCATTGGCTGAACATCAATAGACCATTGCCACAAAATTGTGCTAGTAGGATCAACATGGTGCGCAGGGTTCCCTGGATCGGCCCCAAATTAAAAAAAATTAAGGGTGACTGTATTATAGTCAACTTTGAGGACCCCCGTACTGTTGAGCATATCTGCTCATGGGGCTCCTTGGCTAAGGAGGATGGAATATGTACTAAACATTTATCGTTTTTCTACCCTCCAGCAGCCAATTTCATTGAAGGCCCAGATTGGTCTTGGAACCAAACGGGCAGTTGGGATAGGGGTTGGAATCAAGTAGGTAACAGGCAGGGGAGAAGAGATTGGGTGGATTGCATGGGTACCAATAGGAGAGATACAATACGTGGGGAAGGATGGGGGGGATACCAACCTATAACAGATACAACTGTTTAGAAATTGTCGATTGACCACCATCATGTATAGAGCAGACCAGTGTAGGTCCACTAAAAGCAGATGTAAAATTTGCACACTCAGGTACAAGATCTACTAATGACCAATCCCTTGAAACCATGAATAGACCAATCGGAACCCCAAACCCACCCAATAATTTGCTCATCTTCAAAACCACAGTTAGTCAAGGTCCTTTAGCGATTAAGGCGGATGGCACAACCACCGCAGAGGGAGAAACTGAATCCATCCAACTAGTGGAGCTTCCAAATGACATTGAGGTGCCTGGGGGTCCAATAGACCGCTGATTAGAAGGAATTTACGAGTGAGGAAAAATGGTCCACTTACAAAAAGACATAGCTTGTCCCTACTTTCCTGGAACATTGCGGGTCTCTCAAAAAAATCTAAGGACGCGACTTTCTTAAGCTTTGTGGCCCAGTTTGACGTGATCTGTTTGCAGGAGACTTGGGATGAGGGTGAGACTCATCTGGAGGGTTATAGCACACACGCTGTACCGGCGAACAAATCGGGCAGAGGTAGATGCTCTGGCGGCCTATCCACTCACTTCTCTAATCTGGCTAATCTAACTGTAATTAATTTGGACACTATAAACTGCCCACATAAATATAGGCAATTTTTTCAAACCTTTTATATTGAGGGGGAGGGGTCTCAGAGTTTGCTCCTCATAAATGTATACAATAACATACCAAGAGAAGAGCAAAAGCTGGTTTTAGAAGAATTAAATGGAGTTATCAGCAGGAGGCTGGATACAGAGCAGACGGACATTTGTTGCATTATCACAGGCGATTTCAATTGTCACTTGTGCGCCCAAAATGGGGAACAGTCATGCGGTATAGTTGATTTAAGGGGTGACCCCAGTACGCATTTTGAACGTTCTACTTTTGGTCATTTACTAAATACTATGATGCACAACCTTAATCTTGGTTTTGCAAATGAGTTAAATGATCCCCAGGTAAACTTTGAACCCACATTTATTGGCCGGGGCCTAGTTTCCATCATTGACTATATGCTGGTTTCTACTAATTACCATCACAGCATTCGGTCTTTTAGTACCAAAAAAATCGCACTCAGTGATCACTATCCGATCAGTGCCACTTTCGACTTGGGCCCCAGAGATAACCAAGCTACAGACCTGGCAGAGGTACTATACTGCCACGGGGTCTCTCTGGCTAGGTTTAATGGTTACGCAATTAAGTGGTGTAAAGTCAATCCTGAGAAATGTATCCATGATCTAGTGTCTGACGACCCCAACTCCTTTATGATATGCCTTGATGATAATCCTAACCCCTCAATGGTTGTAACAGCTTTTGGGGAAATCACATCTAAAATAAGCAGTAACCTAGTTAGTAAGAGGAAGAAATGTGATAAGGATAGAAAAGTGGGCTGGTTCAGTTCTGGCTGCACTAAAGCTCACCAACATCTAAAGGAAGTACTGAAGAGGGTTCCAAGAGACCAAATTGAGATTAGGGGGGCAAGAGCAGCCTATAAATTTGCGTTACACAAACGGAAATTGGAACTTAAGGAAGCGGCTTGGGAGGCCCTGCGAAGGGCTAGCGAACTAAGAGATAACACTATGTTCTGGAGAGAGGTCAACGCCCCTTTTTTTAATGACAGAGAAACAGACTCGATTGAGATCGCCATTGAAGAATCTGTCTGGGTTAATTACTTTACAGATCTGTTTAAAAAAGATGACCTGGACAGATCAGAACATACTCCTGTAGTGGATTTATCCCACCAGGACTCTTCATTAGTAGATGTTTCTATAAATGCTTTTCCACTACAGATACTTTTTACATTAGCAGAGGTTGAGTTGGCACTACAGGAAAGCTCCAAATCTAAAGCCCCAGGCCCAAACGGGGTTCCTGTGTATATCTATAAAGATAATATGGATCTTTGGGCACCACTGCTGACTAATGTTCTTAATAGCTATAACACAATTGGCTTTCCAACAACATGGCAGGAGGCAGTCGTGGTGCCCATTTTCAAAAAGGGAAACCGCCAGGACCCTAAATGTTATAGCCCGATTTCCCTGTTAGATTCAATAATGAAAGTAGCTGGCCGAATCATCCTGAATAGGCTGCAATCCTGGGTCAAGGATATGGGTATCCTTTCCAGATTTCAGTACGGATTCAGAGAGGGGATGGGGACCACTGAGCAAGGTCTCAACCTGTCACTAATTATAGGGAAATACATGGCAGCTAAGAAAGGTGATCTCTTTATGACATTTGTCGACTTAAGTTCAGCCTTCGACTGCCTTAGTCACAGTGTCTTGTGGAAAACCCTGACTGAACTGGGGATTGATAATTCCATTCTTGACTTTTTAAAGGAGCTTTACAGGGGGGTAGGTGCGAGGGTCCGACACGGGAGAAATGGGGAATGCACGTCAAAATTCCCCATTAAAAAAGGGGTGCGCCAAGGCTGTATATTGGCGCCACTCCTTTTTAACTTATATATTAATGGTGTGGCAGAACACTTAATGACACTTGATGTAGATTACCCCCAAATAGATGGCTGTGCTGTTCCAATTTTACTTTATGCTGACGACGCAGTCATCATGGTGAGAACACAGCTAGGCCTACAGAAAGCATTGTCTAGTTTTTCCGATTTTATGAGGTTAAGAGGCCTAAAGATAAACGTGGGAAACACCTTCACCATGGCCTGTTCTTCAAAATCTAGTATTAAATGCAAAACTTTCTTAAATCATTCAAAGGTTAGCCAAACAAAATTATTCTCATACTTGGGCATTATATTCAATTGTAGGGGTTCATGGACGTCTGCTATATCTACCCGCAACCTGGCTTTCTCCCGAGCCATTGGTGCATTGAAGCAATTTACAAACAAATTGGGTGGCAAACCGGTTCAAACCCTTCTTGCTATTTATGCTGCTAAATGTGTATTTACAGCAATCTATGGCGCTGGTATATGGGGGACGGCGAATGCCCAAGAGATACAGACAAAGTAAAATGCTTTTTTCCAATATCTCCTAGCCGTCCCGAGGTCAACTTCTAGCACCATTTGGCATAGGGAGCTTGATAGGGTCCATATATCTGATCTAATTAAAATTAGCCCAATTATGCTGTGGCATAAGATATGGACCTCAGAAGACACTGTTTTTAACAGACTTATTATTGATGATTGCATGAAATTAGAAGGGGTCAACAATATTACATGGTTGTTCTATGTCAGAAACTTTTTAACTACATTAGGTCATCCAGAACTATTTGATTCCCCTACCTCATGTGACTCAATCCCTAGGAAGTCTCTCAAGAGAAGCTGCTTGGCCCTACTGGAAGACAGACGTGACCTGCTCGAGAGAGGTAAACCTAGTATTACTCAACATCACCTGGTACTACACGGACAGGGCCTACACCAATACTTATCCCCAGATCACTCAATCTATACTAGATCGTTGTTATCTAGGATGAGAACAGACAGCTTTTTCAGGTTGATAACTTTTCCAAACACAAATGACTGGACTCACAATTTAATTAATTGCCCCTGTGATGATGTTTCAGTACAGTCCAATATACATTTTATTCTCTTTTGTAAATACTTTACTTGGGGAAGGAAAAGATATCTATTACCCCTTTTAAAATCATGAGGCCTGAGGCAGTGCAGACCTGCTCTGATTAAGTTGTATATGCTACAAGATGATCTGACCATTTTAGCAGCAGCAAAGTTTTAAAAATATTTAATTAGATGCAGGCTGTCGATGCAATAGGGGGTGGCAGATGTATACCATATTTAATTGTAGATGATGTACTTTTAAACTTAATGATTGAATTGTCTGGCGTTCTAGACCTGTGTTGGTTCTTCTAACATTTGCTTATCTTGTATAACTTTTTATCCTTCAGTATAAATTATAGTGTGGTATCCTACGCTAATACATTATGCTTCTATTGTCTTTTATGAAATGAATTGATTTTATATTTGTTTGTAAATGAAATGTTTAAATATGCTTATATGACTTGCTTTGTAAAGTCAAATAAAGCTACCTTTGAATTGAATTGAATTGAAAAAAATATGTATACTATAAGATTTTTCAGATCCTAAACTGTGTGTGTTGGGGGGTTCTCCATTCAAATATACCTCCAGTCTTTTTATTGATAAGTAAGTTATAACAGGGAAACGCAAAGACATTTAAAAAAAAAAACAAATCTTTTAGCAGTGTCCGTTACCCAACCTGTTAACAAAGAGACAAAGAACTAGAGCAATAAACAAGTCGACTTGGGGTCTTGTGTGTGTTATAACCAGCGATGGGGCGGTGCTATACATAACTTGACATCAGCTTAAAATGGCATGTTCCACTTTCTAAATCTTTTAAGGACTGAGAAGTTTATCATAAAACTCAGATGAAAAACACCCACCCTCTTTAAGATACTCGTGGACAAAGTTTCACTCTTTACATAGTCAAATCAATGTCCTAACCATAGTTAGATTAAAGTCCCAACGGGAGTGTTTTTGTAAATCTGCGTAACGCCCACTCAACGCTGTTTTTCTCTGTACTTCCGTCTTCACGTCTGGTTCAAAAGAGCATCCAAAATACATGACCGCTACTCTATTTATATTCGGTCTGGCTTTAAATGAAAGCACCTGTTCACGCGCAATGATTAGTTTTTTCTCTATCGGTACCTATTTACGTTGCCTATATCACAGGAAAAATATATGTTACCAGTATATGTAGCTTGAACTCAACACTTATATTGGTTCATTATTATTTCTCCGCCACATTCTATGTGTTTAATCCCCTTCGTCAAAAAGATTCTTTAAGAAAAATATGAACTTGGATTTTGGTTTCACACGCTCTAGAAAGAGGCTTGAACCTCAATATTCTAAATTTATCGCTTCACAGAGTTGTCCCTGTGATTCCGGAGACTTGTATGTCATAAAGCTGTTCATGTTGTTATACTCCATTGTGTGTTTATAATTCTGAAAAGAACGTCTTTATTCTGAAATCATCACGAGGACTCATATTGTCTGTATTAATTATTTTCTTATTTTACCTATGAACTAGTATTTGCTTTATGTTGAACAGGTAGTGCTAATAACAATGTCCTAAGGCCTCCTTCTGAAATCCATAAAAGTGAAAAGCAACCCAAAATAATGGGTTGTTAGGTGATTTTGTGTTCAATTTTGTAATTTCTTGAGATGTAGTTTAACCCCCCAACAAGATTTGAACCATACACATAGTCCTCCTCATTTGGTCACACCATAAAACTCCCCTAAGCTATTGTGGAATGTAATTATCAGTGGCAAAAGAAAAACTAACCATCTAAACTGCATGCCACACCTTCCTGTTTAACCACAGGTGGTCAGGATTAGGCTTGTTAAACTGATCCTATTATTGAATTGTAGATCTATTAGTAATGTACTATCAAATTATTAATACAAGTTACCGTAAAGCAGATGCAATGATCTAATACTGCTCATGAGAGGGATTAACTGAACTATAATTTTGCTTACATTATTTTAGATCACTGGATCAGTACCTCTATTTATCATTGTTCTTGTCAACATTTTTTCATTTAGATTTACTCACAGAGAACAATTCTTAAATTACGGTGTGTAATTCCCTACCTATATTTAGTCATATTTCTACTGTTTGAAATTTGTTGATCCAAAATGTTTCCCTTATTCTAATCTTTCTCTCAATATCCCCACCTCTGCTGTCTAGTGTTACCTATTCCAGTCTCAAGAAGTGTATGCCTCCTATATCTATAATTCTATGACCATGTACAACATTTATGAAAATGTACAGCCATAGGCTATTTTGTGTCACAATTTTTTATGGCTCGTAGATGTTCCATCCACCTAATTTTAAGTTTTCTTATGCACAGTTACTGGTGTTACAATTAATAAAGAAAGAAATTTCACAATTCATTCAGTATTTACTGTCAAGAGATTTTTTGGCTTTGTCTATTACATGTTTACTGCCACTGCAATTATTGAACCTATATGAACCTAAGGGAAGTGTATTTGTGTCAGAGCAATCTATTACCGATGCTGTACCTGGAACCTCAAACTTAAAAGTGTCACTAGGGCTCAGTAAAGATCTGAGCGTCAGTGCCTTCTTATATACCATACTTGGTTTTGCTGGTAAGATTTTGTGGATGTCGATGTCTAGCATGAGGGCATCTCAGTGTTTTTGTAAGGTATCGTACACTCTTCTATTGCTATATGTTTTTATGTACCTCACATCATTAACTTCAGGTGTGACCTTCAACTTATCTTTCAACAATTCATCTATTGTTAACTTATGAGCCCTTCTTTTCTCTCTTTCAGTTATTTCCAAATTGTGTCCATGTATTCTAAATCTTAGTGTAATGTCTTCAGCTACCTTCTCATACTCACTGGATTCACTACAATTACGCTTAGCACATAAGAATTCCCAAAATGGTATATTATCAATCTGTCTCTTTAAATGTCCTGACTCAGCATGTAAGATGGTATTCGCCGCTGTGGACTTCCTATGTGCTTTAGACTCCAAATGGCCATTGCTTACATACATGTCTAAATCCAAAAAGGAAATGCATTTATTACTGTACTCCAAGGTAAGAGTGACATTATATTGATTATTATTCAAGTATGTGTGGAATGTTTTTGTTGTTTCCTCACTTCCTTTTCAAATAATAATGTATGTAATGTATTGTACCTGTCCCAGTATGTTAGTTTCTCTTCAAATGCATCTTTCATTTTCCAGGCAAGCTCTCTCTCATATTGGCCCATGATTGGATTTGCATACAAATGAGCAACTCCGGAACCCATAGCAGTCCCTTTTATTTGCTGAAAAAGGTGAGTTCCATATAGAAAAAAGTTATTAGCTCGGAGGCAAGATGGCGGTTGCCAGCTCTGCTGTGTGAGCTGGTTGCTACCGGGCTCCCACACCTTTATTGAGACGTGATGTATTAGAGGAAGAAGGTACCTACGTTATCTTGCTGCTTGACGTGTGTACAATAGCTGCGCTCCTGGTATGCAGGGCTTTGCAGTAGCAGCATTCGTAGTGAAGGTTTGGTGGCTCGCGGCGGTTACGGACTTACTGCGAGGAGTCGACGGTGGAGTGGGAGGCGTGTCACAGAAGCCGCATCCTACGGAAGGCAGTTAGGAGGAATCACTGAGCAGCCCACGATGCTTCCAAAACCCGGAAGAGGGAAACTTCGCACTCAGGGTGACCCCGCCAGTACAGGAGCAGTTACAGGCACAGCTGGAGGCAAGAAAGTTACTAGCACGAACAAACAGGATGCTATTAATGCATGTACTACCGCTGGCGAGAAAAACATAAAAGACAGCTCCGGTAGGCGCACTATTCTCCTGTTGTTCTCAGAGGGGAAAGATAAAAGGAAATCTGTGCAGGCCCCTCAGGTGGATACTCCTTTGCCGGTAAATCGAGACAGGGAGGTTCATGGCAATCTGGGGTGACAGGACATTACAGAAAAGGATTCTATCACTCACCCTAAGGGCTTGAGTGATTTGGAATCTAACTCAATTCCAGGATGTAGTTGTGGGGATGAGCAATCAACTAGAGAAATGCTATGTTTAAATCCCCCCCCCCCCAGATTTCACTATCAGATTTATCCTCCTCTGGAATTGTATCAAGCAATGTTGAGTCAGAGATGAGTTTAACCTCTGATACCCCTGCTAATATTAATATTAATGCTTATAATGGGGAAAAATCTGGTTCTGGTTCTGGCCCTGTTAAGGAGATGGAGCTACAGAATAGGAAATCTCTTACAAAGGAGGTTGATTCTGGGGAAAATTTGTATTCACTTCCGGACCATTAAGATTCCTCTATTGATGATTTAGAGGCAAGTGGGATGCAGGCAGCCCTACATGATGACGGGACAAGTGATCATAGCAGTACGTTTCCAGAGGATATAGTAGGGGATTCCTTGAAGGGTAGTCCTCAAACAATCCACAAGAACCCCGTCCAAGAAAGGAAATAAACGGGCAGATAATAGCAATGGTGGCAACACTCTACAATGGGACTACTCCTTTTCTACAGAGCTAAATGCTGGCAGTAGGGCGGGTGATAACCTGGACATCCCGAACCCAAAATCAGCAGAATCACTAGAGGAGGTATCGCTGGCGATGATTTATCCAACTATTATGAGTCATAGAGAGGAGACACGAGCGGAGAGTCAAAGGGCCCAAAACTCTTGGCGCAAATTGCAAAATTCAGTACGCCGTATAGCAAAAACATGTACGGAGTTCCCTACAAGGTTCAGTGAAGCAGAAGCCTGTATATCTTGCCTTGAAGATGAACTGGCAGCACAAAAGGCACTGACTGAGACTCTGCGAAACATGAGAGACGATACCCAGCGGAAACTCACTGATCTAGAAAAACGATCTTGGTGGAACAAATTGAGAGTTCTCCAAATTCCTGAGGGCACAGAAGGGCAAGACCCACGTAAGTTCATTATTGAACTATTTACGGAAGCATTTCCTGAGTTAAACCAATGGGATTAGCAGAGAGATGTGCAGAGGGGACGTCGTTTTCCATTTTCCCTAAGGTCTCAGGATGGTCAAACAACTACCAAGCCTATAGCCATCCTAATATCTTTGAATAACTTCCTGGCCCGTGAAGCTGTATATGAGTTAGCATGCCCTGACAGAAAAAGAGCTGGGAAAGGGCTGTAGTTCTTCGTTAGGAAAGATTACTGTCACCAAACGGTCAAGAAACGTTTGCAACTCTGTCAACTCATCCCACTATTTCAGGCCAATGGAGGACAAGCCTTTTCCATGAATCCAGCCAAACTTAAAATTCTCAATAAAGATCAGACTAGATTCTTCACTTCTAAGATAGTGGTTAAGGAGATTTTACAATCTCTTTGAAAGCAAAACCTGCTTAATCTCATACTGGTTCTCATTGTTCTGGGCTATGGGTAATACATATCAGGGTTTGCTAGGCTTGCTGCTAGGCTTGCTGAGCTGTGATCATGTGTAAAAATGTGCTAGCTATTAAGTTAATAGGGCCGCTCTTCTGTGTTGTCTTATGGTTTCTTCCTATTTCTATTTCTTGGTCTAAACCCTATGACATCATATGAGCCTTACTTATGTCTTATTCGATGTTTTGTGATGAAGCTCTCTTAGCTTTAAGAGCAAAGGTGAGGGTTCTTTTTTTTCATATGGGGACTAGATAGGTGTGAAAGGCCCCGCTTTGGGGGTGGGAGCTCGTCATTCCTAGGACTATCAGTCCTAAAGCCTCATTGAACGGGGTGGGTGGGTGGGTATGGGGGGGGGGGCTAGTCAGCTGGAGGGGGTGGTGGGAGGAGAGGGGATAAAAAAAGAAAATTATTTCACAGCAATGAAGAAGTTTTGAGACTATTGAGAATGTATCTTTTTTTATTTTTTATTTGAGAAAATGCTGGTTTATAAATGGAATATATGGCTACGCTAGGTCTTCGAGTTTGCACATTAAATGTTTGTGGGTTAAACAATTATAGTAAAAGGCAAAGGGTGGCCACAGAGCTGTGTGTGATTCAGCCGGACTTGGTGTGTCTGCAGGAGACACATATATCATTGGGGAATCGGAAGGTCCTGTAAGAACTGGGCTATATAGTCTTAGCGGCCTCAAAGCAATTAACCACGACTAGGGGGGTAGCGATATTAGCTAGACCAGCAATTCAAACAACTGGCCGTATATTGGGCAATGTTCAGGGACGATGGGCTATTTTGAAATGTATCTTAGGGGGAGTGAAATTTACTTTATGCACTGTATATGGCTCCAATCTCGATGAGGCCCCTGTTCTCGAATATTTAAATGGGTAGCTTGCGTTATGCCCCGCTCCATTATTTCTCTGTGGCGATTTTAATATCAATGTGAGCCATATAGAACTTCAATTTGGTGGTCAAAACTATAAAGGTAAGAAGCCTAGAGTTTTCAAGGCTTTATATCATGTGTAAGCTGATCACGGACTGATGGACGTTTAGAGCAATTTACATCTGCAAGACCCAGGTTATACGTTCTATTCTCATCCACACAACAAGCTAGTATGGCTTGACTATTTTTTTGTATCACCTTTAAATTTTTCAGGCTCAAAAATATGTGTTTATCCCAGGCTTACATCAGACCATGCACCGGTAGTTTTAGACATTCTGGTGCTTGGTACATGTGTAGTCCCAAGAGGCTTTACTTTCGATAGAAAGCATCTTTTGGATAATACTTTCCTTAAGCATATGAAGATATGGCCTAAAGACATTTTTCAGATTAATCAACAATCTACTGCTTGGGGGTTGTTTGGGACACATTCAAAGCTGGCTTTAGAGGAGAAGTGATGAGTTATGGATTATATAAGCAAAAACAAGCCAAATTGGCAGTGCAGGAGCTACATAATCAACTTAAGATAGCTGAAGAGAAGCTTGCATGTGGGATAGCAGCAGGTAGTCATATTTTAGCTCTCCAAACTAATTTGGCTAGATGTAATGCTAAAATAAATTTGCTATGGGGCAAAGAAATTGCTTTAAAATATAAAACTTATAAAAAAGATTTCTATGAATATGGGGAGGCTACTGGGCGATGTTTAGCTTAGAAGTTACGTATGAAGGAGGCGGGACAAAGAATTACTGCAGAGAAAAATGCCTCAGGGGATACAGTTTACGATCCTCACGAAATTCTTAAGGTTTTGTTTTATTTCTATACAGAACTGTACACAGGGCAAGACACTGGGTGACATCCTTTGAATTTAGGGTTCCATCGTCACTGTGAGAAAATTTGGATCAGGCAGAAGCTGAGATGTTGGATAGCCCTATTACCTTAGAGGAATTAGAGCAGGTCATTAACAGCTTCGTGACTGGAAAAGCCGGAGGCCCGGATAAACTTCCACTTGAAATTTATAAAACATTTTTTCAAGATCCTAAAACTGATATGCTTGCGGTGTTTAAAGCGGCACAAATTGGGGAGGCACCGCGATCCTGAGACGAGGCTAGCATTATTATATTTCAAAAGAAAGGTAAACCATCTGATTTACCAGGGTCTTACCGTCCACTCTCTCTCACCAACTGTGACAGTAAACTTTATGCAAAAATTCTTGCAATCCGCTTGGCGAAAGTCATATCTCCCCTAGTCTCTTTAATGCTTCACGGTTTCATACCAGGAAGGGAAACCGTAAATCATATCAGTAGAGTAGTGACCCTATTTGATATAGCACAGGTTGAGTCTAGGGAGCTAGGATTGATCCTCCTCGATGCTGAAAAAGCATTTGGCCGTGTGTCGTGGGACATTCTTTGGGGAGGCCTACAGCATATGGGATTCGGTCAGGGATACAATCAGGCACTTCAGGTCCTTTATCAACCTCCTACAGCCAAGATATGCTCAATGGGGCTCTGCTCTGAGGCAATTCAGATTTCCAGAGATACCAGACAGAGATGCCCTTGCTCCCCTCTTCTGTTTGCGCTGTATATTATCCTTTTATAACTATGTTAGAGCGGAGCAAACAAATTGTGCCCTTTATTGTTCAGCAAGATTTCTTTTATTTTCTGGCGTACGCCGACAATATTGCGATTGTAACATCCAGTCCTGATACGGCTGTACCAGAAATTGAACGGCTGGCACAGTAGATCGGTACTGTGTCAGGCTACAAACTCAATACATCCAAAACCCAAATTATATGTACAAACCAAACTTTGGGTAATGATCCTAGAATAGTCAACAAAGCTACATATTTGTGTATCAAGATTCGGGCTTCTGTAAAAGAGATTGTCAATGTAAACTGGGGCTATATTATAGGGAGAGCTTGTACATTTCCTTGGTTGGTAGAGCTAATGTGCTAAAAATTAATGTCTTGCCGAGGTAATTAATTTTTTTAGGGCAGTACCTCTGGAAGTGACCTCTGGACAACTTCAGCATTTACAATCCCTATGTGCCAGATATATGTGGGCCGCGGGGAAACCATGCAGAGCCGCTCGGTTTATGACTCTTCCTTGAGAGAGAGGTGGATGGTCGGTTCCTGACTTTGCCTTCCGGTATTATGCGTGCATCTTGTCAAATATACGTATACTACTGAACGGAGAGGAAGAGAATAATCAGGATGAGGTCCCCTCAATTTATCAGATGGTTTTGGCCTTAGAGGTGAATAACTGTCTGTTTGAGAGAATTGATGGTAGCTATTATAAAAGAACCCGCTTTAAAGTTTTGGGAACAGTCCTTAAAGATTGGAATATAGACCGAAAGAACTTACAGATTCCTGGGATCTCCCAGTATACACCCACCTCAGCAGTAGGTTTATTACCTTCTATTTTCTAGGATTATGTGGCAGCTAACTGGAGGTCGAAAGGAATTATTCGAATTGGTGATCTCTATCGGGCTGACAGGGTTTGTTTTTCCTTGTCAGACCTGGCGGATAAATATCAATTGCCTAAAACCCAATTTTTCAAATTCCTACAGATAAGGGACTATTTAGGCAAACACCCAGTCAGGTTGACATCATATAAGATTGTAGAAGCTATTAGGCGTCAGGAAAAAATTGGTTCTCTGTATAAAATATTATTAGCTACAAGATCGGACTACTTAGAGAAATATAATTTTAAACGGGGAAACTGGTTGGGACATCAGTCGATCTCGTTAGATATTGCTGGGAGAATCTTATTGGCACCTAATTAAAAAAACCAGCATTATAAAACACTATTTAATCTATACCATACTCCTGCTAAGATGATTAAATGGGGGGGTCATAATGATGGGAAATGTTTCTGGTGTGGTGCGGATATTGCTGATTGTTGGATTTGCAGGGTCATCACAAACTTTTTCGCCTTTCCCCCTTACCCTTTTTGCTGGATGTGCACGATGGAAGTCTGCGCAATAGTGTGCAGAGGTTTTTTTCACTGTTTGGGAAAAATCCCTTTTAAAATGGACGCCATTGCTGTGTGCTTTGTGCTGCCTGCCTGTGGTGGGTTGGGGATCTAAAATTCGAAGTGACAGGGTGCCCTACACCTCCCCCACAGTGACATTTGGGACTGGAACTGCCAGGAGCCTTCTAGAAGGTTCTAGCCCTTTCTGGTAGGTGGGGTGAGGGGGTATATATAGGGGGGCTGTGCCTCCTTGTGCTCAGACTGTGAGTGGTCTGCGCAGATGCTTTACACAATGCTCCTGGTTTAGCTTACACGCTCCGCACCACGCTACTTCGTTTCTAACACTGATATTCTCCATATATTTTACTTATGTTCTACTTTAACTCCTGGAGAACGGCAGCCTTAAGGCCCGGTGGCGCAGGGTACGCCTAAATCCCCGCGGTTCACCTGCCTTATCAAAAACAGAGACACGGACTCTTCGTCTGGCGTAGAAGAGGGCATTTATTAGCTGCAGCTAGTACAGTGGTCTTAGAAGTCGTCAGTACAACGAGGTTCAAAAGAGACTGACACTTAACTTTGTGGTGCACAGGTTTATATACGATGTAATACAATACAAAATGCAATCACACACGAGCATGAGCTATAGGCAAACGTTATAGACAATGTTTATAGACCAAAGCAACTCAAATTCCCGGTTCTGTTTGTCATTCGACCCCTTAAGTAAATCACAAGCGAATCCACACAATTCGATTTACAAGCAGAGAAAACACAGCTGAGTGTTGTAGAAGGACAGTCGAGAAACAGGAGAATGCATGAGACATGTAGCGAAGGACAGCAGATAAGATAACTTAAAGGAAGCAATGGTGTGAAATGACATGTAGTCCGGACGGGGATTAATCAGCTCAGACAGGAATTAGTGTACTCGGCCAGACCCTGACACTCATTAGTAAACATAGGCGAGAAAGCCACCTGACACGCAAAGCAGAAACGACAAAAACATCGCGTTCGCCGAGCTGCCTGAGTGACGGCAACACAAAATGGCGGCGATCTCAAAATGGAGGCTGAGCACGAACGAATTCGTAATTTACAGAACCTCACTGCTCTGGTAGGATTCATAGAAATGTTTTTGTTAGAGATTACCAGAGTACCTATAAACATTTCAAAGCCAATGATGTTGCTAGGGATTGGGGAGGAGTTGCGCCAAGGGATGCCAATTTATAAATGTTGTTACCTAATATTCATAGCCACTGCAGTGGCACGGATATCCATTGCTTCCTTTTGGCTACAGCAGGAGGTCCCATCTTTTGAAATGTGGCGGGCTAGGTTTTGTAACATCTTTAATATGGAATTTAGCCATTATTCTGTTAAAATGCCCAGATAAAGAAAGCCCGGCTTTTCTGTGTGGGGGCAATGATTGACCATATGGTGGATTAATTTTAATGTGTATATAGCTCTCACCCCATTTTTTTTTCTTTTGTTTTTGTAAGATGAATTGATTCCATGATAAATTGAGATTAATGTTTGCATTGGAGAACATTCTGAATCATTATTGTTGTGTCATGATGCAGGACAGGTATTTATTTGTATTTTGATGCTGTGAATTTTTAATTAGAAAAATGTTATTAAGTACTAGCTCCACCATTTCCAAAAGCCTATTGGAGTGGTGAAAGTAACTAGCTGATTTTGTATGGAGAAAGTGTTCACTGCTTCAATACCTTTGTCATATGGTATGCTAGTGTCCAACTTATTCACATCCATTGTCACCATAAACATATCATCATCCCAAATAATGTCCCTAACTTGTCTTTTGTGTCTTTTATGTATGACGGTAAGGTTTTAACAAAAGGTGCCAAATACATGTCTACATATTCTGAGATGTGTTCCGTTATGCTTCCAATACCCAAGATTATTGGCCAGCCAGGAGGAATTCTTCCACATTTATGTATCTTGGATAATAAATATATAATGGAGATTTTGGTGTTCTCAACCCAAAAATAATTGAACTCCACTGTATCTAGTAATTGTTTGTCCAAATAATGCCTGAGTTTCTTTTTAATCTGATCTTTTGATTATTCCTACTTGGACATTGTCACTTTTTCATAATTGGAATGATCTCTCAATTGTCTTAGAGTTTCACTATGGTAATCACAATGATTCAATATAACCACATTTCCACCATAGTCATCTTCACTGATAACAATGGATTTATCATCACGTAAATGTTTTAGTGTTTTTGATTCTTTTTTTTTCAAAATAAACACATGTTTGATAGGTACATACTTGTCAAAATCACGCATAACGAAGTTAGTAAAAATATCCATTACATTGTCCACCTTCATAGGTGGTAAAAACTTTGACTTAGGTCTAAGGTATTTGTCATACAGTGATCTGTTTCAATATGTAGTTCCATAGCAAGATCTTTCATCATCCAAATTCATTAACATACCTATGTCCTTTAATTCTTTAATGGATACATGGTGTGGATCTTTTCTGAAACAAACTGTCTCAATACTCTTTGGTTTGTTTAGAAAATACTTGTTTAGTTTAAATGTTCTCACAAATGGATTAACATAAATTTTAACACTCAAAATCAGCCCATCTATTTGTAGGAGCAAAACTAAGCGCTTTATTTAAGACACTTATTTCAGTATCTGTGAGAATTCAATGTGAGAGATTAACAACTACATTTTCTACTTCTTCTGTTTTTTCTCCCTCTGAAATTGTAATGTTGTCCTTACCCTTCTCTGTTTCTGCCATCTGCGGAGGGATACGGTATACCCTCTTTGGTTCTATCTCCCTCTCTTCTATCTCGCTCCAGGTCCAGGCCCCCTGTCTTGATTTATAATGAACTGATTCTCCTTAGTTCTGTGAAAAAGACAAAGATTTCTCACCAGTACATAGCTCTGAGGTACGAGCTACATCTGATTCACTACTAATTAGACTCATAATTGATGCTTCACTTAAAGTTATGTGTTTGTTGCCAGAATTCCTATTGTTCTCATCTCTACGAACTGTTCCATCAAATTTCCTAGCACATGTGTAAACTCTAGCATATCTATAATCACTTTCATCCTTGTAAATTTGATCCGCTTTTTCTCCTGTAGTTCTAATTGATATTTATCCATTACATTGTCCAATATTTCGAAGTTCCTAATGGTAATATCTGGACAGTTGTAGTCATCAATTTCTTTTTATATCTCCTCAATTTCTTTTAATAAGACCTCTCTTTGATCATCGGCAAATTCTATGAGCATCCCCATAAGTTATCAGTGGCATCTTATCTTATCTTAATGTTTTGGTGAAGCGCTACAGCTGCCCCGGCAATGAGGCGTCCCGGCGCTGAAACCCAGATCCGATCCTGAGCTAGAGGGACCAAGGACAGAGGAAAGTTTACAGGCAAGGGAATAGAAGAGTTTTCACTGCCTTCCGGAAAGCAGATAGGTTGTCTATCGCGCGAATATGATGTGGAAGTTCATTCCACATCTTGGCTCCCAGGAACCTAAAGGAGCGTCCGCCCATGCGGCAGAGTTTTATGCGTGGGACGCAGAGAAGGTTTTGGTTGGAAGATCTTAGGTTCCGTGACGGCGCATAGGGAGTGAGAAGGGGTTGAAGCAGAGGGGGAGTGTTAAGTTTGAGAATTTTGAAGGTCATGATGAGGGTCTTAAACTTGATTCTGGAGTCAACCGGGAGCCAATGCAGTTTTCTGATGGTTGCTCTGGCTGAGCATCTGCGGGGAAGGCCGACCAGAGTTCTAGCGGCCGAGTTCTGCACGCGTTGGAGTCGTGCTAACTCACATTTGTTGGCGCCAAGAAGGAGTACATTGGCATAGTCTAGACGCGAGAGGATGGTGGCTTGGATGATGAGTTGGCGGGTCTTTGCGTCAAAGAAGCCTAGTATGTGGCTAAGGCTTCTCAGTAAGCCAATGCAGGTGCCGGCAACTTTCTTGGTGTGAGCTCGAAAGTTGAGTGAGTCGTCCATCCAGACACCCAAGTTTTTCACTAGGGTTTTGGGGGGAGGGATGGTACCCAGGGAGGATGGCCACCAGTGCTCATTCCAAAGGCTGGTGTTTTTGCCAAGGAGAAGCACCTCTGTTTTTCCGCCGTTGAGTTGTAAACAGTTTGTGGTCATCCATTGGGCGACCGCAGAGAGTCCGTTTTTAAAATTAGAGGAGAAGTTGGAAGGTCCGTCTGAAAGGGCGATGGCCAGTTGTGTATCGTCAGCGTACGATACCAATGTCAAGCCCCATTCTTTGGCCACTGCCGCCAGAGGCTGAACATAAAGATTAAAAAGAGAGGGGCTTAGCGCAGAGCCCTGCGGGACTCCCTGTTCAATAGGGTGGGGTTTAGATAAAAAGGGGGGGGCAGAGACTCGAAAGGACCTGTTTTCGAGGAAGGATCTGAACCACTCCAAGGCATGGCCCGTTACTCCAAAGGTCTCCAGACGTTTAAGAAGGATGACATGGGACCTGTCCTCCCACCTCTCTGCTTTTTTGTATTCTAGATCATCAACTGCTGGAAATATATTAATTTGTAATCCTCTGGGTATCCTCTCAGCATCTAGATAATTTCTCAGGGTCATAGCATCCCACCTTTTAGCATATTCCTTGTTTTGGACTTGTTCTAAGCTCACAAACAATTCCTTTTGACTTCTTATACTTTTCTAAGCCTCATTAAATTTAGTAGGTACTCCAAAAAAAAATGATTTGCCAGCATCGCTCTTCAATTAAAATGTTTAGCCATTTCATACCAAATGGGCGCCTTGCTCCAGTAAAATAATAATAACAATTTATTTAGGTAATAGGAATATTGCCCGGCGCTATATGTCTCAGTTACTGGTACACACCAGTATGATAATTACATTAAAGGATGTTAATTACGCAGAGACACTTGATTGAATAAGATTGAGGGGACAAGACTGATGAGGAAATAACAAGTAGACTAGCTCAATACGTAAATATCCACCTAATTGCAACTTCTAGTAAATGTGATGGGAAAAAACAGAATTTTAATAAAATTGTATTGAATGTGAACTACTAGAATGTTAATAAAAAGTGTATGTAATGCATTTTTAATAATTTTGTAATTGAAGGTTGTTTGTATACGAATTGTAGATAAAGAAATTCTCTGCATCTAGGTGTATATGTAAGAGGGGTCTAATTTCTGTGTGTGATGTACATTTTGTATTATCATTTAGTTAAGATTTAAGGTGATGAATTTTGATATATAATTTCTGTCTCTAACAGCCCTGAAGAAGCGCAAATGTGTGCGAAAAACGTGTTGGCTGGATCACTGTATTCACTGAGTCATCAAGGCTGTGTTGCTATATTTATTCAGTCACCAAAAGAAAGAATAAAGAAAGAGATAAATGAAACGATGCAGGATTTATCATTATACTTTGCTTGTGGTGGAATCTTAGTACAATGATTTTGTATTGTAATTACCATACTGGTGTAGTTTTACTGAAAAAACAACAGTTAAAGTGACATCATAGTGCCTGATTTACAAAGGTAAACTTACACTTTTGTGTGAGTTTATTACAATATTCATAAACTATGTGCAGAGTTTTAAATTTCATGACTCCTCACTTCTCGCTCCCTATACTTATGTCTGCGGAGTTCTCTACAGCTGGAGACTCTGAAGTTTTTACCTTTACAGTGTCTTCATTCATTCATTAGCATTCTAAAACTCTTTTTTAATGCCTAACCCCTATTTAAATATACATCAAGCTCTGTAGCTAATTATTTCAACCTTTTCTGCATTTTCTAAACACAACTTGCTGCTTCTCTACTCAAAAATAAATGCTCTTGTGAATTGTTCTGATCCATGAACTCTAAATCAAGGTTTCGCTTTGAAAGCTCAATTTCTGTTCTTTATCTTAAAACATTCATTTCTCTAGGGGCAGTCTCTCCTATGTGAATTTGCCACTCTAGATCTGCCTTGACACCAATAATGGGCACATTTATAAGAGGGTTCCTCATGCGCCCAGATTTTGGGTAGTACCATTGTAGGTTGTACTAGGAGCAATGGTAAAAGCAGATGCAGCTGGGGTTGTAATGATAAAAGTGGTGCTGTTGGGTCTCACTAATGGATTTCGGGTGACATCAGGCAAACTTCCCTCAGGGGAACGCTGATCAACAGGTGTAGGAAGCTGGCTCTTTATATGATACACCAAAATTAGGTATATCGTGCAAAGAGTTCAGGGATTCAATTATAAATGGACAGGGTATTGCTCTAGCAATTCCAAGGTGCTCTTATAGGTGGTAGTGTGGCTGAGCAACCTCAGGTTTACCATAGAGGAGTGTTAGACATCTGCAATTACCCACAATAGTCTTTGAAGGATGTGCATGCTAGTCATACAGAGAGCCACACCAATTTATAAAAATACCATGTATCTTTATATGTGTTTAGGCCCAGAATCAATATGATCAGGTTAGCATGTTTTGCAAGAGAAATACTTTTACGTTTAAAAGGTCCACACTTGCGGCCAGAATGTGACTTTGGCGGTGTGGGAGCGGACCACCATGCCTGCGACACACCCTCGCACTGCCAGTGGTTAATTTGTAAAAAAATAAGTGCCTGGCTCTCGTCAGGAGGCACCATATCTCCTGTTAGCAACGGCTAAAACAGAACCAACTTCTAACCATGAAAGTGGGGAGGGGTGTGGCATAATGGCCAGAGCTGCAGACTTTGGAACTGAGTAACCAGGTTCAAGCCTAGGGGAAAGCTCAATATGCTGTGATTCTGGGCAAATCACTTCATTTCCCTATGTTAACCATAAATAAATGTGTTCCTAACTTGTGCTCATGAAAAGTGCTGGTGTTAATGATTAAGAATCTGGTGCTGAGCACCAAAAACCACAGCCTCAAACTTACCACTGTGCACTGCCAAACACGATTTTCCTCATATCTGGCGGGCTGTTTTTGGTGGGCCCACGGCAGTGCCTCTGAAAATGAGCACCGAATTCGGAATGCCAAAAACTGTTCCTGCAAGACATGGCCTGTAAATTCCATGCCATATCAGAAACCTGGGTTCCTGCACACAGGGGGGCACATGTTGTGCCCGCCTGCATGCATCCCCATGCACATTGGCAACAAGGGGCCCTGTAGGCACTGTTTGTTTAAGGACTGCCAACCTTTTCATGGAGGAAAGATCTTCATGGCACAGCTGGCGGTCCTGAAACTCATAATATGCATGTTGGTACCACAGCAGCACCACCAACATCTTACGGAGGCACCACTGCCAGGGAACATTGGTTGCCTGGTGGCTGCGGTAGCGCAATGGAGGTCCAATCGCACAACTTGTAATGGGGAGGTCAGACTGCCGGTCCGGCGGTGGCTGGACCGCCACCACCGTGCCCACACAAGTGTGGCTGTCCTCGGACCACCAGACTCGTAATTAGGCCCTTAGTGCATTTTTCAGAAGTTGCAATGTTATACAATGGGTGGAAAAACAAGCAAAGCATTCAGGTAGAGTATAGTGACTTACAAGACTAACCTCCAGGATTTAAGGTGCGTATCAGGCAAGGTCCAAGGCAGCACCAGCAGGTCACCTCCGACAGCACAAGAGCAGCCGGTTGCAGGAGTGCAATACAGTCTGTGGGGAAAGAAGCTGCAGGTTTGTACTGAGAGGCCAGTCGGGTTGCACCAAGCAAAGGTCTTGAGGCTTGCGATGCTTGGGGACATGGGGTCTCTAGTGGTCCTCTTCTCCTCAGGCTGGGGTGGCTGGGTGGAGAGGCTTCTTGAGGAGTCAGGTTCCTTCATCTTGGAGCACTTGCAGTTGAGGGCGGTTGCAAACAGAGGCTGCAGGCACAGTTGTGGAGTTCACGAGGGCACAAAGTGTCTCTGGAGGGCTTGGGGACCACACTGACACCGTTGTCCCACTTTGACACAGGCTCAGGTGCATTGGCGCTTGGGAGGGTCAAGTTTTGATGGTTCTGGAGTCCTCGCTGTTCTTCTTAGGGTGCTTGCAGGATGCAGGGGAGCAGTTCCTCTGATCCACAGGGGTTCTTGAGTCTTTGTTGAAGGCAGGATGCCCTCTTCTTAGGTGTTGGAGGCACAGCGGCTGCAGGACAAGACGTCTTTGATGCAGGTGAACAACAGACAGACCAGCAGGGCTGGTGCCAAGTCAGTTGCTCTTCTTCAGTCTTCTGCTTTTGCGGCTTTTTCTTGTCCTTCTTCATAGGTCATCAAGATCCGATCTTTGGGTGTTAGGGACTCCCCTAACTTAGGGGCAATATGGGAGTGTAAGGTGGTAGCCAAAGGTGCTGCTTACTGCCTACACCGCTATATGACAACTTCCTGTGGGAAGTGGGCATAACCCTGTCCCAGAGTTTCTAGGTTTGCATCACAAAAAAGACTAGCTCTAAAAAGTCGCCTCCACTCAGGTAGCCCACCTTTGGGGTGGTACTGGCCTGAGGGTAGACACGCCTATCTGACTGGCTAATGTACCCCCCTGTCCAGGTGCAAAAGGCCTCAGGACATAGGGGGTCGGTTTCCTCTTCCGTTAGTGATGCCAGATTTGCATACCAAAGGCAGTGGGCTCTTTGAAGCTGCTTGCCTTGGAAGGCTAATCTGCAGATCATCCTATGGGGGTGTAAGCATCCTCTGCCCTAGCAGGCTTTGTTTCAAGTCTCCAGAGAGCAAAGGTCCTCACCCTTGGGGGTCATAAACTTGTCACTGGGGGCAGGCTGGCACAAACCAGTCAGTCAGTACATCAGTAGCTGGTAGATTTTCAGGGGGTACATCTAAGGGGCTGGCTGTGTGCATATTTTAATAACTCCAACACTGGCATCAGTATGGGTTTGTTAATACAAGACTTTGATACCAAACATCCCTACTTTCACTGAAGCCATCAAATAGCTGGGAACTCATTTTCACCAACATCCAGCACAAAATGGCTTCCCTGTTCACTTGTACTGGCAGCAATAGAGTCTAACCACCACGGGGCATAGCTGCTCATGTAGATATATCCTCAAATTAAGTATAGTACACGCCGCCTTAGAGATGTAAGGCATGTTTTAGGGGTGATTTACCTATACTGCATGCAATGTTTGTGAGTATGTCACAGAGTTTGCCATGTCGTGTTTTCACTTTGGTCTGCACCAACACACACTCGCTGCAGTGGCAGTTTGTATGTGTTTAGTGAGGAGTACTTTTACGGTGGCACAATTAGTGCTGCAGCCCTTAAGGACCCTCTTTACCCTTCTTGCCCTAGGTTCCAGGGGTACAGTTTACTAAGGACTTACAGAGGGTGCTAAATGTTTTACAAATTGGGGTACAATTGCACAGTTTTGGAAAAGTTAGCAGGAACCCAGTTCACTTCCAGTCAAAATCACATTAAATACCAGGTAAAAAGTGGGGTCACCACAGGAAATTAATTAATGAAAAATATTTATAAAGTGTATCATCATCTCCTAAGGGGTATCCTGCGCTGAACCAAAGACACCAAACTCTATATACTCATAACCACTAAAGGGACAATAACCAAGTCTTCAGTTGTTTCCGAAACACCAGGAGGTCCTCTGTGAGAGGAATTTCAAGGGGGTAAAGAAATTCAGTGGAGTTCTGCTAGGTAACTAAAAGAATGGCCACCCATTCTGGCTTTCTTAATTCATCTACTACAAACCAAGGCTTGACTGGAAGATCAGAGCACTCTTGTGGGCTTATAGAAAGCCACTTGGCCACACAATACAGCTAGCCCTGACTCATGGAGTGACTTATAGACATAGCAAAGTAACTTTAACTTGACTCTTTTCAGCACTGAGAGTCAATGCAGCAAATTGAGGCAAGGCGAGGTCGAGCTTCTTCTATAGCTATTGGAAATCAACATGGCTGCCTCATTTTAAATAAGTTGAAGGTGATTAATCAAAAGATATAAGGCATTGCCATAATTTAGTCTGATCATAATCAGTGCCTGGATGACATTTCTATGCCATGCTGTTGGAATCCACTGAAACAGCCTTCTTGGCATGCGTAGGTGTCCAAAAAATCTCCCACACACTGTATTCACCTGATCTTGCTTTGGAAGAGAGGGTTATCTAACAGAAATCTCAGGTACTTAGCCACTCTTTTTGGCTTGGGTGCGATACTGAGGGTGGCAGGTCACCATGTGCATTCCACACTTTGTTTGCTCCTCCCAAAAGCAAGATTTCAGGTTTATGTGCATTGAATTTCAACCAGTGTGTATGCATCCAACTGGCCACATCAGCTAGACAACCAGCAGATTCCCACAGGTTTCTGAATGCCTCTCATCAATGGAAATTATATGCTGGGTGTCATCCTCATACAAGAGAGTCACAAAGCGCAAGGACTTAACAATTCTCACCAGAGGGAAGACATAAATATTGAGCAATGAAGGGCTGAGAGACAACACTTGAGGAGTCCCGATGTTGGACAAGCACTGGTTAGATTTGAACAGAATGGGATATTTTTGTCAAAAAAGCTCAAAACCTTCATCATGACCAATCAGGGTTTATGCCAAAGCGGTCCACAAGATTAAATTTAAGGAGCACACATAACTGGCTAGAAGAACAGCCTGGACAGACTCGTATTTCATATTATCATTGGATGCCGAAAAAGCATTCAACACTGTTCATTGGTCCTTTCTAATGGCACCATTGGCGAAATTCGGCTTTGGCCCAACTTTTATGCGACGGGTACGAGTAAATGGGATACTCTCGGGGACTTTCCGATAGAGCGCGGGACGAGGCAAGGATGCCCCCTATTTCCCCTCCTCTTTGCCCTAGTACTGGAGCCCCTTGTGTGCGCTGTACGGATGAATCCAGATATAACGGGTTTTCGACTTAAGGACACTGAGACTCAGGATGAACGCATATCTTTATATGCGGATGACATCCTTCTCTACGTTACGAACCCCAGACAGACGTTTTCATGAATATTTGAGTGTTTCGACCACAAAATAAACTGGGACAAATCCTGGATGGGAACCTCCCGAATGCACGGGCGCCTCCAAGTAAACAATATTGGCATACAATATTTAGGCATTTATATTGCTACTGACCAAAGAGAGGCACTTAGCCGGAACCTGTATAGAATTCTGAGAGAATTTAAGATGGAGGTAGAAAGATGGAGCACACTACCACTGACACTCTTAGGCAAGGCCGTATTATATGAGATGATAACGTTGCCAAAATTCCTTTACATCCTCAGAAAATATATATTCCCATCCCAGATGAAGTCTTTAGTAAGATAGATGGTACATTGCGTACGTTTCTCTGGGATAGGAAGCACCCTAGAGTGGCGCTTGCTACGCTCCAATGCAACCAGTACAATGGCGGCATATCTCTACCTGATATAAGAGCTTATTAATATGCTACCCACCTCATAGTGGTAAACGACTGGGAACATATGTCCGGGGATCACCCTACTTATGCGTTGGAGCGCAGACAATTCGAACTACACCCGCATACATGCTATCTTTACGGGGGAAGGGAACGACAAAACTACTCACATCCACACAGTTGGTGCTAGCTGCTTGGAAAAAAACAGATCGGTGTATCAACTGGAACAATAAAATTACTAGAGAAACTCCTCTCTGGGTAGGTGAGAGGCTCAAAGAGTTTTTAAGACTGAGTGGTTTTAAAAAATGGGACCTCCTGGGTATTTCGCGAATCAAAGACATTTTAGACCGTCAGAAATTAGACACGTTTTCCGCCCTCCGGGGGGTCTATGATTTGCAACAGACACAGTATTTAAAATATTTGAGGCTGGCCCATGCATGGGAGGTGCAACGCATAGACACAGAAACACTACCCGGATATTCCGTGCTAGAGGGACGACTCCTCATGGGTGAATTAGCAGAAAAAGCTGTCTCTTGGACTTATCGTACCATAATAAACAATAAACAAGACACGCTTCAGAAACTAAGAGTAAAGTGGGAACGGGAGTTGGGAGTTTTAGAAGACCTGGACTGGGAAAATGCATTGATGCACCCGCGCTACGTAGCCATCAAGACACGACTTAAATGTAAATGTATAAATGTATGTAAATGTATAGGAATTTATATAGCGCACTACTTACCCGTAGGGTCCCAAGGCGCTTCGACCGCTGCGAAACCCTTCCTGGCTTCCCTGAGAGATGGTCCCTTAATGGGTATCTCCAGGGTGAGACCAGGCATCCCCGGCGGTCTGGTGGGGCCGTTAGTGAAGATGAGGCAAGCTAATGCCCAGAGTTGCCGAGTGTGAACGCTGATCAGAGTGGGCACCGAGGCGAGAGAATTATCGAGTCCGCTGACCCTGGTCCAGAAACCTGCCGCGCCGGGAATCGAACCCTGGTCCCGGGCCGTCCTCTGCTCTCGGGTCTGCCGCCTCTAACCAGTGAGCCACACTAATGAATTAGACTACTTCAATTCAAATTCTTACACATCAGATGCAACGAGGAAACTGGTAATTATTTCCACACGATATGAGAGTGCCGAAATATTCAGGTCTACTGGGACAATATAGTATTAGAGCTGGAGGCAGTGATGGGCAAGAAAATACCCAGAGATCTCAAATTTGTGATATTAGGCATAAGTACAGAAGTGGATCTCTCAAAACCACAATTGCTGCTAATCAATCTTGGCTTGGTAGTCGCCAAAAGAGATGTGGCTCATAACTGGGGGTGACGCAGGTGCCCACAGTAGACTAATGGAAAAAGGGGATGGACATGTACATGTTAGGTGAGAAGACTACATATGTGGCTAGGGGGTGCCTCAAGAAATTCTGGATAATTTGGACTCTCTGGATACAGTATTAGGTCTCGAGATACAGGAATTGCAAATGATAGCTCAGTCCGAAGATATCTAGGGCGCAGGAGATGGGGAAGGGGTAAACTGAGAGATGAGGAAACGGGGAAAGCAATGTTCATTCTTTCTGTTTTGATGTTCACCCTGTTGCTACCAATGTATAAGCAGGGCTTTAAGACCCTGGTTCGCTTGTCTGAGGCTATCAAGTGTATTAATGCTGACCTATTGGAAACTGTTAATAAAAAAAAGTTTAAAAAAAAGCTCAAAACCACTGCAGAGTGTAGAATGTTATCAAAAAATGGTCAGTCTATGAGATAGGGTCCATTGGTTGAATAAAAAATTGAGGATAGTTAGAGAACAGCAAGTCCAACATGTGTCCTGATTTATGAGTTGGACCCTTCATCCATTGGTTCAGTTGTAGTACGTTTCGTTCTTTAGATTTAAGGCAAGACAGAAAGCTAGCATCACACATTAAACCTTTTATTCGGTCCTGAGCAGCAACCTGAAAATCTTCCAAAACAGAACTTTAATACATCATAATATAGCCTTAGAGCCTGCACTTACGGGCAGTACTGGACATTACAGGCCTGCTCCATTGTTTAAGAAGGGAGGGGCCTTTAATGGCTGGCTGTGCCCACTACGGAGGGCTCTAAGGCTATTAGAACATTTTGCCCCTAGAGGGCAGTATGTTCTAATTTGAAAAACAAAGCCCTCATAGAGCACGAGGGAATAGAAATCCCCTTGGGCTCTGTGAGGCCTTTTGTTCACAGCAACAGCTGTCAGGGTCAGGGATTAAATGTATGCAATAGGTTTGCATGCCTTATGGGGCAGAGGAAGAGGTGTATCATTACATCACAAATACTGTGGGCCTCAGTCAAGGAAGATGTACCTATAGTAGTCCAGCACTGGAGGTTTGAGACATCTTAGAGAGTTTATCTCAAGAGAGTAGAGTGATGTTTGCTACCTTCAAAAAAAATCATAAAGACAATACAAGAGGCATGTGTAGGTCTCCCACTCCAGACTTTTAGCTAGTCTTCAATTCATTGGAACAATGGATTAGGTTTTAGACTAGCTTGCATTTTTTTCAAGCAGGTAGAAGTCAGATGGTTTGGATTCCTCCTTTCTTCTCAAAAATGCTTAAGCTGACTGTAGGGGTTCCCCAGGGCTCTTCCCTTAGCCCAACACTATTTAATAAGTGAGAAGAAGCCTTGGGGCAAAAGTAATATCTTACACTGTGAACACTCTGTCAGCTGTTGTTCTCATGTGACAAGGGAGAAGAGATCTCCTGCGGTTCTATTAAAGCTTGCCTGACAGTGATATCCCACTGAGGGGCCATCCACCAACTACAGTGTAACACAAACAAAACTACAATTCTATTCTTCTGTAGCACTAGCCCAGAAACATGGTGAAACATTTTTGCATGAAGATGCCCCACCTCCAGGCCCCCACGGGGACACAGTTAAGAACTTGGTGGTCAACTTGATAATTATCTGCCCTTCAAACCACAAATTAAAAATTAGTGGTAGGCACATGCTTTATAATATGTGTTCACTAAAAATGTTCTTGCAACACCTCTCATTCACAGCATGAAAAATGGTCAACCAGGCACTGATAAACTCATGACTGTACTATGGTAATGCCCTCTATCTTGGACTTAAAAAAAAAATACCTGCTTGACAGACTTCAGGTGGTCCGGAATGTGGCAGTTTGCTTTCTTTTGAATCTACCTGCAAGACCGCATATGTCCCTGCAACTATGAGCCACTTACTGGCTTCCAATTAGGACAAGAATCATGTTCAAGGCATTAGTGTTGGTTCATGGGCCACTTTGCCAGATAGGTGCGGGTCACCTCAGAACAAGGTTCAGCTTCTATGCCCCATCAAGAAATTTGCGTTATGCTAACTGCCTTCTTGCTAGGATCTCCAGAAAACGCCACTCTAGAGAGGGCGTGTGATCATTCTCCTGTCTTGGACCAGCGACATGGAATAATTTCCCCTCGGAGCTTCACACAGTGGACAGCATATCAGGGATTAAAAAAGTGGTTGAAAACCTCCCTTTTTATGCAGGAATAGACAACACGATCATACACCACACCTTGAGCAAAGCACCAGACACTCCTTGGAGTAGCTGCAAGCGGTACAAGTTGTTTTTTATTCATTCATTCATTTTGTTTGCTGCTTCTGAGCAGATAAGTATATAGAGCTTTGCCTATAGATTTTTAATAAGACTAATGATTGAGGAGATTTTGTCTGTGTTGTCTTTTTCTATTTCAAATATCTGTGTTTCCAGTAAAGCCAATATTGGTATGAAATAGGTATATTGTTTATGCTTAGTTTTTTAAAAAGCCATTCATTACAGTAGTTTCACAATGTTTTACATTTTTTCAAATGGGCTTTTCAAAGTACTTACTCGTACTGTATTCCAAAACTGCTCTAAGCAAAGATTAGTTCAAGCACAGTAGGCCGTTGTTGCCTTGAGAGCGTGAGGGGAGTGGCCTCCTCCAACTCAAATGGAACTCTTCACGCCAGAATTGAGAAAGTAACTCTCCAGCTGGGCTAACCTGGTCCCTGTATCTGACTCACAACTAACGCTGTTGGCCAGAATGTATGAATTTTTCATTTTCTAGCATGACCAGATACCCGCGAGTGGTGCTTTCTTGCCTCATGGTCCTACTTTCAATGAAACTTTAAAAATCTATTTTTTTGGTTCAACTGATTGGATTTTTGTTGTTCTGGTATCATTTTATTCATCATGAATTACTAGTTACTAAAAAACGAAAATTATTTAAAACGACTCAATTTTTCTAAATTGGCTTGGGGTTTTCTCAGTTGTGTTTTCACTTTATTATTGTTTGAGTGCAGCACAAATATGCATTGCCTCTAAATTAAGACAGAGAGCTTTGTGCTAAGCTCCCAGGGGATTAAGCACAGATTAATTGAGGGAATTTGTGTCGTTCACCCTGACAAGGATTGGGGTCGTTTTATAACCCAATAAAAAGTGCTGAAAATGTTATTAAATTTGAATGGTTTACACTTATATTGAGATTAACATGTAACACACAAATGTACTAAGTGTGTATTTTCATGTTTGGATTGATAATAGCTAATGTAGGCTGCAGTTTAAAAAGGCTAATGTCTGTCATCTTGCTTTTCTAAAGTCTCTTTTTTCCCAGTAGAAGTCGACTCTCTCTATTTATTATCTCAATGTGACCTTGATGTTCTGTTCTCGTGTATAATGTTTTCTTTCACACAATCCTTGTAGAATGTTCTAACGAGCAGTTGTGATGCACCTGCAGAGCACAGCTTGTCTAAATGTAACATGCTAAGTTGCTGATAACTGCAAGTTGAAGGACATTTAGAGTAGACTCATTCTGTAGTTGCTTGAGAAAATAATGCATTTCGTTTTCTACTGGTGCTGATCCTTAACTCTGACTAATCTATTATATGAGGACCATATGTAGGTGTATCAACTGTTAGAATTGTGTGATTTAAGCTAAGGCAATGTAGAAGATTTGCTAGAAACTTCTTTTACTGACTCTTATGCAGATGCCTTTTTCTCGATTTCTTAGCTGAACCATTCCCTGACTTAGCACAGTAGGGTGCTTTAATTATTGGAGAATTGATCTTGTTCAACGTTACTTTTTGAAACAACTTCATAATAGTTTGTTTTTGTTTTTAGACCTTTTGGATTGCTTTGTTTATATTGACTAACACGGTCATGTATTATTGATTTTCAACTTATTTGATCATTTGAGTTTGTAAATTTGCTAATCTTTTAATGAAGGCTTATGTTTTTAAACTAAACCACTCGCTGTCTTCCTTGTGGAGCCTAATGTGCTTCACGTCATCAAGATGTATTGAATTTTGATGTTGGCCTCAGTCGGAACTGAAGAGTAATCGGAGATCGCATTATGAACTTGAATCACCCAACACTTATCTCATGTTGTATGCAGGATCTGATGTGACTCGAGGCCTTGCATACAATCTCCACTTTGTATGTCCAAAGTCTGTACATAGTGCAGGTTGGCCACTTGTGGAGGGGTGGGTGCAGATCCTAACCACAGGCTAAGTTAGTCCTTTGTTAAACCGGTCTTACATATAGCAGAAAAGTGTGTGCAATGCCTAGTCATTGAGTCCAAGTCCTGATTATATGATATGCTATTGGATTCGTAAAGCACATGGCAGTAACAGCGACAGGGCGTCCCAGCGCTAGATCCACAGGTTACCGGACTGAGTAGGAAGTAAAAAGGGGTTAATCAGGGAACTGCTCTCCTGAAAGCCCTATGGTCCTGAGTGCTCCTAATAGTGCATGGGAGAGCATTCCACAGCGAGGAGGCTAACGCCGGAAGGACCGGCCTCCGCCCCATGCTCTTCTAACACGGGGAGCACTCAAAAGATGTTGATTGGAGGAGCAGAGGGGATTTACTGGTATATAGGGGTAGGAGGATTGGCTAGGAAGGGGGGGATAAGGTATAAAAAAATTATGGGAGATGCACAAGGATTTAAAATGAATACTCCTTTCTACCGGGAGCCAGTGCAATTTACGTATGAATTTGGGCAGGATTTCCGGAGGGGGAAAAGGGTTCATGCAGTGGCGCTGTGCACCCTCTGAAACTGATTGATGCCAGCTTTATTAGTTCCCAGGTAAAGGGAGTTACAATAATCTAGTCTGGAGAGGATAGTAGATTAGATGATGGTCTGGCGTACCTCAGGTCAGCTCAAGCTGAACTGAGGTAGGGGACATGTGACCCCTGTGTGATTGCCCCAGGCTTCAAGCAACAAGACTTTGTCAAATGTGTCCTCACCGCAGATATTATGAGAGAGACTATGCCTGAATTGTATGCTACAACTGGGGGATGTAAGCGCTCGAGCGCTGGCTCACATCGCTGGGATTGGCTCAGGAGCATTCTGTAAGGAGGCCGGGGCGGGGTAGATACTGGACATGCTGCCACTGTGGAGGGGGTGTGGGAACCCCTTGGACCACTCCCTTGTTTGGCCATAACAGTTGCTGGTTGCGCAAGGGTGGGAACTGGGGACTGAGCTGTGACCTGAGACACACCCTGTTTCTCCTTTCCAGAGTTGAGGGGACCCGCCCTACACCTCGTGGTTATCATTCTTCCCACGGCCGACCCAGACTAATCACCAAAACGGGGACAACAAGTGGAAGAGGATCAAGCATCACAGCACTATGTCCTGGGCTCATTGCATGACATGTCCTCACAGCCGGGGTAAAGCCTGCTTCCAATAGGGGTGGGAATTGGAAAACGGCCACCACTACTGCATGAAAGATGCCCCCTGGTCGTTGGGTGCACAATCGAATGATGGGTCAACCCAGGGGCAAAGCCCGGGAGACGCCGGCTCCTGACTCACAAGGGGCGAACGAGGGTGATTCCTCCCAGAGCATGCACTCGCCCAACATCATCGCTCCCACAGAGGAAGATGGAACGCCGGACAAGCTGGACCTCATTCTGACAGAAGTATGAGACTCGCAGAGAGCCATAGAACAGCAAATAGGCACCCTTACTACTGGCTTCACTCTACTGAAAGAGGGCCACGCTAAATTGGCTGATACCGTGAAGGAGCATAGCGCCACGCTGCAGGACATGGTACACCAACATAAAGATCACACTAGTAAGCTCCAATCCCTGCGGAAACAGGTCACGGGGCTGATGGACCGTGTGGAGGACAAGGAGGGCCTGGCATGGCGCAACAATCCCAGAGTTATTGGCCTGCCAGAACGGAGCGAGGGCATGAAGCCTCGACGTACATGGAACATTGGCTCTGCACACATGTGGCCCCCGAGGGTCTCTACAACTACTTCTGCGTCAAAAGGGAGCACCGGGTCTCGACCGGGAAGCCAAGGGTGGGGGGGGCCGCCCCGCCCCTGATCGTGAAAATCCTCAATTATCGGGATCGTGACATGCTGTTACAGAAAGCCCGTGAAAAATCGCAGATTCAATTCGAGAACTGCCAAGTCTCCTTATATCCTGACTATTCGCTTTTAATACAGCGCAGACGCTCTTTGTTTCTGGAGGTGAAAAGGAAACTACGCACAATGAATCTCAAATACGCGTTACTGTTCCCAGCACGTCTGAAGATTATCTATCAACAGAAGACTTACTTCTTTGAAAGTCCGGAGGATGTCGAGGAATGGCTCGAGCTCATGGGACCTACGTAACGCTCAGGACGCTCCTCCTCCATCACGGGAGGACCTGGCGCGTTGAACCGTCGCAGATCGCAGGAAGGGGACAATTCTGCCAGTGTGCTGCCCTTCCCTGGGCCCACAGAGCAGCGGGTCCAAACTGGCAAAGAAGTGGCCCTGACAGTTGCCTGTGCCTTCCGAGACAACTCCTCACGCAGGATGTCGGAGACGTCGGACCACAGTACGATCCGGTCGACTCTGACAGTAGCCCACAGCTCTTTCCTACAGTGACGCCACAAATGGCTGATGGAATGCTGAGATAGCAGTGCCTCTCTCATGCTGCCTGCAAGAACAGGCCCTAAGGCCAGTGGACACATGGGCGGTGAGACAATCCATCAACAATTGCATATCTTTTGATGTTTGGACCGCCAATACATTAAAATGTGTTATGTGCTGATCTCAATATAACGCTTGGGCTCTGGGTCAGACCAGATTAATGTTTGACTACATGATGGTAGTGGCTACCATTCCCTGCTTTGCAATTGCTACTGTTTACAGTGTTCTTTATTTTATTTTTTATTTTTTTACATAACCTGCTAGATGCTTGGAGAACCAAGAATGGTAACCTAAGAGAATATTCCTTTTATAGTAAAAAATACAAACAATTCTCAAGAATTGATTTATTTCTGGTAGATCATTCCTTCGAGCCAGTTTTAACTTTAGTCATTCACATCCCAGTGGGCCTTTCGGATCATTCAGTGGTACAACTAAGCATCAATTTTAAAAATATAGCCACTGAACGAAGATGGACCCTAGACAAAAATATCCTTCTAGATGATAATATTGGATTTAAAATCAAGAGCAGCATAACAGAGTACTTCTTATTCAACGTGGGTTCAGCTTCAGAACAAACTGTCTGGGAGTCGTTCAAGCCCTTTCTTAGAGGTTTATTGGGATACCATATGAGACAAAAAAGAAAAGAGATAAAAGATAGAGAAATTAAAGATTTGGACTCTATTAAGAAGAAAGAGCAGGAGCTTCAGCCAGCAGCCTTGGAGGAAAGGGACAAGATTCCAGAATTAGAAAAGGAGCTTCTAGAGCTGCAGCTGAGTCTCAAAGCTAAAGCTGATAAAAAGATCCATGATAGATGGGAGATTAGTAAATTAAAAAACTTTGAATATGGTGGGAAGTGTGGGGCACTTTTAGCATGGAAGGCCAGATCTGATAGGACTAGAAATAATATTGACACCCTGTCCCAAAGAACCTCGGGAGATCAGTTGACTAAAGATGAAGAAATCAGGGATGAAGCCAGGGGTTTCATGGAAGAGTTATACCGGGAAAACAATAAGACTGGAACAGAAGACTTGGAGAAGTGGTGGAACCAAAGGGCATTACCATATTGAATGAGGAAGATAAAAAGACCCTGTCGTGGGACATTACTGAGGGGGAAATTAGAGTACAGTTAAAAAAGATGAGCAGGAATAAAGCCCCAGGCCAAGATGGCCTACCAACGGAGAGCTACAAAGATAATGAAGAAGAGATTCTTCCACACTTGTTGTCCCTCTTCAACAATATCTACCAGCAAAGAGGGGGTATTCCACCCTCTTGGTTTGAGGCCACCATCACTTTAATAGCTAAACCTAACAAAGACCCAACGAAAATAGAGTCATATAGACCTATCCCCCTTCTAAACTCTGATCTTAAAATAATTTTGGGGATTCTGGCTGAGAGACTATCCAAAGTCATTAAACCTATCATCCACCCAGAGCAAAGGGGTTTTATCCCAGGGCGACAATTGAACGAGTTGACCTTTCAGGTCATTGGAGCAATCGATTATGCCAAAGAAAAGGGACTGCCACTTACCATCGTGGCAATAGATGCCGCGAAGGCTTTTGATCAAGTTAACTGGGTGTTTCTTTGGGACACTTTAACAAGGTTTGGCTTTCCATCACCCTTTATTCAGGCTGTTGAAAACCTTTATGGGAACTCACGAGCAAAAGTTCTAATTAATGGGTGCATGACGGACTGGTTTGAGATATCGAGAGGGACGAGGCAGGGTTGCCACCCTGTCTCCGCTCCTTTTCGATTTATATATCGAGCCTTTTGTGTCAGTGATACGATCAGACCCAACAATTACCCCCTTTAAAATGGGTGGGCTGGAGTTAAAGACCGCATTGTATGCCGATGATCTGTTGCTATACACTATCAATCCAATAGAGGCTATTCCGAAGCTATTTAAATTAGCAGATTAATATGGAGTAGTCTCAGGTTATAGCATCAATAAGAACAAAACAGACATAATGAGTTGGAACAATCCGGTCCATATACCAGATACAAAAACAAAGATCAGGTACCTAGGTATCTATATTACTCAAAAGTTGCTAGACATACCCAAAATAAGTTGGCAGATAGTGGTCAAAGAGATAACTAAACTCCTTCAAAGATGGTCAGGTCTACCTCTCACTATATATGGTAGAGTCAATTTAATTAAAATGGTAGTATTGCCCAAAGTGACTTTCTTATTCAACAGTATTCCATTGACATTTCAAAATAAAGACATTTCAAGCCTTCAGGGAAAGATAGGCTCATTTATCTGGGCCACCAAGTCACCAAGAATTGCTTGGAGAAAATTGAGGAGGGGGTTAAAAATAGGTGGACTAGCCCTCCCAGATTTGCTTTTCTACTGTTACGCATTTCAGTTAAAAAACTTTAGACTGCTGGCCAACAAGTTAGACTCGTCGTCACATGGTCGTTTGTTTCAAGCATTGCTATCCGACCTCCCTAAAGGTCTTGAATTTTTTTTGTTTGAATTTGGCGCCCAAAAATTTTACAAAAAAGTCAGCCTTAAAATCTTACTAACAGCCCTTAAGTTGTGGCAAGCAGTTTGTAAAATCTGGAAAATTCCCTACTATAACTCGCTGGCACCAATCTGGGACTCCCCCGGAACACCGGAATGTCTATTAGATCGTCTCTCTTTTCCCTTGAGAGAGGCAGGCTTTATACAATGGGGAGATCTGCAGGTTAATTTTGAACTCCTAGACTGGGTATCCATATCTAACATGACAGGAAGATCCCTCACAAGGTTCAAATATTATCAATTATCATCTTGGTGGGGAAGTCAAAATTGGGCGTTAGAAATAGCGGGCAGTGAATTCCTAGAATTAGGCAATAGACGAGAAGGATGGAAGGGTGAGGTTTCTGCATGGTATAATACACTAATAGGGGCTAAGGACAGACAGGAGGAAGAAATCTCGAAACTTTGGGGGGATATAATAGGAGATGGTACGGAAAAACAATTGGAGGTTTGGACAGACTCATTCATAATATCTCAAAAAACAATAAAACCTGCTAACCTCAGAAGAAATTATCTATACACAGCATACAGGGTCTATTGGACTCCCTCAAAACTGTAAAAATTATCGGGAGTACTACAGTTTTGTCCTAGATGTAAATATTCAGCGGCAGATGACCTACACATTTTTGCAGATTGTACAGAAATTAAAAACTACTGGTTATCGGTCCACACTTTTCTAGAGGAGGTACTGTCTAGACCAGTCACCTGTAGTCCTAGACTGATTCTTATGGGCTTGTTAGAGGAATACGATATTAGTGATAGTACCACTCAGCTTATATTTTATGTGATTGTCATCGCCAGGAGGGAGACGTGCAGAGAATGGAAATCTCCGACCCCCCCTAGGTTTGCAGACTGCTTAAAAAATAGCATGGCTATAAGTAAAACAGATTTGATGTGTGGGGGAGAGGATGCGGCAAAGATCTGGGCTCCGTTGATAAAATGGTCGGATAGTTAGGTAACAAAAGTCCAATGATTATGCCAGGTGTTTGTGGTCTGGTCCTCCCCGGGACAAGGTACAATGACATCGAATAGGGGAGTTGGACTAGTAGAAAGCCTACCTCTGGGAGATCTCTCGAAAGCTAAACACAAAACACTCCAGGGCGCACAGTTAGGTATTGTGTTGGTAGATTTGAGAGTTTCCATCTAGAGTCATTTCATCTGGTGGCATATATGAGGACTAAAGCAAAAAAAAAAACAATGTTCTTTTTCAATGTTCTTTTTGTTTGGTCTTACCTGGTTTGGGTTGTAGGCGTGGCCTGATGTTTGGGTTGGGTTTGGGGTTCCATAGTTCTGGCACATTGACACTATTACACATCATGCGGCTGCATCTTCTCATTCATAGTGGGAAACTCACAGGATTAGATGGCGCGACGGTTCGTAGATAAATATAAATTTGTTACATGGAACGTCAGAGGGTTGGGTTCTGTCCATAGAAGACATAGGGTACATGCCTTCCTGCTGCACCGGGGAGCGCAGGCGGTTTTCCTCCAGGAATCGCACCTAATGGAGGCAGAAGCTGCAAAAATGAGAAAGAAGTGGAGGGGGCAGGTAATATCCACTAATTATTCTGCATTTGCCCACGGGGCGACGATCTTGATAAAGGGGGAACACCATTTGTGTTGCTGGACAAGCGGGTGGACACACAGGGCAGGTACATATTTCTACGTGGCACACTGGATAGTTCGCCGGTTGTGTTAGGGAATATTTATGCTCCGAATTATACAAATAAAGAAAATTAAAAAAACATTTTTAACCCCTGTCGTCATATCTACATTAACGTCTCAATGCTCATTTACTACAGCCTGATTCTTAGGAAATGCTTTAAAGTCAAGAACTCCTATTTCAAAACAATGTTGTTCAGGATTGCCTCAATTTTGTCTTGAATACAAAATGTTAGCACATTAGCAGTTCATTAGAACACTGTAGTAATGTTGCGGTTGATTACTAGGGAGTTAATTGACAAACTGCTGCTGGCATTCGAAGTACATGATTCACTTTACATGTTAGAATGTTATACTGAAATGGATGAAGAACATATTTGGGAACTTAAAGAATATGGGTCCTCATTTTAGCAGCTGTGCGCTTTACCAGTATACTACATTTACATTTACTTTTACTTTCTGGAACACTAACCATAATTTCATGTTCTGCAGTATCCTCTGTAGGAAATTCCTTTCGATGTTACAGCTTTGATTCCATCAATATAACATTCACGTTTTCCACACTTTTGTCATCAGTACAGAATGTTGGCGCTCTAGTTACTCATTAATACATCTGTGGTGAAACTGCAGATAATCACCTGGGAGTTAACTGACAGACTGCTGCTGGTGTTGGAAGCATGTTTCTCTCTGTACTTCGGAATGTTTTAATGACATGGATGTAGAAGATGTTTGAGAACTCATTGAATATGTCCTTTATCTTTCTAGAGTACCAACAATAATTTCTATGACAAAATTAACTACCTCATACCATTAAATTCTAAAGGAAATGCTATCAGTTTTATGACTCAAAGCAATACCTCAGATTGTTCATTTACTGCAGTATGCTCTGTAGGAAATGCCTTTCGGTTTTACTGTTTTAATTCCATCAAAAAGGTGTTCAGTATGCCACACCTTTTAGCATTCTAATTATTCGTGAAAACAGTCTCTGCAACGTTTTGTTTTCCTATTTTCTTTTCTTTTAACGCAGACTGACTACTAGCTCGGCATTCAGCAAATTATGAGGAGCATCTGCTTTATGTAAAAGAAGAAAAGCAGTCTCTCTTTGCTGCCTGCCTTCTCAAATGCTGATATTGTAAGTACGTAGCAGAGACATAGACTAAACCAGCTCCTCCTCCGTGTGGTGTTGTGCATGAGAAAGACAGATCTGCCTCTGTAGTTTTTGAAAAGTTTCTGAAAATGAGTAGGTGCATCCCACCTTTTCGTTTGTGTTAAACATCAGGGTAATGAAACATTGGCAGGGGGTGCAAGGAGGCCAGGTCTGTTTCTATATTTCTGAAAGACTTTCAAAAGATTTGAGCAAGTGATTTCCACTTCTGTTGTATTGGCTTTTTTCCAGAGACATGCAGTAGCAGAGTCAGTCAGTGTGTCATTTGCCCTAATGCAAGGAAGCAAATGGCCCCCCTGGCTGCTGCTTAAAATGTGAAATTACAGCAATAACCAGGGTCTAATGGGCACCGAAGGGCTCTGAGACCTGGTGCCACTGCTTCAGCTGCACCGCTGGAAGCTACCTACATGTAAACATTTTAGATGAGGCAAGTGTGAGATTTCAACAAAATTATCAGGAGAATGTATTTTTCCTATTGACTGACTACTATTGAAGGGGAAGCAATTTCAGGTGGGAGAAAGCCACAATAAAGCCTTTTTTGCTTCACAAATCTGGAATCTCCCGTCGGAATCGGGTCTATTGGCATGTATGCAGCTATGCCCCTGGAGCCATATAAACATGTGGGCATACAACGTATTTAGAGAGGCTAACTGAGGTTCCTTGCTACCAAAATTGAAGAGGATCGGTGGTTGAAGTGCAAAGAAACAAGCATTTTAGAAGACAAACGTTATCGCCTTTGGAAGCTATAGTTTGTCAATGAGTTCTAGTTATGCTGTGCAGTAGCATGGTGCGGGCAGTCCTAATGCACTTTTCTTTTCTTTTTAAAAGGGCATTAGTGCTGGCCCTATCAAAGCACTGTTTTATTATTTTTAGCTATCCCTCACCAAAATGGAAGATCTTCACTTAGTGTGATTCCAGTGGTTACAGCGGTATTCATTTACTTTTCATTTACTATTAAAATATAGTATTTATTTAGTATGCATGAAGACTAAGTAGTATGCCCACAAGCCGAAATATGCAAATGAGGGAATACTAGTTCTACTCAACTACCCTTCGAATACATAAATGAACACTTCAATTGATTGCTAAAAGAAGACTAGTAGTTTTCCAGAAGAATAGTATTTGAAGCGGAGAAGGGTTTATTTGCAGCTCTTGTGCTATTTCAAGAGCAAAATGAAGGCTAGTCTCATCGATTGTGATCACTGTTTGAAGACTAGTGGTATTCTTTGTGAGCAATATCTGAATACTAATGGCAATGATTGTGAAGGTGGGGGGTTTTGCGGGAGGTTCGCTGGGGGGGGGTTCGCGCAGGGGGGGTTCGCTCAGGGGGTTCACACAGGGGTGGTTCATGCAGGGGGAGTTCGCGCAGGGGGGTTCGTGCAGGGTAGTTCGCACAGGGGCGTTCGCACAAGGGGGTTCACGCAGGGGGGTTTACACAGGAGGGGGTTTGCGCAGGGGGGTTCACGCAGAGGGGGCTTACGCAGTGGGGCTCTTGTAAAGCTCTCTGATACCCGATGTCTCAGGTCTGGTTCACGCTATATAAAACTCTCTTTAAAAAAACCGCACATTGGGCCTAAAGTATTTGGCAACAAACCCTGGGTATAATTGTTATAGGTATGAGTGTGAGGACGTACATTACCACGTGAGTTAGAATGATTGCAACACATTGGGCCTTGAGTATGTGGTGATACACCCAATCACTAGTTATGCGTATTATATGTACCAGGGTGACTCCAGAATATGTAACTACAAAGTCCAAAATGAAATGGTAGGCGAGAAAGAGAGTAGGACGTGAATGTGAAACAGGAACTAGGTAATCTGGGCACCACCTTTGACCCAGGCCGGCCCTTTGGCCCTTCCGTGAATGCAGTCATTGAGTCTTCCTTCGGCGATGCCTCGCCCCTCAAGATGCTACGTGAGAGGGGAGCACTTGCCCTCAGTTGATATCCACACTAGGTTTTGCAGTGGTTTTACAGGAACCTGCCTCCTTTGGTACTGAACAGTATTCAGATCCTTGCCTCCCGTCTTCTCATACGCCTCATGTGGACTGCACCACCTCGCCACTGACTTGGGGGGAAACCAATAATCAGTGAATTCATGACTTTGCACGTCACGTGCCATGCGGTATGTAGGACCAGAAGCAGCAAAAAACCTGACATGGATGTGATGCTCACAGCTGACGTGTGCTTGATATGAATATCTCCATTCACTGCACCAACCTTTTCCCTGTGTAACTCTTCACTCATCTATCTGGTTATCCACTCGGTAGACAGCCTGCAACCCCCTCCACACTACGAACCTGACCAGTGACCAGACCAGTGACGTGTCAGGATTCCATGGGCCCTAATGCAAGCATGGATGATGTCTTTCTGCAACTAGTAGGAAAGTTCAATGCAGCATAATTGGGGGCACACCGCTGTTCGATAACTTACAACCTGGTGCCACTGCACCTGCTGCACTAAGAATATTCCTTCTCTGCTCCAGACACCAGCTTGGACCTCCTTATGCGGAATGGGCTTTTCTGGTACAGTGTTACTCAGCCAGCAGTGTCCGCTCTTGCACTCCACTCACCCCCTGTACTCTCCGCCACCCCCATGCCGAGTGGGTTTACAGGTGGAGTTCTAACGCTCCCTAGTAACCGCCTCCCATCCATGGGAGTCCGCAGGGGGGGGGCAAGAGGGGGCGCTTGCCCCCCCTGGATCCAGGCCCGGTTCTAGAGGATGGCCCACATACCTGGGCCGACTTTCCTGCTGGGGCGACTCCTGAAAGGCTGCTACAGTACAGCCCGAGTGTGAGTCCCAGCAGGTCACAGAGGCAGCCGTTCCATTGTCATGGGCAGTATGACAATGGGCCGGCAGAGGAGACACAGCATGGAGCATCTCCCCCCATCCCAGGCCTCAGGAGATGACATTGAGTTCTTGGGGAGCTGCTGATGCTTTCAAGCAGCACAATTAGCAGGGGCCGTGAGCTTTAGTCCCTCACAGCAGGCCACAACGATCAAATACAAAGCTAAGGGGCGTGGGTGGGGGCGTCGTTTGGGGAGCGGGGTTAGTGCCAACATTCTTAGTTTAAAAACTGTGAAGTGACAGACCGGATTGAAATTGAAAGTTTCATTGTTATGAATTTGTGCAATGGGGAGAGTGCTAATACAGCTAAGAGTGGAAATACTCCGGAAAAAACACTAAGGACTGAAATAACTACATTTAAAGAACAATATGACTTAAAATGGGAAAAAATGAAAATTCGATTTTGGCAATGTTGTAGTGGAAAAATGTAACTAACCCTCCATGTTGAGGCTAAGGGAGACGTAAGAGAAGAGGAGAGATAAAAGAAAGAGACAGAGCCAAAAGGAAAAATAGGAGACAGAGTGGGGAGTAGAGACAAACGGAGAGGGGGAGAGGAAAGAGTGAGAAATAATTCAAAAGCCTAGGGGTATGGCTGGACAGGAGTCTCTCACTCAACACCCAGGCCACAAAGCTTTCAGCCACCTGCTTTGGAATACTCAGGACACTGAAGAAAGTTCTTCCTTTGCTCCCAATGGAGGCAAAGCAGATAGCCATACAGGGCCTGATACAATCACGGCTGGACTCCAACAACGTCCTATATCTGGGTGCACCAGAGTACACCTTAAAGAGACTACAGCTGGTACAAAACTGTGCCGCGCGTACTTTGCTGCAGATTCCTCGCAGATTGTCAGTAAAGGCGGCTCTGACCAATCTTCACTGGCTCCCAGTACGTAAGAGAGTCTTTTTTAAAGCAATGTGTATTGCCCATCAAGCTTTCTGGGATTCGGGTCCTCCAATCACCCGTGATCTTGTAAGCCAGTATCACCCAGGTAGAAATTTGCGCTCTAGTCAGGCCTTCATGGCAGCAGTCCCCAGAGTCAAAAGGTCTAGAACTGGCGGAAGGACGTACGCCTTTAACGCTGCCAAGTTCTGGAATTCCCTCCCGTTTCTCCTGAGATCCAATCCTGATCTCGTTTCCTTCCGTAAACAATTAAAAACACACCTATTCAATTCTGTCTAACTTAACTTAGCTTTCCTTCCCTCTTCTTCTGGTTCCCAACCTCTTATCCTTCACTGGTTCCTTTTAGCGCTTGGACGCCTCAGGGCAGCAATCGCGCTGTTATAAATTCACTTTCATTCATTCATTCATTCAAATAATTGACGAGAGAAGATAGTGAAAGTGGCGAAGGGGGGACATTATTATAGATAAGCACAATGAGGCAGGGAGACAGAGGGCGACAGACAGAAGGAGACAGACAGAGGGAAGGGGGCAACAGAGGGAAGGGGCGACATAGGGAGGGAGACAGGGAGACAGATAGAGGGAGATACAGGGTGGGAGACAGTCAGAGACAGACAGAGGTAGAGAGACCGAGAGAGAGAGAAAGAGAGGGAGACTGAGAGAGAGAGAGACTGAGAGAGGGAGACCGAGAGAGAGAGGAAGACCGAGAGAGAGGGAGACCGAGAGAGAGGGAGACAGAGAGGGAGGGGGACAGAGGGACGGAGAACTAAGGACGGAGACTGTGGGATAGAGACTGAGGGACGGAGACTGAGGGAGAGAGACTGAGGGACGGAAACTGAGGAAGGGAGACTGAGGGAGGGAGACTGCGGGACGGAGACAGAGACAGACAGAGGGAGACAGAGAGAGAGGGAGACAGATAGGGCGGGGGACAGATAGGGCTGGGGACAGAGGGAGAGAGACAGAGGGCAACAGACAGAGGGAGGGGGACGATAGAGGGAGGGAGACAGACCGGGAGAGAGACAGACAGAGGGAGGGAGACAGACAGAGGGAGGGAGACAGAGAGAGAGGGAAACACAGAGAGAGGAAGACAGAGAGAGGAAGACAGATAGAGGAAGACAGAGAGAGGAAGACAGAGAGAGGGAGACAGAGCGAGGGAGAAAGAGAGAGGGAGACAGAGGGAGGGAGACAGAGGGAGGGAGACAGAGGGAGGGAGACACAAGGGAGAGAGACGGAGGGAGACAGAGGGAGGGAGGCAGAGGGAGGGAGGCAAAGGGAGACAGAGTGAGGGAGACAGAAGGAGGGAGACAGAGGGAGGGAGACTGAGGGAGGGAGACTGAGGGAGACAGAGAGAGGGAGGGAGACAGATGGAGGGAAGCAGGGCAACAGAAAGAAAAAGAGGGCGACAGAGGGAGGGACACAGACAGGAAGACAGATAAAGGGAGACAGTCAGAGTGTAGTGTAGTTCCTAGTTTCCCACTAGGCCCTGCGCATTGTAATAACATAAACAGTAGTATCGACGTGGAACTCCGGATATTCCAGGCCTCCACTGACTATGCTAAACTTAATTGGGTGTGTTACCAACTAGCTCAGAGGTCACTGGAAACTTTCTTCTCTGCATGGGAAGTGATCAGCTTCCCTGGCACAGACAAGAAGGGATTCAGCTTTCCAACAACCGTGCAACATGACAACTTTGCTCCTCAGATCAAGAGTCAATCTCTAGGGTCGTGTGAAACAATAGACATGTATTTCACTCAGTCAGTTTAGTGCAGTTTACTTTCACGAGATGTAGAGAATAGAGAGACGGGCGTTTGTCAATAAAGGGTTAACATTTATTGAACAGTCTTTTTTCTCGTACAAGAGAAATGTATTGCCACAATTGCAAGACTTGTTATTATAAAAAGTACGTACAGTAAGATAAGTATTGCGAAATAATACTGTAAAAGCATTGATATGGTTTCTTAGCCATACAATGGTTTAAAAGTAATAAAACATATATACAGTCATATATACATTAGGCTAAAATACTCAACTGGTGCTTCTAACTAAGCCTACCCCAGTGTGCCTGACCTAAGCCTAACACGTGGAAGGGGAGTAAGTAAGTAGCTTTAAGTTAAGTTGGTTTTGCCAAGGTTTGCTTCAAGAATTCTCGTCTAAGGGTTTAGTCAACACCATACCTCTGAATAGAATGATGGAAGTCTGGTATTTCCTTCAGGGGACACTCAATATCCCAGTCACCCGCGAGGGCAGACCGGAAACGCTCTAGCTGGATTTCTCTGCAGGAGAAAGGCAGCGGCTCTTCTTCAGCGCATCGGGAGGAGGAGGCGGGGGACAGCGTCCGCGGCAGCTGGAATCTGCTAGGCTCTTCGCAGAGGGACGGCTGTTCAGCTCTTAAGCGTACTGCACCATCGTTCGCGCTTTAGCAGCGATAATGGTATCAGTAGCTTCACCACCAAGGGACAGCAGCAGCAGCGTACTGCCTGCAGCAGCAATGGGATGCACAACCGGGTGCACGACAGCTTACAACAGCACGACAGCTCTCATTGCTTAAGGCAACGTTGGTAATATTTATACCTGACAGGTGCCGGGTTTGACGCAAGTTTGCTGGACATAAGACGTCAATTAAAGATGTCACTAGGAAGTTATAGTTATCAGTTGCTCATTAGAGTTCCATTACTAATCAAAACACAGCAAGTGGGGATTTCCAGGTTTGCTGAGTTTTTATCTTGTTGAAGAACTCGGAGTGTTAATCTAGGAATATCAGATAGTGACTTCTGCTCTGTCATTGCACTAATTGGTTGCAAAGGAAGTGGCAGAGAACTATGCTGGAATGTGGCTCTGTTCGTGTGAGGCCAGAGATGACTTTTCTGAAAATCGCACTTGAACGGTTATGCCAATATAGGGAATAAATGGATTTATAGCCGAATAGGGGCATAAGGTCGCAGTATCGATCAGGAACCTAGATAAACACGCAACACCCACTCCACTTATTCATGTCCATCAAATTACTAAAACTAGAGCAATTAGATGCATGTGTAACATTGCCCACCCCAAAATACATATATGCATTCGAAATAGGCGTATTTGTAATACATGAAATTTAGGTACTGTACGTTTTTTGAAGCATAGAATCATTCAAAAATTATTGCATATGAAATCAATGAACGATTATGCAAAAGAATTACACATGAAGTATCTCTGACAGAAGAAGGGCGAGATAAATCATCACATATAAATGCATTGTAATAACATGTGCTAGAGGCTGATGTAATGTTGTTATGTCTCTAGATGTGTTTTAGAAATAGAAGTGTGAAGCTTCTGTTCTCTAAGAATAGTTTTTACGCTAAGCAAAGAATTTTTCGTGCCAAAAAAGGGGTCAATATCAAAAATGTCCAATTCAAAAGAATTATTGCTTGAACGGGGAAATAGAGTTCCAAAGCTTTTTGCAGTTTTTGTTGATCAAAACTGAAGGCCGAATTCAGAGTTCATGGGAACGCTGTGTGTCGGAAAGCTTCTCCAAAGTTATTGTTTCTGTACGGGTGAGAACATCGTATCAGACAGGCTCTCAAAGAATTGGTCTACAAATTCAGGTGATAGTTCAACCAAATTAGATAGCACTGTAACTTGGCAGGTGTGAGAATAATTGCTGCCATCGTAGTCAGGAGCAGCAATGCTCACAGAAGGCCGTACCTGGGTGATGTTGCTTTTGTCACTCGCTCCACTGTTACCACCTAGTCGTAGCACAGGTGTCTCAACGAATGCCGTCATCAGGATTGGTAGCCGCTGGGGACAACACAATGCGTGAGCCGTTATTGGACTGAGCAAAGTATCAACGTGCATTGGTACTGCTGATGGAAGTGAAAGACAGATGTCCAACGCATTCATCGCCGCAAAGCATACATCTTAGTACCGGTAAGATACAGTTCTGCCATATAGGTCTGAATGAAAGGAACCAGGTCATGTTTAGATCTCTCAGCCTGGCCAATCCAAGGACGTTAGTTATCCTGTCCCGGTAGCGCATTGCTAGGATTGTCTCTTCCATTCCCATGGGAGCTATGTCTGAGTTTCGGCTTGCCATAACGAAGCAGGAGGGTCAAAAATAAAATCCCTGCGACGAGTCCCAAAAATAATGGTATGCCGCCAAAAACAGAGTGTACAAAATTAGGAACGATTCCCAAAATTGCCTGAAAAGGTGTTAGCAGTCCCGTAAAGACTGTCTTAAATATGCCTGGGATGCTTGTTTCACTAGACATGTTAAGGAGTTGGCTCAACATTTCTACGAAATGCACGGGGCAATTTGTTGATAAAAGGTCATGAACTTCAGTAGCTGTCCTTGCAACTAGAAGATCATACGTCTCTTTTGATGACGTTATAGGCACTGTTGTCTGTAAAAGTACAGATTTCATTTTGCTTAATGTATCAATTCGTATAGAATAGAGATTCAGACGAGGCCAGATGGGAGTCACTGTGTCTGCAGGCCCACTTGGAAACAATGCTTGCATACAGCATTTGACCATGGATGTTACTCTTACTAGATAACTCTTCCCTGGCACAAGGCCACAACATCTGTGATCCGTTCTAAGAATGTAACTCCCTTTTGCAAGTTGCATAAAGAAAGGCTCTATCTGAGTTGCAGGTGTGACTAGCTGGTGGCATGAAAGGTTGTTAGAATTTCCATCACATGCTCCGTGTAAATTAATACCCTGACACAAAAGTATACCGCTTAGTGAATGTTTACAGTTCTCACCACTAAGAAATACATTTTTGTCGCTGTCACTATAGCAAGAATGAGTGTATGGTAATTTCCATTCAGATTTTACATATCCTTTACCCAATTGTTCATACTGTCCAGCAGGTATGTACTCAAGGCACTTTTTAAATCGGAAAGTTGTTATCGGAATTGTGATAATTCCGTGTATTATCCATTCAATGACAGGACTCTTTGACATTGTCAATGGTATTCTCTCAAGTTTTTCGATGCTCAGGATTGTATAGTCCGCTCCTTTCTGTGCCAAACTGATCTGTTTATCAGTAAGGTTAAAAATGGAAAATAATGACGTTGTGTTGATTAAACGCCAAGGCACATAGCCTGAACGAAGATTTTGCAGCATCCAGCCTAATTCTATAATAGAGCGTAATTGCGTTTGGCCATGTTGTAACATTAGCAAGTCTCTATCTATCACATCAAAGGCAGAGGATACAATATTGTCCAACGAATATATTCTGGAAGACAGAGTCATTAACCCATTGTCTACTACAGAAAGTGATTTCTCCAAATTAATACGATCAATTTCTCGTATTTTTTCAGCAGTTTCAATTTGTTTGACTTTCCAAGCCTCGTTGTAAGCAGCATAGATACTGGTCGCTATGAAACGCTTTTGACGCTGTTTGCGTGGTCCAAGAATGAAATCGCGCAAATCAGCACCATCTTTTAGTAAAGACAAGTGTTGCTTAATTTCAGCCAGTGTGGATGTTGTTAGCCATTCAAGGCAGAGTTTCCCTACACTGTATGTTGTTATTATCCCTGGATGTTGTCTCTGGGAATATCTCGAGTCTAATCTGGTCATTTTTAATCCCTGTGTTTTATTCAGGAATCTATCTTGACAGTTGTTTGTGTCAGTATGCCAGATTAACCACTTTTTCCAATCAGGATGTGATCTGTTAAAATGTAAAATTTGTGACACGTCTAACTCAATATTTGTAGTTGCATTCTCAAGTATTGGCTTTGGTATAGACGGTGTTTTAAGGTCTTTGATCTTAGCTAGGCCAAGACAGGATGTTTGGTGTATTGTGTCATTTAAAAACAACATTTGTTCTGGTATCATGCAGGTTCTGAATAGTGCTTCAATGCCTTGCACCTGCCAATCTTTTGTACCCCAAATAGTTTTTGTTTCAATATTATTTTTCCAATAATCAAAACCAAATGTCATCATTTTGTCATAAAATGCTTCTGAATATATCAATTTAGAATTTGTTAGCATTGTTTTCATTCCTGTTTTATCTAACAGTTTGTAATAAAACGTTTCTGCATCACTGGTGTTAAACCCTGAGAAGTATTTGAATTTCTCAAAAAATGCGTTTGAACTGCTTTTAGGTGGTGTAGCACAATGTTCCCATTGATTATACATAAAAACATTTCTAGGCTGTGCAGCTTTATGCAAGTAATGATCACCATAGTGTGTGTAACAGAATAACTGCTCATAACTAGATGAACCTTGTAAATAATCATGATCTGTGAATCTAGCTGACATTACTAAATCAGACATCATGTCATTAATACTGTTAAAGTCCCAATCATCAGAGAATGTACTAGGTGTTACAAAGTCACTTAAGGAAACCTTTAGTTGATGAGGATACTTCAGGATTTCGACCGGACCATATATCTCATAGTCTGTTTTCTCCCATACTACCCCACCAGGTATTGGAATAGCTGTGACATTTACTGTTGACAGTTCTCTTTTCTTCACGTGGGATGATCTGTGTGGTTTCAGGACTAGGTTGATGTTCTGACTTGCTGTGTCCATTGTAATATACTTTCCCTCAATGAATTTTCCCAAACACAGTACCATGATGAGCCAAAGCAGGAGGAAAAATACACCTAGACCGAACCAGAACTCTAGCCAAGGGGAAATAAGGTAGATTTCCTTCAGTTGATGAAAGAGTTCCGTTGCTTTTTCTTTAAAAGTGTTTTTTGATTCTGGCATCACTTCGGGGTCGTTTTGATCTTCAGAGAAGTTGTCGAAGTTGATGAAATAACCAGAGGCAGTTCTGTCAATTGATGGGATTGTTCTTTCAATCTGTCTCTCGGTAGCACTTTCTGATGCCACATTAGTGTAGACTGGTGTTGTTTCTTGACGAACTGTTTCAATCTGTGTCTCAAGAGGCACGAGTTCCATGGCATTATTGCATAGTCCTTCATTGTGCACTGCAGGCTGATCGAATGTGATTAGTCTTTCAGTTTGAACCTCTTGGATTGTTGCAAGTTTGGGTATTCTGTTGTTTCTTGGGAGTCCACTGGGCCTACTGTTGATTATAGGCCACATGCTTGGGGTTTTACCAGATCGATAGACACGACTCTGTTCTCCTTTTTACCAGCAAGGGGCGGTAGCACAACTGATCTTGTTCCGGTGACTGCCAAGACAGGTACTGCTTTTCTGTAAGAAGGCCCAAATTCCTTCTTAACCGCAATCTTTTCTCTGACTAGATCCCCAATCTTTGGAATCCAGACAGGCCTTGCTGGGGCTGTTGCTGGTGGTGCCTCGTCAGTGGTATTTGGCTGTTGCTTTAACTTTATGTTGCTTAAGGATTTTCTGGTTTCATTCAGTTCCTGTAAAACAGCCAAACGATCCTTTACATCAAAGTGCGTTGTTTTTTCTTGTACCACTGACATCTGACTATCGAGGTCCTGAATGTTCATTCTAATTCCGAACAATAGTTCGTATGGGCTGAAACCTTTTAGAGAATTTCTTGGCATGTTGTTAAGACTAGTCTGGACACTTATTAAATGTTTGACCCACCCAGCGCCTGAACCTAATACCTTCGCTGTTATAGATTGCTTTATGTCACGTTTTTTTCTTTCTACCACACTGTTCCCTTCCGGGGTATGACGGACAAGAATACCGCAACCCAATTCCCATGCTAGCCATGGCCTCCTTATAAGCTCGAGAGCTGAAAGCAGGACCCTGGTCAGAATGGAACGTGGTAATTGCGTATGTGCCGATAAAGACTCGCAAATCTTTTATAACCGTTCTAGCGTCAGCCGAGCGCTGGAAGCTTCATTTTTTAAGTGTGTTTAGCCTTAACTGTGTACAATGGGACGCGCTTCTCTTCTTTGATTGCGCAGATAGACCGCCTTATGCTGTCTAGCAGGGATCCTGAAACTACACTGGCCTGTTCATTACTGCGATCTCTGTTGCAGTTTTCACAATTTTGAGCAAAACATTGAATATCTATACTCATTCCTGGCCACCAGTACTCTGATTGTAATTCTTTCAGAGAAACCTTTATTGTTTGGTGTCTCGGACCCAACCCCATGTGTGCTTCCAGTAAGAGGAAGCCCCTCCTGCTCCTGTTTAGAATTACTCTGTCCCCCACTCCAGGGATTCGAGCAAAAGGAACGGAGTTTGCATCGATTACGTATGCATAAGTGAGTGGATAGTTCACGGGTAGTGCTGCACTGTCGCCTTTTTACGGTCGTTTTTACTGTCAGCATGGTTTCCCCGTCTATGTATTTATCTGTACGCTTTTTTGTGGCTACGGAAGCCGGTTTAGTTGCTTCCGCTGTGGCTGTATTAGCCAATGAATTCCCTGCAACGTGAACGCCATCACGTTGAAGACTCTGTGCGTGAATCACGTGAGTCTTTTGTAGTTCTTTGTGTAAAAGAGCTACCTGTTTCCAGAGCAATTTATGCTTTATTGTGGCACCTGTGTCATCTTTGTAGTCGTTTTCGATCCAACTCTGCAGCTTATTGTTGTAAGAGTTGACGCAAAAATGAGAATCGCACACGATAAGTGTCGGGAATTCACGTTCTGTATTTTCTAGCGCCATCTTAAATGCTACTAATTCAGCTCGTTGAGCCGAGCAATCTCCTAGAGATTGTGTTTTAGTGACCAATGGTCTAAATTTTCCTTTGTGCCAGCGACCTTTTACAATCGCGCACGCAGCACTGTAAGCTTGCTTACCCCCAACTGCGGGTTGTGCTGATCCGTCAGTATATATAATATTTTCGTATTCTTCGAGAGGCAGGATTTCAATTGGCAGAGGACATTCATATTCATATTGTAAAAATTCCTGTGTTTTTAAGTTAGGATCAAATTCGTAAACTACGTACAGCAAGAGAATTAACCCACTGGATCCATCTCGGATGCAAAGCCTTAGCATTGGGAATGCTTGCTTTAGTTACCGCTTCTAAAGCCGGTATAGGTGTTACGATTATTATTCGTTTACCTTGTGCTAGGGGCCTTTCTTTTGCTACAGCAGTCTGAACCGCAGTTAGAATTTTCTCAGTTGAACTGAATTTTATTTCAGCCTTTGTGTACAAATGTGATTTGTATGCTATTGGTACTTTTTCTCCCTCATTAGAGGTTAGGTACATGAATCCGCATCTTCCTGGGATGACTCGGATTACAAGATCGATCGTGTTGTCACGTGTATCTAATTTTGTTTTTGCTAACATGTCTGTTTGCAGTAATCTCAAAATTTCTGTGTGTTTTTGAGTCCAATTGATTTGTTTAAAATCAGGTTTAATTAGTTCGTAGAGAGGTTTAACCCTCTCTGCGTAATTTAGAATGTAAGTTCTTCCGAAATTCAGAAAACCTAGAATGGATTGTAAATTCTTCAGCGTTTTTGGAGCTTGGAGTACAGCGCACTTTTCTAAGAAGTTGTCCGCTAGGCTTTTCCCTTCACTTGATAATTCGTACCCTAAAAATAGTACTGTCAGATGAGCAATTCAGGACTTTTTAAAGTTGAATTTGTAACCCTCTGCTGCGAACCCAAGTATAATGGTGTTCACTCTTTTCAAGTGAGTATCCAAGTCGTCGTCTGTGAGATAGATATCATCTACGTAAGATAATGCCTCATCATCATATATTTGTAGTAACTCTGTTACCCTAGCTGAGAATAGTCCTGGGCTGTTCTTGAACCCCTGTGGGAGTCGACAGAATTTTTTCTGCGACCCAAATGCAGAGAAAGCGGTCAAATATCTGCTTTCCGGTGCAATGTTTTGACAAAAGAAACCATTAGATATGTCTAATGTCGTTTTATATTTTTTCCTAACTATGTTATTCATTAGGGCTGCACTATGCGAGTTTTGTACTGCAAAAGTTTTACAACATGTATTAAGGTGTCTGTAGTCCAAAACTAGACGATATGAATTGTCTGGCTTGGAGACAGGAAACAAAGGATTGTTCATTTGAGAGGTGCATGTTTCAATCACCCCCTGGTATTCAAGTTGATCTAAGATCTCCCTGACCTGTTTTTTAGCTTCTTGCTTTATGGGATACTGCCGTTGGGCAGTTGGTTCACTTTTCAATTGGGTTTTGTGAGGAGGTGAATCCTCATCCCATCCTACATGATTTTTATATAATGCAGGTGCCTGGGCCACTGCCCATTTCCTTGCATATGCATATTTTTTGTGAATCGGAATGTGATTCGAGAAGGCAGGCATAATCACTTCTTCGCCACGAGGGCACTCCCTGACAAACTCTGGGGGCCAATCTTTCTCAGCTAACAGAATATCATAGCCTTTTGAGAGCTTATCCCAAAATAGACCCTTTATTTTCATAGTCTTATCACCCTCTATAAGCAATGTTATTTCGTATATTTTATGGGGCTCGCTAAGTCTGGTGTCGGCAGTTTCAACCTGAATGTATTCATTCATGTCCACTGTCTCCAGATGACTCATCAAGATCTTGCGCGCTATACTGATTTCTGCTGCACTGTCCAACATTGTCAATGCCCACTCCCCGTTTTTCAACTGTGTCCTCAGTATTCTCGGCATGGTTGATTACTCTAATACTGGCTACCTTCTTTTTCTGAAATTGAGATTTTTTACTCTGAGCAGGTTCCTTGTCTTTGGACTTGGTGTGCTCTCCTGGGTCTGACCGTCCTCTTCCTTCCGAATTCTGTGGAAAAGATCGAGAGGGACGTGTATCAATACTTTGATATCTATCAGGTTTTTTCAGATTATCCCTATTTCTAAAGTTATATCTTTTCTCAGAGGGCTCCCTCTGGGGAGACTGGCGTTCTCGAGTCGGAGTTCTTTCCCTCCGTCGAGGAGACCTTCCTCTGGACTGGAAAACTTTTTCCTTGGGAGTGGATTGTTTATTTCCATCCCAGCTCTTTTTAGGAGTGTTTGAATTATTTTTAATAAATAATTTCACTAACTCTCTATAAGCTTTTGTTAATTCTCTTATGTTAACTAAGAGATCTTCTTTTGACTTTTTTTCAATGTCCGGATGTGGTGTGTAGCTGGCTAGAACCGGCCACGTTGCTCCTGGTCTACCTAGTGGACCGAGCCTAGTTATGTGATCATTGTGTTTTAGGGCGCCATTAAACCAGAGCAGGTGCTCTTGAAATTTAAGTGGAAATTTCAATCTCCTCGAAAGGAGCGTACTCTTCCGGGGGTTTCTCTATTTTGTAATAGTGAAACTCTTTTGTTATAGCGTTTACCGCTGGAAAGTTTATCCATGAATAGAATACCTCTGTCTGCCGATATTCGTGAGCCTCTATCACGAAGATTACTGTACCACCTTGAGGTGTCAGTCCATTTTCTATAAGTTTTGACGTTATAGATTTTCTTAAATGTGCCGGGATGATAATAGCATCCAGGTCTGTGTGTTCGGGACCTTGCTGAGTCGCATCTGCTGCGGCCCCAGTGGTTCCGTTTTCTCCTGGCATTGTTAAAATGCAAGGTTTGAAGAGTTGGTCTCCAAGGAGACAAAGATTAGGTGCACAATATTTTGGAACACTGTATCCTTCAACGTTGAATAAACCAGAGCTTTACATAGGAATCTCTTCCTACTAAGGTCGGGCGGATTTTAACCTTTCACCCACTCCAGACGTCTATTGGAGTATTTACGGGAGAAAGGGGTCTGTGTGAAATATGCACGACTGAGTTACTCTAACGTCTTGCGTTAGTTTATCGCCTTACCAAACGTTTGGGCGCCATGTAGTGTAGTTCCTAGTTTCCCACTAGGCCCTGCGCATTGGAATAACATAAACAGTAGTATCGACGTGGAACTGCGGATATTCCAGGCCTCCTCCACTGACTATGCTAAACTTAATTGGGTGTGTTACCAACTAGCTCAGAGGTCACTGGAAACTTTCTTCTCTGCATGGGAAGTGATCAGCTTCCCTGGCACAGACAAGAAGGGATTCAGCTTTCCAACAACCGTGCAACATGACAACTTTGCTCCTCAGATCAAGAGTCAATCTCTAGGGTCGTGTGAAACAATAGACATGTATTTCACTCAGTCAGTTTAGTGCAGTTTACTTTCACGAGATGTAGAGAATAGAGAGACGGGCGTTTGTCAATAAAGGGTTAACATTTATTGAACAGTCTTTTTTCTCGTACAAGAGAAATGTATTGCCACAATTGCAAGACTTGTTATTATAAAAAGTACGTACAGTAAGATAAGTATTGCGAAATAATACTGTGAAAGCATTGATATGGTTTCTTAGCCATACAATGGTTTAAAAGTAATAAAACATATATACAGTCATATATACATTAGGCTAAAATACTCAACTGGTGCTTCTAACTAAGCCTACCCCAGTGTGCCTGACCTAAGCCTAACACGTGGAAGGGGAGTAAGTAAGTAGCTTTAAGTTAAGTTGGTTTTGCCAAGGTTTGCTTCAAGAATTCTCGTCTAAGGGTTTAGTCAACACCATACCTCTGAATAGAATGATGGAAGTCTGGTATTTCCTTCAGGGGGCACACAATATCCCAGTCACCCGCGAGGGCAGACCGGAAATGCTGGAGCTGGATTTCTCTGCAGGAGAAAGGCAGCGGCTCTTCTTCAGTGCGTCGGGAGGAGGAGGCGGGGGACAGCGTCCGTGGCAGCTGGAATCTGCTAGGCTCTTCGCAGAGGGACGGCTGTTCAGCTCCTAAGCGTACTGCACCATCGTTCGCGCTTTAGCAGCGATAATGGTATCAGTAGCTTCACCACCAAGGGACAGCAGCAGCAGCGTACTGCCTGCAGCAGCAATGGGATGCACAACCGGGTGCACGACAGCTTACAACAGCACGACAGCTCTCATTGCTTAAGGCAACGTTGGTAATATTTATACCTGACAGGTGCCGGGTTTGACGCAAGTTTGCTGGACATAGGACGTCAATTAAAGATGTCACTAGGAAGTGATAGTTATCAGTTGCTCATTAGAGTTCCATTACTAATCAAAACACAGCAAGCGGGGATTTCCAGGTTTGCTGAGTTTTTATCTTGTTGAAGAACTCGGAGTGTTAATCTAGGAATATCAGATAGTGACTTCTGCTCTGTCATTGCACTAATTGGTTGCAAAGGAAGTGGCAGAGAACTATGCTGGAATGTGGCTCTGTTCGTGTGAGGCCAGAGATGACTTTTCTGAAAATCGCACTTGAACGGTTATGCCAATATAGGGAATAAATGGATTTATAGCCGAATAGGGGCATAAGGTTGCAGTATCGATCAGGAACCTAGATAAACACGCAACAAGAGACAAACAGAGGAAGGGAGACAGACAGAGGGAGGGAGACAGACAGAGGGAGAGGTAAACAGAGGGAGAGGAAGACAGAGGGAGGGAGACAGAGGGAGGCAGAGGGAGACCTAGAGAGAGGGAGACTTAGAGAGAGGGAGATATAGAGATAGGGAGACAGAGAGGGAGGGAGACAGAGAGAGGGAGACAGACAGAGGGAGGGAGACAGAGGGAGGGAGACAGAGAGAGGAAGACAGAGAGAGGGAGACAGAGAGAGGGAGACAGAGGGAGGGAGACAGAGGGAGGGAGACAGGGAGGGAGGGACACACAAGGGAGAGAGACGGAGGGAGACAGAGGGAGGGGGGCAGAGGGAGGGAGGCAGAGGGAGACAGAGGGAGGGAGACAGAAGGAGGGAGACAGAGGGAGGGAGACTGAGGGAGGGAGACTGAGGGACCCAGAGAGAGGGAGACATAGAGAGGGACACAGATAGGGCAGGGGACAGATAGGGCGGGGGACAGAGGGAGAGAGAAAGAGAGAGAGCGAGATAGATAGAGAGAGAGAGAGAGAGAGAGAGAGAGAGAGAGAGGGGGAGGGAGACAGATGGAGGGAGGCAGGGCAACAGAAAGAAGAAGGGGGCGACAGAGGGAGGAGCACAGACAGGGAGACAGATAAAGGGAGACAGTCAGAGACAAACAGAGAAAGGGAGACAGACAGAGGGAGGGAGACAGACACAGAGAGAGGGAAACAGAGAGAGAGGAAGACAGAGGGAGGTAGACAGAGGGAGGCAGAGGGAGACCTAGAGAGAGGGAGACATAGAGAGAGGGAGACATAGAGATAGGGAGACAGAGAGGGAGGGAGACAGAGAGAGAGGGAGACAGAGAGGGAGGGAGACAGAGGGAGGGAAACAGAGGGAGGGAGATAGAGGGAGGCAGGGGGAGGGAGGCAGGGGGAGGGAGGCAGAGGAAGGGAGGCAGAGGGAGGAACACAGACAGAGGAAGGGAGACAGAGGGTGACAGACAGAGGGCGACGGACAGAGGGAGGGAGACAGAGGGAGGGAGACAGAGGGAGGGAGACAGAAAGAGAGAAACAAGGAGACAGAGGGAGGGAGACAGACAGGGGGAGACAGAGAGAGGGAGACAGAGAGAGGGAGACAGAGGGAGGGAGACAGAGGGAGGGAGACAGAGAGAGGGAGACAGAGAGAGGGAGACAGAGAGAGGGAGACAGAGGGAGGGAGACAGAGGGAGGGAGACAGAGGGCGACAGACAGACAGAGGGCGACAGACAGACAAAGGGCGACAGACAGACAGAGGGTGACAGACAGACAGAGGGTGACAGACCGAGGGCGTGAGACAAAGGGAGTAAGACAAAGGCAGTGAGACTGTGAGACAGAGAGAGGGAGGGAGACAGAGGGAGGGAGACAGAGGGAGTGAGACAGACAGACAGAGGGAGGGTGATAGACAGAGGGAGGGCGACAGACAGACAGAGGGAGGGCGACAGACAGACAGAGGGAGGTCGACAGACAGACAGAGGGAGGGAGACAGACAGACAGAGGGAGGGAGACAGACAGACAGAAGGAGGGAGAGAGAGGGAGGGAGAGAAAGGGAGGGATAGATAGGGATGGAAAGGGAGGGGTAGAGAGGGAGGGATAGAGAGGGAGGGAGGGAGAGAGAGGAAAGGAGAAAGAGGGAGGGAGGGAGGGAGATGGAGGGAGAGAGACGGAGAGAGGGAGAGAGAGTGAGGGAGACAGAGAGATGGATGGAGAGAGAGGGATGGAGAGGGATGGAGATAGAGGGAGGAGAGAGAGGGAGAGGGAGAGAGACAGAGGGAGAGAGACAGAGGGAGAGAGACAGAGGGAGAGAGACGGAGGGAGAGAGAGAGAGGGAGAGGGAGAGAGAGGGAGGGAGACAGAGAGAGGGATGGAGTGAGAGGGAGAGGGAGAGAGACAGAGGGAGAGAGACAGAGGGAGAGAGAGGGGGAGAGAGAGAGAGAGGGAGAGAGAGAGAGGGGGAGAGGGAGAGGGAGAGAGAGAGGGAGGGTGAGAGAGAGGGAGGGTGAGAGAGATAGACCGAGTGAGTGAGACAGAGGGAGACAGAGAGAGGGAGAGGGAGGGCGAGAGAGAGATAGAGAGAGGGAGGGAGACAGAAAGAGAGGGAAGGAGACAGAGAGAGAGGGAGGGAGACAGAGAGACAGAGAGACAGACAGAGAGAGAGAGAGAGAAAGAAAGATGTGTGTATGCCAGGTCTGGTGGCTCAGCAGATGAAGGCGTCCGCTGCAGGGACCTGTGTTCAACCTCATGGCCATAGTTTTTTTGTTGCTCTAGCCCCACCCCCCTCCCTCCCTGACGCCGCCCCCACCAGTTCGGCCCTCGGCCACAAACCACACTGTAAATTTGGCCCCTGAGAGAAAGTTTGTGAGTACCCATGCTCTAGAACCGCATCAACCTGATTTAGAATGTTTTTGTTTTTTTCCGGTCATTTTTAGCTTTCCCTCTGTTTTATTACTTGCCAGGTTGTCTGATGTGGCGCCTCACAAGATTTTTCTCTTCCCCCTATGGATTTCTTTGTTTATTTAAGCTCTTTGTCTTATTAGATTTTTTTAAATGTATTTAATACTTGTGCTCAATCATGTCGGAGGATGGTGATGAAGTTAAAATTTTGCCCCCCCTGGAAACATTTCTGCGGATGCCCATGCCCCCATCCATGTTCTTTCCAGGTGCAGTGACCGCCCCAAGCCATCAGCCCCTTCCTCTCCTGTGGGCACCGTGGGAGCCTCGGGCATTCACAGGATCGACAAGACCGTCTCCCTCCGCCCTTACCCCATCCTAGCGCTTCCCACAGACATAATACTGTTAAGCCCTCGCCTCCTAAGACTTCTCACAGTCCGACCCCGGCAGGGGGGGGGGGTCGAGTGGTCATGCCTGGGCTTGGACCGCTAAAGCCTGGACTGGTTCACAGGCTGTAGAATCAGAGGTGGGAAAGACTCTCTCACACACGTCTCACCTCCAGTCCCAGGTGCCCATCCAACCCAACTCCCAGGCGGCCACCATACCCTGAACACACACGCAGGTGGACTGACTGCCAAGGAAACACAGCCATGTGGTGGCTGCCCAGTCCACGGGGTGATCCTCCTCACCAGAGGAGGCTTCTGTGCAGCGAAAGGCCTGAGTACAAGTGTCCTGGTAAACTGTTGTCCGCACATATACCGTTTTGCGCACAATAGTTGTTACAAGTGTGCTTTATTTAATGCACGCAGTATTTTCCAGTGTGGGGGGTGGGCGAAGGAGGGAGAAGGTCACCCCCTAGTAAGCTTCGGCAGGTCATAACTTCCGGAGTTTAATGGGGGAAAGCGCACCGGTATTTAATGAAAGTTACATATTTTAGTGCGATAAGCACCAAAATGCACATCATTCCACATTAAATGGAAAATATTCGGGGCAGGTGTTATTCATTGGGCAGATATATTTAGGGCCCTAGGTTGTGTGGACATTCTCAGGTGTTAAAAATAACCACTCCAAGGCAGTAATTGTGGCCAAATGTTTACATACACCCCCTTAGGCCACAGCTCCAACAGTATTCTGCTGCAGGCACCTGTTTGTCAGCTTTGCTCTGGTGCCCCCGAGCAAGGGCCACTGGAATTATCAGATTTTGTGGCTGTAGCATTTTCCGCATAATTATAGATTAGCCACATAATCCATCATCTGATGATAACCTGGAGATTTAAGCAACAACAAAAACCCTAACTCAAACGGATCAAAAGTTAGTAAACATGCAGCAACACTTGTTGCTGTGCAGTGTAAAGGTTGACTGGTCACCTTTCTGTTGCTTATTTCTGTATTTGAATGTCAGGTTGGTACTAATGAGGTGAAACCTTTGCCCAAATAGTGTTAACATGTGCAAAAATGCCAAAATAACGAGGTAATACTAGTTCACAATATGCTGCATTAGACCGCGTAATCTACCTTTTGTTACCGCATAATTTAGTCAGGTGCCACAGAGTTTGGTCCTCCCTGCTGCATAATTCCAGTGGCCCTGCCATAGCAGGCGGTACCGTCTGTTCTTGTAGTGGCTGCTTGTTGTGTGTGATTGTACAGGCCTCACCTGCATTACCCATGTGAAAGATACACAGCAAGAAAGGAACAGAAATCTCTCCACTGCCAAAAAAAATTAACAAAACTAGCATCTCTCCGTCTCCAATTTTCTTCTTCTGCCACCTGACTAAGATGAGTTCCGTAGCACACCAGGATGAGACGGTTTTTAGGTGCTGTGCTTCAGACACATAACATGTGATTTGTAAATATGTCAGGTACAGCCTCACAGCTTGATCGATGCCTAGTGCGGCCACAGTGACATGTTCAGACCTGGACTACAGGCCATCCTGCTCGGAATACAGAAGTCAAGGACTGATTTAGAGTCTGTGTTAATCTGTCACACATAGGATTGCCACCCTGTACCCCTTATTTTAATTTCAATATACCTTATGACACTTGTAAGAAGGAGGAAGGGATATCTGCCATGTTTGTAACAGAGACACGTCTGCCAAACTCCAAACCAGGCCCTTAAAGTTGCAGATGCCCCTGCTAAATAAAAATGCCCTTCTTAAACAGTTCTGCTGCATCAAACTTTAAAGGTGCTTTTATCAGCGGCCTCTGAGGTGAGGGTGATGGACTCCAGTCAGTGGAGACTCCAGTGAGGAGCACAAAGGGTTACAGACCAGCCTGGCTAGGCGTTTAAGTGTGGGGTTTGTCGTTCTTAAGCACTCTAAGCTCTGGCAGGTAAGGGGTTTGAGGCTCAGGAGGTAAAGTGATTGCCCACATGGATACATATATGTAGCTTTTGTACAGTAAGTGCCAGCTAATGGGGCTCTGGGATGTGAGGGGCCCACTGCACCCTTATTATAATTGTTTTTTACTAGCCAATCAGGGACATGGCCCATCAAGAGACAAGCACTTTGCATAGCAAGACTAATTAATACACATTCATAAATAAATGCCGTTTTTATTCAGGTCCGTAGTACCCTACCTATACCCTTCCTAGCTGGATCGTGTGTTGTCTTAAGTACCTACTTGATTGTGACAATTACAGAATTATTCGCCTTCATACGCAACTCTTGGGAATTTATGACCTCCTTTACCCCCCCCCCCCCAAACTTCTAGTTCTACGATCTCCCACTACCAGTCCCCTACCTTTACCTTCTAACATCAGGGGACTCTTCTGACCGGTGGTTACTTATGCAATGTGTAGCTTTACCCTATGTTCATATATAATCCATAGGTCTGGACTTGTTTCTCTTCACTCTTTATAACCCAGTCTTCTTTTGCTCAAGGGCCACACTGGTTGACAACTCTACTTCAGGCAAATTATTAGTCATCATCATCAAAATAGCTTTACTCAACAGTTTTGTCATAAAAGCACAACAAACATATACAGACAATTTAAAATAATAAATATTACAAATTTTAAGAACAGTTTTAAGAGAATATTAAACCTCACATAACTGCCCAATTATGCTTGAGTTAAAAATGGTAGGCTAGGTACATGTATCTACAATATTCCTCAAATATTTTCTACCCCATTCATTGTCAGAAAATGAAATACAAAATTAACATTAAGATAATTAAGTCCATGATCAGTCCTAGGAAAGTGCCTTTGCCCGAATAGACCAGGCCCACTCTCATTGCTTAATAACTCGGTGTATAGTATATGCTTGTTTTACTCGGTTGCTTTTATCTTTCCTTGCTTGTAATGATTTTAATTAATCAACAAATAAAAAATACTTCACTTCACTTCATTGCTTCTCCATGCCTACTAAATCCAAGTAGTTTGCAAATAGGTTTTATCCACATAGCTCGGGGTTTCTTATACAAAGGGCAGAAGAACAACAGATGAATAATTGTTTCCCGCTCTTCATGACATTTTAGACAGACCTTCTCTGTCTCCCCTGCCCAATTACTAGTGAATGACCTGACAGGTAGTGTACCGACCCTTAATTGAAAATACAGCTTTCTGTCAAATGGTTTTTCAATAGCATCCCAATATTGTTCTAATACTGGCCTGGACTTGAATTCCAAGAATCGGCCAGTCAGATGCCTTATTGACCCATTTGTACATGCTGCGGTCGTGATCCTATCCCAATATATCTCCTTCAATCTTCTTAGAAGGGAATGATACATTGAGTGGATCAACCCACAAGTCACTCAAACCTAGGTGTTCCAACAACGCCCTGATCTCATTCAGCCATTTAATCTTAAGAAATCGATCGGTGACCATTACATCTTTAAGTTCCGAGGCATAGTGAGCAAGCTCCGCCGTGCACCACAGTCTTCGCCAGTCTTCGCTAGTACAAGAGTGGTCGAAGATTCGCCAGATCTGTTACAGTTTTCCTACCCAGATCTAACAACAGTGGGAACATTGGCGTGCTTTTCGGGACACCAGTAACCCTCCGAAAAAAAGAATTTTCAGCTACTGACAGGGTTGATAGATTTGCAAACCCCCAGAGCTCGGCCCCATTGAGCATTGAGCTGAGGACCTTTAAACCATAGACTTCCATCAATGGACTAATAGGTTTTGACAATGAGGTTCTAAACTTAGTTGCAAGAATCCTGGCCTGCTGCTTATGTTTTAGTGTGGAAATGTCGATTTGCTTTGACCATCCCATATTTTCCTGGATCGTTACTCCTAAGTACGTAAAGGCGTCAACTTTTTCAAGGGGGACATTATTCATATATACCTTGCCCCGTAATGACCTATGTTTATTAAAGGTCATGAACGTTGTTTTTTCCGTGTTAATGGTAAGGCCTCGCATGGAACAAAAATCCTCAAACCTACTCAAGGCTTTCTGCAGACCACTGGGAGTCTTAGAGATGATTAGTGTGTCATCCGCAAACATGAGGATAGGTATATGTTCATTTGCCAGCGTCGGGGCATCCAGGTGGACCGAGGAGAGGAAACCAGCCACCCCATTGACGAAGAGCGAAAACAGGGTTGGTGCAAGCACACAACCCTGTCTCACTCCCCTGTCCACGGAAAATGACTCCGCCACCTCCCCCCGGGCCCCCAATCGGACACATGCATGGTTACCCTCATGTAGGCGGACGATCAAAGTTAGTAATTCAAGCGATGTCCCCATATCCCTCAGGACACACCACAGCCTATCTCGAGGCACTAGGTCGAAGGCTGCCTTCAGGTCCACAAAAACCGCATACAAGGCCCCTTTCCCCAAAACGACTGTCTTCCAGTAGATGTTAATGAATCGGAAGACCTGGTCGATGGTGCTAGTAAGGGGTCGGAACCCCGCTTGCAGTGGAGATAGGATATTCTCGTCTTCCATCCATGTCTGGACTTTTTGTAGTATCAGTCGACCCATGATTTTTTGGATGGAATCTATGAGACTAATTGGTCTATAGTTTGCTGCTAAGGATTTATCCCCTTTTTTATATACTGCGATTATCTCTGCCCCCTTCCAGGAGGCAGGGATTGGCGCTCCACAGGCAATTGCATTTGCTAAATATGAAATGTACAGTCGCCAGGTGGGTTTATAGCTCAAAAACACATCCGCAGGGACTGTGTCTGTTCCAGGTGCTCATCCTAGGGTTATAGAATTCATTGCCCTGTCCACGTCCTCTGGTGTAAATAACCCACTTGAGAAATAGCAGTGGACGTAGGGATCCGTGCTCGCCACGTCCCCCAGCAACGCATATTGGGGTTCAAAGTGTTCAACCCATGCATGATGGGCAACATTGTTTTGTGGGGGATCCTGGTCCCATTAATATGTGTCCCAAAATATTTTAAAATTCTTAGACACACATGCCTCCTTAAGCTCCTGCCATCTTTTCTGGTCCCAGAGTTTTTTTGCTTCTTTTACTGCCTTTCTATAGGAGTTGCGGGCCAGCCTTACTTTTACTGGGTCCCCATTACCTAGTGCTGTCCCTAATGATCTCCGGAAGGTGCGGCATTTCTCGTTAAACCAACCTTCCACTTCCTTACGCCTAACACTTTTGTGTTTAATAGGTTTACAGAAGAATAGTTTTAGCCGGTCAAAGAGGGCAGTGTGGGTCGCTGTAACAGTAGACAACACGAGCTGGTTGCCCACACTGGTTCCCCACTCTTCCAATACGCTATACACCTCCTTGTTCATAGCTAGCAGTGCATCTGGGGAATCAATAACATGTCTCCATTTCAGGTGCTGCATATCATTGGTTACTGCCAAGTCACTACCCTTCACCTGTGCCCTAGGTCGTACTTTTTCTCCAAACAGTCCGCTTAACGTAACAATAATGGGTCATGGTCGCTTTCAGCACGGTTAATAAAGACCATTGCCCAGATGCATCAAGCATTTTTGGAGTCGCAAACGGTGCGATTCCTTAAAATCGTCCGTTTGCGATTCCAAAAATGCTTTTTGAGATGCATCATTTGTTTTTGTTGAAAATCGCTAATTTTGCGATTTTCTAAAATGCAATTGCATTTAAGGAATCGCAATTTTGCGATTCCTTAAATGCAATGCATCATTTTTTAAAAATTTGCGAATTTACAAATTGCAAGTGCAAATTACCACGAGATTGAACCTCGTGGTAATTTGCAAAATTGTTTAAAAATGCACAAAAATGCATTTTTTAAACTGTTAAGTTACAGACACACATGTCCTTAGGACATGTGTGTATGTAACTTATAGGTAAAAGTGCATTTCATGGGTGCAGGGGGGGTCATTTTGACCCCCCTCTCCACCCTTGAAATGCTTTGTTGAATTGTGATTTCAAATTGCGAATTCGCAATTCCCATTCATTCCAATGGGCAATTCAGCCCATAGGAATGAATGGGAATTGCGAATTCGCAATTTGAAAATCGCATTTTTTATGCGATTCGGTAAAAATTGCGATTTTTACCGAATCGCAAAAAAAATGCGAGAAAAATGATGCATACCATTTTGCGATTCCTAATTTGCGATTCAGTAAATTTCGCAAATTAGGAATCGCAAAAAAAAAGTTTGATGCATCTACCCGCATGTCCCTTACAAACTGCCACAAAGGTAGACTTACAAGGACATAATCAATGTGGCTAGATCTGGCCCCATTATTAAAGGTGTCAGCCCCCTGCTTATCTGACAATGTTTGCCCGTTTGTGGCCCTCAACTGCTGGCCTACACACATCCCCTTGAGTTGGACGGCTGCCTCCGTCCACTTCTTAATTGGTCGATCTCTAGGGTAGGTATGCCCCATTTCATATCGCCATCCTCTGTGAGGGACTGATCCTTCAACCCCAACGGTTCGAACGTGGTGTTGAAGTCCCCTACTACTATTACGTCAGTGTCCCTCGGCATACTATCCAATAACAATTCCAGGTCAGCAACAACATCTGATCTTTTCCCACCTTTATGGCCTCTAGCATAAACACTGAAAATACACAGTTTAGGATCATGCACGGGGGTGATTCTTATCTGAAGTATGTCTATGTTGTTGGTATGAACTTGAGATACTTTACAGCTCAGTGTCTGTCTGACCCAGGCCGTCAGGGCCCCCATTGCTCTGCCCTTTGGTTGCTTAGTCGCAGAAACTTGAACTGTGAGGTACCCCAGCCTAAACACAGGTTCAGTCGCCCATGTCTCCTGTAGGAGGCATATGTCGTGGGATTCAATGAAGTCTGACCATCGGGGAGTACTACCTTGGAGCCCAGTCCTGCGACGTTCCAGGACAGTAATGTCATGTTTTCGGCCCTGTAGGACCCACAGTCGACTAGCTCTACATCCCCTTGTTGCCTAAGGGGCTGGCCCCTACTAGACGTCGACTCCGAAATTGGTGACAATCCATTAATTCCTACGCCTCTTTGGGAGTTTGTACTCCTCTCCACAGGATCAATGCTCGGTGTATAACCACCCAGCAAGGTACTAGTAGAGCGGGATACAGTTTCCCCTAAACCACCAAGCACGTGACCTAGGGTGGCCTGGTTGGCAACATTTACATTACATTCTGGGGTCTGATGGCTCGGGGCAGCTTTGCGTCAATCGCACTCATCTAGGTCGGATAGTACGTTATACCTATTTGCTGTGCGAATTCTGAACCTACTCATGGGACCTTGCACAAGCCCACCCCTTCCTCCCTTGCCATTACCGAAGCTTTGAGAAGAAACTGGGTAGAAATTAGTGAGCGGGAATGGCTTAATGCAAGAGTCAGTACCAAGGTAATCCCAGCTGCAGATATGATCTACAACTCTACAATCTCGAAAGTTTATAATAACACTATCCCCCCTTGTGTCTTTGTGTCTCAACCCAACCCAGTTTACCCTTCTTGCAAATAAAATTTCGGCCGATATCTCAGGTGGGAGAGGCCGATTTGCATTGAGCCAGTATATACACTTATTTTTCAATTCTGGGTAATCCTCTTGTTGGCCTGATGTTAATACAGGAACCCCTGTCAAAATACACACATAGGGGGCTGAGGCTGGGGGAAGATCTATACGTGGGAGACTGTCCGCGGATGAATCACTGATCACCTAAATACTACTACCTAATTTATGGGGCCCCGGGTTTGTACCCCCCTTTCCAGAACCTTCACCACCCCTAGGTTGTGCTCCTTTAGTTACAATCGGACTGGGCTGGATGGCAGGTACAATAGTGGTCCTGATGTTATTACATTTTGATGCTATTGCCTGTGTTGGTTTAGATACTGTGTTAACATTAACGGTTGAAATAACCTCAGAAACTTGCACAGACTCACAACCACTTTGCATGTCATCCACAGTCCCACCAGTGTCTATGTCTCTCCCCCCTGCTCCTTCCAGAATTAGCAATCTCTTTTCCATTGCATCCAATCTCTTATAAATGGGAGTACAGCTGTTCAAGTTTATCCCACATTTCTTGTGACCAATCCAGCGGGGTATCCGTCCTTTGGGGCAACATTTGATCTGTCAAGTCTATTGTCGGAGATTGTAACTCTGTGATATTTGCGGGCGTAACCCGGGCCCCAAATGATTCGTCATGGACATTTGTCTTCTTTACTTTAGCTTTTCTCCCCTTCTGGGTCGAACCCACACGCTTCCTTTTTGTTACCAATACTTGTTCTACTGGCTTAGTTCCACGCTTTGGGTGCGTTCGTGTGGGGCACTCTGTAGGGGCTGTCAGAATGATTTGGTCTATACGGCTATTTTCAGTGTCATGCACATGTTCTTGTGTTGGACATAGATGACCTGAATCCCCTTGTGCAGCATGGATTAATACGGAGTGAGTAGCTTGATTTACCCCTCTGCCTTTCACTTAGGGGAGCATCTGAACTGTGGATAGGTCTGGGGGACACAACCCTGGCCAGGGGTTACAATGAAGACCTTTTATTAAAATCCGTGGACAACCTTTTTTCAGCATGGTCAATTTCAATTGTAGCCCGTACCAACAATTGGTCCAACCTTCCTATGATCGAGCCCGTGGGGGCATTTTTCCCTCCTTTCGCCCCCTTTGTAGACATGCCTTCCTGTTATCTTTGGCGTGTACGACAGTGACCCTATGACAGCCAATCAAATATAAAATATTCACTGTGAGGATGCTTAAGCCCTCGGCCCAGGTCAAGAATAACCACTAACCTTAGTCACACTTCAAAGGGATGTGGCCCATCCCGTCCTCGAGTCGTTCTCGAACAGGCTCAAACGGGCCCGCCCTTGGCCCGGGCTTGGCCCGGCTCGTCCCGCGCGCGTCCCGCGAAACTGGTCTCTATTGTGGTTTTAAGCGCCTCCTGGCGCAGTTGCAGCGTCAGACGATCGCACCGCCGCTGAGGCAGCCAGGATTCGTAGTCCCGGGGTGGCGGCGCTGCTTCAACACCCCCGTGAGTCCTGGCGGTGGCGGCGTGGCCCCAGTGGCGTGGGCTAAGTTCGCGGTGTCTAAGGTTAGGCTGTGGCACTGGTTTGATCTCTCCCCCCGCTCCGCCGGTCTCTGGTGTGGTTTTAAGCGCCTCCTGGCGCAGTCGCGGCGTCAGACGATCGCACAGCCGCTGAGGCAGCCGGGATTCGTAGTCCCGGGCCAGCGGCGCTGCTTCAACACCCCTGTGACTCCTGGCGGTGGCGGCGTGGCCCCAGTGGCGTGGGCTAAGGTCGTGGCATCTAAGTTGAGGCTGTGGCACTGGTTTGCTCTTTCCCCCCGCTCCGCCGGTCTCTGGTGTGGTTTTAAGCGCCTCCTGGCGCAGTCGCGGCGTCAGACGATCGCATCGCCGCTGAGGCAGCCGGGATTCGTAGTCCTGGGGCGGCGGCGCTGCTTCAACACCCCCGTAACTCCTGGCGGTGGCGGCATGGCCACAGTGGTACAAAAGGGGGTAGTGATGGACGGAGCATCTGAATCAATCAAACACTCACACCCAGTCAAAAGATCTGGGTTCTTTAGCCCACTCTGCCACCCCAGTTCAGACATGGCTATGTGCAAACCAGTCTGACCCTCTGCCTCATGGGAACAGTCCAGCCCGAACTGCCAAGCCATGTCTTCCCTGGACCAGAAACAAGCTTCCGAGGACCGGTTTCTGGCATTCCAGCTGTCTTCAGCCCGGCTTGCTTGAATCCAGTGGCAAAGTGAGCAAGGGACTCACGTTTGAGCATACCCTGCCACACTTATGAGCATACCCTGCCACACTTATGAGCATCTGAATCAATCAATCACCCAGTCAAAAGATCTGGGTTTAATCCATCACCGTTCTTTAGCCTACTCTGCCACCCCAGTTCAGACATGCCTATATGCAAATCAGTCTGACCCTGTGCCTCATGGGAACAGTCCAGCCCGAACTGCCAAGCCATGTCTTCCCTGGACCGGAAACAAGCTTCCGAGGACCGGTTTCTGGCATTCCAGCCATCTTCAGTCCGGCTTGCTTGAATCCAGTGGCAAAGTGAGCAAGGGACTCACGTCTGAGCATACCCTGCCACACTTATGGGGTCCAAAAGCGGTACAAAAGGGGGTGGTGATGGACGGAGCATCTGAATCAATCAAACACTCACACCCAGTCAAAAGATCTGGGTTTAATCCATCACCGTTCTTTAGCCCACTCTGCCACCCCAGTTCAGACATGGCTATATGCAAACCAGTCTGACCCTGTGCCTCATGGGAACAGTCCAGCCCGAACTGCCAAGCCATGTCTTCTCTGGACCGGAAACAAGCTTCCGAGGACCGGTTTCTGGCATTCCAGCCGTCTTCAGCCCGGCTTGCTTGAATCCAGTGGCAAAGTGAGCAAGGGACTCACGTCTGAGCATACTCTGCCACACTTATGGCGGACAAAAGCGGTACAAAAGGGGGTGGTGATGGACGGAGCATCTGAATCAATCAAACACTCAGACCCAGTCAAAAGATCTGGGTTTAATCCATCACTGTTCTTTAGCCCACTCTGCCACCCCAGTTCAGACATGGCTATATGCAAATCAGTCTGACCCTGTGCCTCATGGGAACAGTCCAGCCCGAACTGCCAAGCCATGTCTTCCCTGGACCGGAAACAAGCTTCTGAGGACCGGTTTCTGGCATTCCAGCCATCTTCAGCCCGGCTTGCTTGAATCCAGTGGCAAAGTGAGCAAGGGACTCACGTCTGAGCATACCCTGCCACACGTATGGCGGCCAAAAGCGGTTCAAAAGGGGGTGGTGATGGACGGAGCATCTGAATCAATCAAACACTCACACCTGCCAATCACAAACCGGCCCCCCCACCTATGTGTGGATAGCCCCATCTGCCAGGCCCCTACCCTTTGCATCTTATGGGCCCTGACGTGGAGCATGCCGCCACCATCAAAAACCTTGGCTGCCTCCCAGGAAACATCCCGCGCCGCGACCCCCAGTTAGCCAAGAAGGAACTCCCCACCCGCAAGCCTACTGCTTCCCCAAGCCGCAGCTAATCGCATACCTGAGGGTTAAACTGGTACATCTGCCGCTTGTGCATAGCTGCCGTGCCCACAAAAACACAGGTCATTCCGTGACCACCCTTAACCCTCACAGTTTAAAACAGGACCCTTTCTTGTTCTCCCATGCTCCGTCGCTCCTTCAGGCGCTGTGCCCTTAAGTCATTCCGTAGACGAACATGACTCCTGGAATAATAATGAACAGTCCGGTTACCATGCACCCCCCCCACCTCCACTGCAACCCACGCAGCCTCAGCCTGTCCACCCCAACCTCCATTCAACACTGCGCCCCCATTGCATGCCTCCCACTGCTCACACCTCGCCTTTCGCATCCAGAGCAAACAAAAACCTTCACTCTCCCCTTCCAACCACGCCGTCTCTCACAAATTATCTGCGTAACATTGACAAATTAAGAACGCTGTATCATGTGCTGCGCGAATCCCCCGACGGAGTGCAGGCCGCCGCGGACCCCCCTACTGCTTCTGGCCAGCGTTCGGAGGCCATAATGCGCCCCACTGGCATCACGCCGTCCTGGCGGGCTCAAACGCCGGCTCTGGTCCCCCCCCACCTGGCCGGTCCAACCAGGTGGGCCCAAGCACCACCGGGCCTCTTGCCGTGCTGGCAGTCCCTAACTCTGCCCATGGGCACTCCCACAAAGCGCCACCCGCATGCCCCAAAGGCATGCCAGTAACCCCCCCCCTTACTCAAAGGCTGAAAACCCCCAAAGTGCCTGCACTAGCCCTGGGAACCGAAGAAATGAAGCTGGGTCCCAAAAGCGCCAGGCCCTGGCCCCGTCCCTGCTGCTGTAAAGGGGTAACCTTGCCAGGTGATGGTCTGCTGCAAGCCCTGCATCCTGCCGCAGGCGCTCCAAACCCCTACACGGTACAGGGTCCGGAAAGGCTGCTCACTGCGAAACATATGCCCTGTCTGCTGAAACGGTGATAACTCCGAGACAAGGGGGAGGTGGAACCCCCCCCCCCGCAAGTCCGTCTGACTCCCCGGGGTGTCCCACAAGGACCAAGGGGCCCACAATGCGAGCAGCGCATAACAGCCTGCCCCTGCCACAACGACAAGAGGCCGGTCAGCCCGCACTCCCCCCTCCCACCGCGCGTTCGATGGCGACATCCCAGGCAGACTGAAACGCGGCCGTGTGCGGGCTTCCAGAAGGGGTCCCCCACCCCCTCTCCCCGAACAGGAATCACCCCCCTACCTGCCACCACTGCCTTCCGGGTGGAGTCCCGCCAAAGCCACCACGCTGCAGCACACAGTCATCCAGGCCCGTGCATGTAGCACACGCCCGGCTGCGATCGCTTCTCCCGGCCCGCTCGGGCACTTCCCGCCGAAAACCAGCTGCCGCACTGGACGTCACCAGGGGGCCCGAAGACGTAGACACTCAGCTTAGCCCTGCCCTAAAGGAATTTCCGATGAAAGGAACAAGAACCCCCGCCAATCGACAAATCGGCCTACTACCGCTAATTTAATGTCCCTAACACACTTTCTGTCCCTGACAAACTTTTTCCATCTTCCCGGTGGTGCTTGGCGTCATGAAGAGGCTGGATCCACCTCTCCTGACCCTTATATGCCCACCCAGTCCCACCCCTTCCTTTTGACCCTCTAATCCCGCCCCCTACCTTGTCCTTCCGCCTTTTGCGCGAATACCCTGGGGGAAGACTGGTCTGCGACCTTCGCTTCCCCCGGGGGCCGCATTGACTACAAACGTCTTGATAATCGCAGCATACTCACAGTTTGTTTTCTTTACACCTGGCTTTCACTGGTTGCGTTATTGTGACAATTTGCCCTTAATTTTGAATCCACCTCCCTCTCTACAAATCTCGTGAATGGAAAGAAAGTCCTGTTCGCGTGACCTATTCACCAACATTAGGTCTTAAACAAAGTAAAATAGATCCAAGTAGGCAGCCATCTTTGAGTCAGGCACTACTCATTTAGGCATTAACCCCTCCGCCGCGGCCAGAATTCTGCGCCTGTGCGGCACATTCCGATCACAAGTGTGGTCATGACGGCTCCAAGCCGTCATCAGCACACGCCCACCGTAACTGATGTCGACCGGGAGCGGCATCCACACCGAAGGGGTTAAAAGAACGAATGTGAGTTCCTTTTGTGTGAGGTGCCTGGCGTTTCTCTCTTCACCTCACCTTAAACAAGCATTGAAAATACAATATGTCTCGCCCTCGTTTAAATTAAAGCAATTCTGTTAATAATTAGGTGTTTTTTAGCTTTGCTTTTATTACTAATTTTCAAACTTTCATGTACATAACATGCATATTTATGTATATATGTATGCATGTATTTATATAGATATGCAGATGTATATATATATATATATGTTTATATATGTATGTATGTATATATATATATACACATATATAAATAAATAGGTATATATATATATTCACTGAAAAAAACCATAGGTTTCACACATGTTATTAGCTGTACATTTCACTCATACAAAACCATTGAAATGTCCTCGTTATAGTTAGTTCAGCTAATTATAACTTGCGCGTCCGCAATGCACTGCTGATGACGTCACATATTACATCACACATGACACAGTCAGTGAGTAAATCGGAATTCGTAGTTCAGCTGATTTTAGAGGAATATTTTAAAGTTCCAAAACTCCACACTTAAAAGAATTTCCAAATGAAACCAGTCAATGTTAGCCTATGGAAGGAAATTCAAGTTACTGTAAGTACGGTTAGAATTACTTTTCAGGATCAGTAGTGGGCTGAAAGATTCAGCACTGAGGTCTCTCCTGATAACAGGTGAGTAAATCGGAATTCGTAGTTCGGCTGATTTTAGAGGAATTTTTTAAAGTTCCAAACTTCACACTTAGAAGAATTTCCAAATGAAACCAGTCAATGTTAGCCTATGGAAGGAAATTCAAGTTACTGTAAGTATGGTTAGAATTACTTTTCAGGATCAGTACTGGGCTATTTGGCCCTCAGGGACCAACAGTATTGAAAGAAAATTAATTCCCCAACTGAAAACACGCCAAGGGGTGCGTTTGCACGGTGGTGAAGGAAAGGGGCGTGGCCTGAAGCGACATGTCTGCAAACACGCCCTGTGGCGTGTTTTAAGTTGGGGAATTAATTCTTCCTCAATCCTGAGGGTCCCTAGGGGCCAACTAGCCCACTAGGTACCTCCAGTTTATGCCAGGAGGCTGCGTTGCAGAGAGGAGTTCAGAGGTAACGCCCCTTTTTACAACACTCTGCAACGCAGCTCCGTGGCGTTTACTGGAGGTACCTGGTGGGCTAGTTGGTCCCCAGGGAACCTCAGGATTGACAAGGAATTAATTCACCAGCTTAAACCACGCCACAGGGTGTGTTTGCACACATGTGAACTCAGGCCCCGCCCCCTCCCTTCACCACTGTGCAAACTCGCCCCGTGGCATGTTTTAAGTTGAGGGATTAACTCCCCTTGAATCCTGAGGGTGCCTGGGGCGCAACTAGCCCTCCAGCTACCTCTAATAGGCGCCACAGAGCTGTGTTGCAGAGAGGTGTAAAAAGGGGCATGGCCTCAGAACACCACTCTGCAACACAGCCCCCTGGTGCATACTGGAGGTTCCTGGCGGGCTAGTTGGCCCCCAGGGACCCCTAGTATTCAATGTGAATTCATTCCCCCTCTGCAAACCCGCCAGGGGGGCGTTTGCAGAGTACTGCATGAAGGGGACGTGGCCTCCGGTGCGATGCCGGTGTTTTGGTTTTTTTTTAAGAAGGGGGCTGAGTAACCCCCTTCTTTTTCTATTGTTTTTGCCGTGGGGACCTCATCCCCCAGGGCTTGCCCCCCAATTTATTTTTATTTTTTTAAATGGGGAGGGGGGCTCCGTGGCCCCCCTCCTGAGGCTTCTTTTAACCCCGGGGACCCCATCCCCCAGGGCTCTGCCTCGTTTTAAAAAAAACATTTGTTGTGGAGGGGGGCTGCGTGGCCCCCCCTCCCGGGCCACTTCTGGCCCCGGGGAACCCATCCCCCGGGGCCGGCCATTGTTTTTTTTTCTTAATGGGGGAGGGGGCCACATGGCCCCCCTCCCAGGCCACATATGGCCCTGCGGACCTCATCACCCGGGCCTGGCCTCTCGTTTGGGGACCGTGGGGGGGTCCCCAATCCCCCCACGATCCCTGCCGGCTCCCCACGTCCTACGGGAGCCAGCATTGCTTTTCTACATGGGGAGCAGCTAGCATGCTGCTCCCCATGTAGAAAAGCAATAGTCTTTGGTTTTTGGAAGAGAGATAAGGTTTCCAGCTCTCTCTCTTCCAAAAACCAAAGCAGTTTGCTATGGTAGGGCGGGACCCGCGAGGCTCCCGCCCTACCATAGCAAACTACAATGTCCCGGGGTGGGCATCCCGGGACACTGCAGGAGCTGGCCCTGGGGGGTGGTGGGCCCCAGGGCCACCACAAGGCTCCAGTAGGGGGACCGTTAGGCCCCCCTCCCGACATTTAAAAGCCCCAGGGGTGGTGGTCCCCGGGGCTGGGGGGCTCCTCTGGGCCCCCCATTATTATAAAAAAGAAGCCCTGGGGGGGCGGTCTCCGGGGCTGCGGGGGGCTGTGATCTCCCCGCATATGTAACGTTAAAGCCCCGAGGGGTGGGGTCCCCGGGGCTTGGGGGCCCCTCCGGGCCCCCAATTATAACTAACTGCATTGCCCCTGGGATTTGCCCCCCCGGGGGCTAATTGCAAATAAAGCAGGCTTCGGTTTTTTTTTCACGGGATACGCGTTTCCTACGCACATCCTGTGATTTAAAAAAAGATATATATTTTTCGGGCCTTGGGGGTCCTTGTGGGACCCCCTGAGCAGACCAAGGGGGTCAGGGTGTTTCTACCCTGCCCCCTTTGCGTCTTTTGCGCACTTGTTTTTCAGTTTTCTTGTGCCTCGGTTCTACCGGGACACAAGATGGCTGCCAACACTTCCTGGTTCAGAGTGTTGACAGACAGTTGGCAGCCAATTAGCATGCAGCTCGTGCTCGTAAGGGTACGCGCATGATCCTCGGAGGATACGCGTACCCTACTCTGCCCATAGATATATCCATGATTTTACTTTTGATTTTCTCAGGAACTACTTCACGGATTTACACCATTTAACAAAAAGTGTGATCTGTGAACCAAACTCTACCTTTTTGCCAAATTTGGTATAATTCCGTTCAGCAGTTCGGGCTGTAGCCGCAGCTAAAGGTCCCTATGGAAAATTGCATGGGGAAAACACATTTTGGGACCCCCTCTTTTTTCTTGGCCCCCGCTTGATGAATCACCCTGAAACTTTCAGGATAGGAGCAGAGCGGAGCGCTCCATCTTCTTGGAGAATTCGTCAACTGGCGCCAAAGTTATTCCAAATAGAATGTTGCGGATTTCCTTTGGAAACTAGGTCCTGACTATAACTACCTACTGGTGACCGCCATTAGGTAATATATATATAAATATATGCATATGTGTGTGCGCTTAGAGAGGTAGAGGGGCAGAGAGTAGTACAGAGAGAGGTAGAGAGAGGTTGAGAATATAGAGTAGAGAGTGAATAGTAGAGTGTGTAGTAGAGATTGTGTAGTAGAGAGTGTGTAGTAGAGAGTGAGTAGTAGAGAGTAGTAGTGAGTGTGTAGTAGAGATTGTTTAGTAGAGAGTAGTAGATGTGTAGATGTGCAGTAGAGTAGTAGAGAGTGTGTAGTAGAGAGTGAATAGTAGAGAGTAGTAGAGTGTGTATAGTAGAGAGTGTGTAGTAGAGAGAGTAGTAGAGAGTGTGTAGTGGAGAGTGAGTAGTAGAGAGTGAGTAGTAGAGAGTGTGTAGTAGAGAAAGTGTAGTAGAGAGTGTGTATTCGAGAGTAGTAGAGAGAGAGTAGTAGAGAGTAGTATAGAGTGTGTAGAACAGAGTGTGTAGTAGAGAATAGTAGAGTATGCAGTAGAAAGTAGTGAGTGTCTAGTAGTGAGTGTGTAGGAGTGAGTAGTAGAGTAGTCAAGAGTGTGTAGTAGAGTGTGTAGTAGAGAGAGAGTAGTAGAGTAGTGAGTATGTAGTAGTGAGTGTGTAGTAGTGAGTGTGTAGTAGTGAGTGTGAAGTAGAGAGTGTGTAGTAGAGAGTAGTAGAGTGAGAAGTAGAGTGAGGAGTAGAGAGTGTGTATTAGAGTGTGTAGTAGAGTGAGTAGTAGAGAGTGTGTAGTAGAATGTGTAGTAGAGAGTGTGTAGCAGAGAGTGCGTAGTAGAGAGTGTGTAGTAGCGAGTGTATAGTAGTGAGTGTGTAGTACAGAGTGTGTAGTAGAGAGTGTATAGTAGAGAGTGTGTAGTAGTGTCTAGTAGAGAGTATGTAGTAGGAGTGTGTAGTAGAGAGAGTAGTAGAGAGTCAGTAGTAGAGTAGTAGAGAGTGTGTATTAGAGTATAGTGAGTGTGTAGCAGAGTGTGTAGTAGAGTAGTAGAGAGTAGTGAGTGTGTAGTAGTGAGTGTGTAGTAGAGAGTAGTGAGTATGTAGTAGAGAGTGTGTAGTAGAGAGTGTGTAGTAGAGTGTGTAGTAGAGAGTGTGTAATAGAGTGTGTAGTAGAGAGTGTGTAGTAGAGTGTGTAGTAGAGAGTGTGTAGTAGAGTGTGTAGTAGAGAGTGTGTAAGAGTGTGTAGTAGAGAATGTGTAATAGAGTGTGTAGTAGAGAGTGTGTAGCAGAGTGTGTGTAGTAGAGCATGTGTAATATAGTGTGAGTAGTAGAGAATAGTAGAGAGTAGTAGAGAGTGTGTAGTAGAGAGTGTGTAGTAGAGAGTGTGTAGTAGAGGGTAGTGAGTGTGTAGTAGAGAGTGTGTGGTAGAGTGAGTAGAGAGTGTGTACTAGACAGTGTGTGTGGTTGTGTGTGTTGGGTTGTGTGTGTTGGGTTGTGTGTGTGGTTGTGTGTGGTGTTGTGAGTGGTTGTGTGGGTGTGTGTGGTTGTGTGTGTGGTTGTGTGTATGTGTGGTTGTCTGTGTGTGTGGTTGTATGTGTGGTTGTGTGTGGTTGTGGTTGTGTGTGTGTGGTTGTGTGTAGTAGAGTAGTGAGTGTGTAGTGAGTGTGTAGTAGTGAGTGTGTAGTAGTAGAGAGTGTGTAGGTAGGAGGCTCTCTTGGGAGCTCCAGGGTTAGGGATTACCGACTCAGTCAAAATCCCCGTTAAACCCCGCCATCCACCCCCCACCCACGGACCACCAGCAACATACAGTGGCTGGAGGCCAAGAAGAGGAAGAAAGGAAAGAAGAGTGACTTACCTTGAAGCAGAGACGGGCATCGCATACGACTGGCCAGCTCAGAAAGCGGAGACGGTACTGCTGGGAAATAGAGGAGTGCGGGGCCCCGGAGGACATCAATGAAATACTCATGAGCTGTGGAGGAACTGCGCATAGACGACGCCTCACATAACAGAGGAATACACCGGACGAAACGAGCAACGGTATCGGACTATGGAGGACATCTTCGGAACATCAGCTGAGCAGAGGCGACGCTTCACATGACCTAGAAGAACTCCGGAATTCGGAGAGCAGCAGGTCAGGGAAAAATAGCAGCGGAGGGGACTCGAGCTGAGCGGAGACATCGGAGCGCCCTGCGATTGACATCAGCTGTGCCCCGATGAGCGGATGAGAGACGCTGCCACGAGGCGGAAGGTAGGAGGCTGAAACACGCTGACGATGATTGGAGAGGGGTAACTGATAGCTTCCCCAGCGGCACGTCCAGAAAATAGATCGCCTACAAATCAAGCTATCGTTACGAGCAAATAAATGTCTTAGAGGGTTTTTTGAGCTCACGAACCGGCCTGCCTGACCTTAATATGGCGGCCGAAGAAGACAATAAATGCTGAATAGACTCACAGGCCATCTGAAACTACATTTTACCCCTATTTGAGGAATTACACACAAAATGGCAGAAAGAAAGCATGGCAAATGAAGAAGGACAAACATAAAACAGAAGGACAAGCAGAAAACAGAATTAGAAGAAGGACAACTGGAAATTGGAGTTATTCAATTGAACACAAAATGGTAGAAAGAAATCAAGGTAAATGAAAGAGGACAAGCAGATAAACAGAATAGAAGAAGGACAATTGGAAACAGAAATTATGCTATTGAACACACAAAGGACAGAGAAAGAGGACAATTAATATAATTAGAAAGAGAGAAAGTCTCCTCAGTGCACAGAAAGCCTGCTAGTCAGGCGGACATCTTGAAAGTACCTTTCCCCATAACTACAAGACATCTTGAAAGTACCTATCCACATACAAACAAGAAGAAGATACCCCATTTAAAGCTCATCTGCAAATCACAAATATGGAGGTCAACTACCTAGAACAAATAAGTAGGAACGCCCATATCATAAATTACCCAACCAAGCTCTCAAAAAATGCAGCCAAAAAATTCAAACACAACATTATGAGAAAAACCCTGACACACTGATCTCCGACACTGCCTACTGCGCGGTCAATGGTATAATTGCGAAAGACATGATATTCTTCACCAGAAAAACGGCGAGATGGCGCAATGCCATTACAAAGACGCTTAATATAAAATCTATAGCTAATATCCCACATGGTACGAAATTCATGACAACAGCATCACTAAGACTCAGAGCGGACCTCTGCATAAGGATTTTCAAAAACGGAATAGTGATGATTCAAGCCTCTAACAATGAATTGGAAAAATTTGATAACATGTTTTCAACATTGAAAAGAATGGTTGAAAACTCAAATCCACTATACCTTCAAAGTCCTCTAACGGAAAACACAATCTCAGCGGACAATAGCATCACAACGAGCTTACCAAAGAGAGGCCGCCAGGATCAGGATATAAATAGAAAAATATCTACTGAAAACGCTAATCCTCTACACCATCAAAGTCCTCTAGTAGACCACACAATCCCAACGGATAGCATCATTACAACAAACTTACCAACGAGAGACCACCAGGAACGGGAACCAAATAGGCAATTAAGAGACTCAAGCCACGTACAACACCAGAGACCTTCAGAAGAAGACTTCACTAACCCACATGACTCTACCACCACAATTAACACACCAACTAGAGACCCCCAGTATACTGAACAATCTACGCAACTAGGAGTCATAAACAGAACAGAAATCTCGACATCTGGGAGAGACTCAGACAGAACAGAGAATCCACACATCAACATAGAACCTCCTCAGAGTGTAAAATCGATCGCAGACATCACACTAACTTCTCGGAACTCACCTAGAACGATATACTCCTCTAACAAGAAACTTGGAACACAAAATAAAGACAGCACACCAAACACAACAAACAGTGTCATAAGAGACGACCGAACTAAGGGGAAACGGAAGAAGTTACTGGTGAAAAACCCAGAACGAAAACTCAAAATCAAAGTTAATGAAATTTGAAATAAACAAAGAAACAACCCCAGTACATCGCCTAGGATCATGAGAAAATTCAGTGAGCTCCAATCACAAATTAAGCAACCTATCACTGGAATTACTAAGCACCCTCAAAGGAATTGAACAACTACGGGATATTTCACAACACACTCACACAAAAGTCGAGCTCATTCGAGATCTACTTAACACTCCCCAATACAAGAGCAATAAGAAGGCTATGCCACTGTCAAACAGACAAAATAGACCGGACAGAAAACAGAAATACCTAACTGAAGAGGAAATCCTATCCCTACTCAGGGAGTATGAGATCACTGACTGCAATAGAGGGGATGAAATCAAAATAGTACAGATAAACGCCAACAGAATACCTAAGTCAAATGAAAGAAGACCCAATTTCAACAACCTACAACAAATACATATAATCCCCGAAACACAAATTGCAAAACCACGTAGATCAGAAAAGTCTCTAAAATGCCTACTGCTCAACTGTCGATCAGCAACTAAACATGCGTCTGACATAGCCGACATCATTATTAAACAGGAAATAGACATATCAATCCTCACGGAAACATGGCTAACTGAATCCTCATCCCCAGTCATGGACCTGCTGGTGCCACCTCTGTACAACATTGTAAGACTTGATAGACAAGGAAAAACAGGAGGTGGCATAGCCTGCATACACAAAAATGACTTAGAAATTAGCCAAATACAATCCGACCCTCTGGATTCCTGCGAATATCTTGGTCTCAATAGAAGATCGAATAATACCCAAAGTTGCATCCTACATGCCTTATATCACCCTCCGGGAAACAATATGAACTTCATTGACCAGCTAATGGAGATCATCTCAGCCAACGCTAACACTGACACTATTAACATATTTTTGGGCGATTTCAATCTACACTGGAATAACAATAACGACAAACAAGTCAAAACGCTGAAAGACTTTCTAACTGATCTAAACTTATCCCAAGCATGTTTACAACCAACACACTCGAAAGGAGCAACATTGGACTGGATAATCTCGAAAAACTATAATATCTCAATCCTCACTATAGAACCATGCGACTGGTCAGATCATCATGCCATAACCTTTATGATACCCACATGGATGAAAACACAAACCATTCAGCCTATCAAAACCAAAAGATGGATGCAGGATACGAGAGACTCTGCAATGGAACTACTAATCGAAAACATCAAGAAAGACCTAATCCTTCCACACAACATGCAGAATGTGACTGACTTAACGAACCATTACACTACATCAGGAACAAATATAGTCAACGCCACTATACCGCTAAAATTGAAAAGAAGGGTGCCTTTGGATTTTCCCTTCGCGTGTGAGGAGAGAGACAGACTTTCGTTGCCTCCAGCCCTGCTAACTCTGCTACCTTTCGCGACACCCGCTTCGCGGGTGCCGCTCATCTGCCCTGTGACCCTCTGCTCCCTGGTGTGAGCGGCTCCACAGCCGGTGGAGAGATAACGCGCTCCCAGGTCGAGTTAACTTAAAAGTGCACAGTGCGTGGAGCCTACCGGGAGACTGCGAGGACCAGCAGCCCCAGCTCTTCACAGCTGCTGCCTCTTCCCCCGGCGGCCACGCCCCCAGCCTTCAGCCTTATCAACACCTGGGTGTGTCTGCTGAGTGGGTGCCTTTGGATTTTCCCTTCGCGTGTGAGGAGAGAGACAGACTTTCGTTGCCTCCAGCCCTGCTAACTCTGCTACCTTTCGCGACACCCGCTTCGCGGGTGCCGCTCATCTGCCCTGTGACCCTCTGCTCCCTGGTGTGAGCGGCTCCACAGCCGGTGGAGAGATAACGCGCTCCCAGGTCGAGTTAACTTAAAAGTGCACAGTGCGTGGAGCCTACCGGGGGACTGCGAGGACCAGCAGCCCCAGCTCTTCACAGCTGCTGCCTCTTCCCCCGGCGGCCACGCCCCCAACCTTCTTGTACTTCATTGGCCTCAGCACCACCGCGACGCGGGACGCGCGCGGGACGGAGCGCGGGGCGAAGACCGGGCAAAGAGCGGGCCGTTTGAGGCCGTTCGAGTACGTGAGAGTCCGGTCCGGGCCCCCCCTCTTTGCCTGTATCCAAAGGTCTTTGAACCGTTAGTAAAATGTGTACACGGGAAACCAGGAGCAAAACTTCTTCACTAGCTGGATCCGGGGCTGTTATAGGCCCTATTGACACTTACTTTGCTAAAGCTGGCTCCCTTTTGATTGAGGAAATCGAGGTTTTGGAGCGCAGAATCTCACAAGAAATAGACTGGGTAAGGAGATCTTCAATGGGCCCTATGGCCCAAGCTAGAACCCCAGAAAACAGATCTGGTCTTCCAAACAGCCATAGCACAGACCAGGCAACATGTCCACTCCCAGTCACTAATCCCACCAACCCCGAGCTCACTATTGAGGTCCCGAGTGACTTTGAGGACATGAGCCTTATGGCCCTACCTAACACCCAAATTCCCCAGCTTATAACCACAGAGAACATTGAGACAGCCAAAGTTGCAGGAACCAACTTAGATAGCAATAGGGGTACTAGGGAAGGGGCTATTCCTAAAAAGAAGCAGGGGCTTCAAAATAAAGAAGATCATAGGACCAAAACTCCGAAATCCAAGCAAGTCCGAGGCAAAAGGGAGAAAGGTGCTTCCTCTGACCCTATTGTGAATATATCAGGACCGCCATCTCCCCCTAGAATGATCAATTCAACCTCACTACCACAACTCAGCAACAACGCACCATTAGACACTACCTCAGACGACATCACTTTAGAGGATATAGGCACACTAGTTAGGTCTCTGCTGAGCCCCCTTGAGGCAAGACTTATCAAGATCGAAGCTAGACTAGTTAGCATCGAAAAGGCAACCGTGCAACTTGCCGACTCAAGGAAAATTGTTAACAGTGGGGCCAAAACAACAAGAGATGGACCAGGACCAAAATCCACCAAAGGCAATGGTCCTCCCACAACAATAAATAATAAGCCCCCACAAACTAATCCCAAACCCTCACAACCTGCACCAATCAACGCTCCGGCATCACTAGTTGCAAACAAGGCCCCTATCCCTACCCAACAAACGGCAACTGCTACCCCAAAATCAACCCTTCCACTGAAAGATAATATTCCGCCTCCGGCTAAAGCTAAGAGAGATCCTCCTACTACTGGAGAGAAACCTAATACTACTCCCAAACCTAAATCCATAAACCTCCCCCCAGAAGCAGCACCCTACACTCTAGTTCTGGCGGGGGTTCCTGAACTAAATTCCACCACATTTGAATCCACCACTTCACTCAAAAACAAAGTAATCAACTGGCTCTCCGTAAACAGACCGCTACCGAGAGGAACTACTAGCGATATATCCATGGCTAGGAGGGCAACGTGGGTGGGCTACACTAAGAAATCCATTAGAGGTGACTGTATTCTGGTCACCTTCAGAGATCCGAATACAGCCGCATATATCTGTACCTGTGCTGCTGATGAGGATTTTGCTAGCACCATCCAACCATTACCCCTCTCATTTTTTTACCCCTCAAATCTGTATAACCTTGAGGACCACAGGTGGAGGTACCACCAGGAGTTGCTGGAGGGTTGGGAAAACTGTCACAGGGAGAACAACAACTATCCGTCACACAGGGAAAGACCAACAGAGCAGTTCCCTACATATGGGGATGAGGCCGGCTGGGAAACTGTCACAAGAAGGAGGGGGGGAGGTGGTGGACACAGGAGGGGAATTCCAGGGCCACATAGAATACACTACCCCGCCTATTTATCTACCCATAACCGATACAGCAGTCTTGAAATGGTAGACTGACATGCGGTTGATGAGGGGAGCGCAACTCAAATATCTCCCACAAACGAGCCCAAATTCACCACAGCTGCTGATAGTTATTTTTTAGCACCTGGCACAGTTGATCCCAGACAGGTCCCAAGCGTTACGCCTTCCTCTCCTTCCCCTGATAACAGACCCAAGGGTACGTTCCTCGTCCCCACAAATCCACGGCCGCCCCACGAGTGTACTACTACCAACTCGGTTTTTATGGGCACGGCCTCCACCCAACCACTAGAAATAACAGTGATTTCTTGGAATGTGGCAGGCCTTGCTAGCAAAATAGATTGCACAGAATGGGGTACATACATCAGATCAAAAAATATAATTCTTCTACAAGAAACTTGGGCGCGCGAAGAAAGAGCATTCCCGGGTTTTGCCTCCTTCTTTAAAGCAGCTAAATGGGGGGGAAGGGGTAGGCCATCTGGGGGACTAACTACATGGGTAGCCACGGACTTAGGTTGCCAAGCTACTTATTTAGAGACCGCTTCTGATGATCTATTGGCTGTCTCACTTGAGTGGCCGGACTCATCGAAGTTGCTAGTAATCAATATCTACTCAAGGCCGGTTCCAATGCACAAAGAATCTGGCACAGTGGATGAGCTAGCCAAGCTCTTAGAAGGAATCCCAAGCGAACTTGCTTGCCTGGTAGGAGGCGATTTCAATGCTCAATACGAACCACTGCCTGGGCTACGTGATGGTCCTTCCCTGGAGGAAGATTCATATTGGCTTATACCTGAGACGGTGGCACCACCCCCACGGGCCTGGACTCCTTTAGCCCTACAGATAACTGCCCTCACCCTTAACCTTGGTTTAAGGGCATGCAACGGTCGTACCAAATCAGACACACCAAGTACCCATACTTTTAACAAACCCGGCAGCGAATCCAGATTGGACTATATTATGGTCAAACTGTTTATGTGGCCAGCAATAGTCGACTTTAAAGTCACTCCAAGATTAGACAGTGACCACAATTCCCTGGAACTGACTTATTCCCTGCCTGGGAGAGAGGCAATAATCAATGGGTCGGACAAAGATAAAACGGGCCTCCTACTTGAAAATAATCGTAGGAAGGTCAAGTGGGAGAAACTGGCCAGCAAACCAGAACGAATATCCCGGCTATATGAAAGGATAATCCCATTACTGGAGGATGCCTTCCAGCTAGGAACTAGGGTCTTAGACGATGCAACTAGAGGAGAGCTTGCACAAATACATGCAGGCATCATCACCACCCTAGAGCAGGACCTATTCTCATCTGCAAGGCAAAGGAATGGCCCTAAACCGAAGACATCTTGGTATAATGCCGCTTGCAGGGAAGCCAAGGCCCACTTGCTACTTGCTATAAAGGAACACCATAACAAAGATGAAATCCGCGCCAGGAGAAGATCATATAAAATCCTCCTGGAGAACGCAAGGGCAGAATGGGACCACGACTACTGGGAAAACCTCACTAATGCATTAACAGTTAGAGATTCCCGTAAATTTTGGCGCGTAGTGGCGAACGGCACGGAGGATTTATCCTCCGCAATAGAGCCCAATATAGCCCCTACGGTATGGCAGACCCACTTTGAGGCCCTGTACGCAGAGGGTGGGGGTGAACAGAACAGAGATGGTCCCACAATTTCATCCTGTCCCACTAGGGTTGTTTTCACCGAAAAAGAAGTGAGGGACGCCATTAAAGGCCTAGCTGCCGGAAAAGCCCCAGGACTTGATGGGGTGCCCGGGGACCTGTTTAAGCAGGAACCCGGGATATGGGCACCCTATCTTACACTAATATTCAATGCCATTGCGGGGGGACTGGAGGTGCCCGATACTTGGAGGGGAGCAGAGGTGGTCCCAATTTACAAAAAGGGATCCCCCCTGCTCCCTTCCAACTATCGTCCTATCAGTTTAATCGACATATCCCAAAAATTGTTCGGTAGACTGATTCTGAATCGACTGCAGGCCTGGACCGAAGAAATGGAAATGTTGTCCCCTTACCAGGCAGGATTCAGGGAGGGTGTATCAACCATAGACCAAATCTTCAGGTTAAATCTCCTCTACTGGAGAACAGCTGTAATCGAGGGCGGCAGTCTATATACCATCTTTGTAGACCTACGTGCCGCCTTTGATTTGGTTCCCAGAGCGAGGCTATGGAGAGTCATGGAAGAGTTGAATGTCCCTACTGACATCCTGACAATCCTGATGAGACTCCACCACAACAACTACGCTCGCGTAAGGTGTGGCAAAGGTGGCAAACTAACCGAAAGGTTCCCCGTTCGCAGAGGTGTGAGACAGGGTTGCGTGCTCGCACCGACCCTGTTCTGCATCTTTGTGAACGGGGTTGTTGCCCACCTAAACAGGATCCCCAACTCCGATGCCCCAAAACTGACCGGCAGCAGGGTGCCTGCAATCATGTTTGCAGACGACACCCTGCTGCTGTCTAAATCCCCCATGGGGATTCAGCGCATTTTGGACGGTTTTCTAGACTTTTGTAATGATCGGGGATTGGAAATCAACCCCCAAAAAACTAAGTTCATGATCCTGAACCCCAACCCCCAGAATCGAGCCCCACCCAGGCTAGGCACAACACAACTGGAACGTGTGCACAATATTGAATATTTGGGGATCACGTTAAACGAACATCTATCGTGGACGTCTCATCAGGCCAAAGTGACCATCAAACTGGCACAGTTGGCGGGTGGCACTATGCGCCTGGCGAACAAATCCTTTTATCGTCCACTAACCCCAATTATTCACATATATAAAACTCAAGCACGGGCGGGTGTCACATATGGGGGTGAGCTCTGGGGTCACACTCATCTCCCAAAGTTACAGTCCACCGAAAATAAATTCCTGAGACAGGTCACTGCCCTCCCCCAGAGCACTCCATTACTCCCCCTTAGATTAGATCTGGGAGTAAGACCAATAACAGAGGAGCTAGGTCTTAAACCCCTAACCTTTTGGAGGCGTTTGTGGTGCAGCCCGATCTCTTAAATTACAAAGAGGAACTCCAGGAATTCTTGCAGCTGCGGAATGCCACGAGGATCCCGTGGCTGACCTATGTCAAGGGAAGGCTCGAGGATCTGGGCTACCCGGAACTATGGACGGATCCTTCCAACTCCTGTACAAAGATTTCAAAGAAGGTACTCGCGAGAGCATACTACGAACTGATGCTCACAAGAGCTATCAATGACAGCCGTGAAGGATCCCTGACACACTTATTCCTGAAAGCGAAAGACTCTTACTGTCTCGAAAGTACTCTTGATGCGATCTCCCCTCTGCTAACGAGGAAACTATTCTTTCAATGGAGATACGGATGCCTCCCTCTAGCATTTTTTACAGCGTCTTGGTCTCCTCGCTCCACCATAGCAACTTGCCCTGTCTGTGCTCATCCGAAGGAGGATGAAGTTCACGCGGTTTTCTTCTGCAAGGGCTACGAGAGGAGCAGGAAACGTTGGTTAGTCCCGTTACTCAGGAACTTGGGCTTCAGATCCTTCCAACCTGCCTATAGAGTCTTAAAGACAGATCTTTCTCCTATTGTTGTCTTTGCACTTTCAAAATTTTTAACCTCCCTGTGGTTTACTCGTAGTCGCGTGCTGAAAAGACTTGTATAACAGACCCCCTGATAGACTTTAGCACAGTACACTGTACCCTCTGTTCTTCTTTTAATGTATTTTAATGTCTTAACGATTGGATCACATCATGTTTAATACGTTTATAACTGTGTATATTTTGTTATGTATCTTTTATGATCTGTGATCGAAATAAAGATTTTTGAAACGAAACGAAAAGAATCACAGAAAAAGAAAAAAAAACATGGGTCAATGAGACACTAAATGAAGACAGACGAAAGTTAAGACAGGCAGAAAGAAATTGGAGAAAACACCCTTCATCCCCGGAGCTGAAATTCCTTAGAAGAATCAGAAATGAATATAACAAAAAGATCCTCAAATCTAAAAATGAATTTATTAGAACAGAACTAGACAACGCCAAGAACAGACCTTGGAAACTATTCGAGATCTTAAAACAACAATCAAACAAGCAGGCCAAATCTGCCCAAGAATTCACCAAAACGCCACTAAGCTGCGAAGAGTTCTCAAACTTTTTCACCGACAAAGCCACCAAACTAGACAGAGAACTCAAGAATGCTGCAGACAACAATGACTACCACACACCATCATCAGTCAACACTACGTCAAGAGAAGGGGAGATGTTGCTAAAAAACAATGCCCACTGGGACTCCTTTAAACTACTGAACCAGTATGACATTGCTAAAACGTTAGCTGACATCAAACCTAACAATCACTATAACGACCCACTACCATCAAAATGCCTGAAAGAGGTCAAGCATATCTTGATTCCATTATGGACAGAAATAGTAAACGCCTCTCCTGCCCAGGGGATCCTCCTAGAATGCCTAAAAACTGGTCAAGAAATACCGATCATCAAAAAACCTACAGTAGACCCAGCTGATCCAAATAACTATCGCCCAGTGACCAACATTCCACTCCTTGCCAAATTAATTGAGAAATGTGTTCGGAAACAGCTGAACCAACACATCGATAATTTCTCGCTATTAGATGACTGCCATTCAGAACAGGGCACAGCACGGAAACGGCAATCCTTCACATTGTCGATGATGCTCTACAAGCACTAGATCAAAACCGATCTTGCCTACTCATCCTTCTAGACCTATCATCGGCATTTGATACAGTTAACCATGAAAAATTACTGAACAGACTCCAGGACAGGATGGGATTATCCAGCACAGTACTAAAATGGTTTGAATCCTTCCTACACAACAGAAGTCAAAGATTCCTGGTCAACCAATCACTCTCACCATCTTGCCCAAATGAAATAGGAGTTCCTCAAGAATCGACACTAGGAATAATCCAAGCTCGACATCCTGATGGCCGTACGGTAGCTCGGCTCCGCCGGCCTCCCTGCCCAAACTCATCTATCCTGCCGCCCATCCTGCCCAAAAACGATAACATTTTATAGATGAAGGTCTGCTGATACTTACCACCCGTCCTGGGGGCTCCGGCGTTCAGTGGGTCCGCAGCGGCGTCCTCCCAGGAAGTGCGGCCTCCGTGGGGTGGAGACCGGGGCCTTGCCTTCAGCGAGTAGCCGGCGGGACGGTGTCGGTGGCGGCCTCGGGTGGAGGATGGTGGCCGGCCGGAGGAGGCCGTTGTGCGAAAAAGCCGGAGGCAACTGAACGCGCCTGGGACTACCGTCCGGTGATCCAGAGGTGAGGTGTGGCAAGTTGTATGTGGGGGACGCCGTGTTGGTGGCTCCCCCCCTCGTTGCCTTGCCCGGCCATTCCGAACTTCATCGCTCGGTGGCGGAGAGCGGCCCCAGCGGAGCGGTGGCGCCGGCGGGTCCCCCCCCTCTTTTGGTGGCCCTCATTTCTGCATCGAGGTTGCAGTTTGGATGCTTGCAGGGGATCCCGCGGGGGCCCTGCTTGTGAGCCCGCCCCAGGAGTTGGTTCCGAAAAGACGGCGCTGTAGTCGCAAAATGGCGGCTGATGCCGTATGCTGTGGAACGCCCCGGGATGTCGATCCTGTACCTTTGTACAGTGCTGGGGCCTGCACTGGGGAGCGTGAACCCACGATTGGCGACGTCCTACGAGCGCTGAAGATTTGGCAAGTGACCTTGGCCCGGAATTCTTGTGTGCAAGACAATGTGGTACCCGCCATTGCTCCCGGGCCGTCCCTCAGAGATGCGGATGGGCCTGAGGTGGTTGCTGTTTGTTTCCCGCACTTTGGTAGGGGTAGCGATGTCTTGGCTCGCATGCGGGAAGATTTGCTGGTGATCATTGACACTGATGTATATGACTGCCGTAAACAGCTTTTGCATTACCGTCGGCGGAGTAGATCCCATGGGTTGCTTCCATTGACCGTTCAGCGGCTGCTCCACGGCCTTTTCTCTTCGCTTTGTTTTGTGCCCGCTACTTCGACATACATCGTGGCGATAGCTAAGAAATGACTGGGGTGAGCCCGGTTCTTAATCCGGAGGACTGCTGTTCGGTGCACGAAGTTATGGACTGCCCCAAATTGAGATAATTTGTCGAACCCTTAACATGTATGGCTACCTGAAAACATGCCAGTTTCGTTTTGGGCTGTACTAATTGTTTGTATGGGCGGGGGCCGTGCGCCTTGTTACATGGTATCCTCCCTCCTGGCTTTCCTTTTCTTCTTTTTATCTGCTTTCTTTCTCTTTCCCTATATTATCTCATTCTATATTTCGGGTTCATGTTTAGGGCGACAGGCACGCTGCCGGGAGGGGTAGGCCATAGCCTTCTGCAGGGGTGCAGGGTGGGGCGGGTGGATTGGGGTCTATTAGATAGTTCCTCGTTTCTATGGCTCTTTTGTGTCCTTTTCTTGGGTCTCCATGACTGTGCGTGATTCCCGCGGGGTGACTGCCTGGGGGGGGGGGAGGATTGTGTACTCCTATATAATATAGTACTTAGGTTTTGCTTATCCTGATTTAGCCGCCCTGCCCCTAAGAATGTTTGCTGTCCGGATTGTTGATCGCCATTATCGCCATGGGGCGGGTACAGTAACGTGGAGTCCCCTTTTCCTTTCTTCTAGTATTTTCGTTTTCTTTTACTCTCCGGGTTGGGCTGTATAATGATTGCAACTTTATCCGTCTCGTTGATAATTTGATTATCATGAGAGTGATGTTCTGCTTGTCTTTGGGCACATGAGGTAGCGGGTGGACACTGGCCGAAGAAGAATTGCGAGGGCATCTATGGCTTGAACGCTTTGGACTATTCTGATGACAGATCTATGGATTCCCTATTATAAGGTTGTTGGCTCTGTTCCCCGCCATGTGCACCAGGACGCTTATTATACAACCGATCCTTTATTCTTTAACATAAAATTAACCTTCTGTGATCCTGTGCCGGGGGGTTACACTCAGTTAGCATTATGAACTCGCAGCACTGTGTAGTATTGCGTAACCACTCTGTACTTTTTATTGATATTGGTGCTTTCCAGTTTGTTCTGTGCCCGGCCTCTGGGTTGTAGGCCCGTATTTGTAAGCTACCATCTACACAAATAAAGGTTTTCAAAAAATAAAAAAAATAAAAAAAGAATCGAGACTATCTCCAGCATTGTTTAATCTGTACATCGAACCCCTTACAAAAATACTGCGAAATTCCAAAATATCCTACCACATGTATGCGGAAGACACGCAGATGTACATCAAGATCGCGTCCTTGGAAGACATCATGCTAATGAATGAAGCCCTCAAAATGACGTTAAAATGGTTATCTACCAATCATCTCAAGCTAAATGCACATAAAACTGAATTCTTACTTATTTCGCCTCTAAAGAACCAAACAGAAGTGAAGAATTGGTCTAAAATGATCACTGCGTTAAACTGCACTCCAACGCTAGTGAATTCGGCAAAATCACTCGGAATCACACTGGACGAGAACCTAGACATAAAAGCCAACATCAAGGCAATGACAAAAAAAAGCTCGTTTTCACCTAAACTACTTAAGAAAAATGAAATCGTTTTTAACGGAGTCAGATCTAAAACTAGCAGTACAATCACTGGTCATTTCGAGAATCGAATACGGATGCACAACATTAACAGGTCTACCAAAAATTTCAATAGCTCCATTGAAAGCATGCCTTAATGCAGCAGCAAGACTTATCACTGGTACAAGGAAATTTGACCGTATCTCCCCACATCTGAAGGCGTTAAATTGGCTACCGTACGAAGCTAGAATACAACTAAAAATGGCATGTATCACCCACAAAGCTATTCATCACAGCACACCTACATACCTCGCCCAGAAAATTGAATTATCGGGAGGAAACAGACCTGCTAGGAGTGCCAATGATCTGATGCTGATACCACCAATTTTCAAAAAGAAAAGAACTTACGACAGAGCGTTTTCCGGAGCGGCCCCCAGAATCTGGAATTCTCTCCCTCCGAACATTAGGAAAATTACAAATACGGCAAGATTCAAGAGAGAATCTAAGATCTTTCTTATGAGTAAATTCCTCTCATAGACAAGACAACACATCAACCGGACTTAAAGGATACAATTTTTTTTATAACTATGGGAAGTTTGTAGGAGCTCATTCCACTCTTTGGCGATATCAGAAGTTGTCTCGTTACTGACTCTGGACTGGAATTACTCAGAAGACAACTGTATAGCCGCTAATTAAGGTCGCATAACCCATATCCTACCTCAAATTATTGTACTATACATATTGAACACGTTTGAAAGATATGTATATAACTTTTTATTTCTATTCTTTATTTCTACTGTCATTGTCTTGACCTGTCATGTTAAGCGCTCTGATACCTAAGGGTCTTGTTCGCGCTATAGAAAACTTTTAATAAATAAATAAATAGTGTGTAGTAGAGAGTGTGTAGTAGAACGTGTGTAGTAGAAAGTGTGTAGGAGTGTGTAGTAGAAGAGTGTGTAGTAGAGAGTGTTTACAAGAGAGTGTGTACTAGAGTAAGTAGTGAGCATGTAGTAGAGAGTGTGTAGTATAGAGTGAGTAGTAGAGAATAGTAGAGAGTAGTAGAAAGTGTGTAGTAGAGTAATGAGTGTACTAGAGAGTGTGTGTGGTTGTGTGTGTTGGGTTGTGTGTGTGGTTGTGGTTGTGTGTGTGGTTGTGTGTGGTGTTGTGTGTGGTTGTGTGGGTGTGTGTGTGGTTGTGTGTGTGGTTGTGTGTGTGTGTTTGTATGTGTGGTTGTCTGTGTGTGTGTTTGTGTGTGGTTGTGGTTGTGTGTGTAGTAGAGTAGTGAGTGTGTAGTGAGTGCGTAGTAGTGAGTGTGTAGTAGTAGAGAGTGTGTAGTAGAAAGAGTGTAGTAGAGAGTGTGTAGTAGAATAGTGTGTAGTAGAGAGTGTGTAGTAGAGAGTACAGAGTGTGTAATAGAGAGTGTGTAGTAAAGTGAGTAGTGAGTATGTAGTAGAGAGTGTGCAGTAGAGAGTGAGTAGTAGAGAATAGTAGAGTAGAAGCGAGTATGTACTAGAGTAGTGAGTGTGTAGTAGTGAGTATGTAGTAAAGAGTGTGCAGTGGAGTGTGTAGTAGAAAGTGTGTAGTAGAGTAATAGAGAGTGTGTAGTATAGAGGGAGTAGTAGAGTGAGTAGTAGAGAGCGTGTAGTAGTAGTACAGAGTAGTGAGTGTGTAGTATAGAGTGAGTAGCAGAGAAAATTGTGTAGTAGTGAGTGTGTAGTAGCGAGTGTGTAGTACAGTGTGTAATAGAGAGTATGTAGTAAAGTGTATAGTATAGAGTGTGTCCTAGTAGAGTGTGTAGTATAAAAGTGTGTAGTAGAGAGTGTGTAGTAGAAAGTGTGTAATATAGAGTGAGTAGTAAAGAACAGTAGAGAGTAGTAGAGAGTGTGTAGTAGAGAGTGTGTAGTAGAGTAGTAGAGAATGTGTAGTAGAGAGTGTTTAGTAAAGAGTGTATAGTAGAGAGTGTGTAGTAGAGAGTGAGTTGGAATATCATCCAAAGACTCCGGGATGACTTCTAAAGTTGTCCTGTTTGATCTGGGGCTACTAAAAACCCCACCATAGTATCATAAATAAGGCATAACAATTGTACAATAAATAAGGCACAGATCTACCATTCAGCATGCAGCTTGAATAGAATGTTAATAGTAATCTGTTTAAAGTCCAGTAGTATTCAAATTGTTTGTATTCACTAAATGTTCTGCATTGTAAATGAAGACTATGCGATTACAAATAAGTATGTGCTTAGTATTCTGTTAGTAATCAAGAGTACCACTCACATATCAGTAGTCTTCATGCACTAGCCTTCCTAAAAAGAACACTATTGAGTACTAAACTTGGCATAAAATAGTCTTCGAATGCTATAAAAAGACAGGTTAACTACTAAATGTAGTATTCAACTTCGGTAAGGGATGTGCTCCCACATCTGCTCTCTCATCCTTCTTACCTGCCCTCCCTCATTTTTTGTTACCTCATCCCACAACCCACTCCCCAAACAAATGGGGGACTGAATTAGGGAATGAGGTCATATTGAGCAAAGGAGAGAGGGCAGGAGGGAGGGAGAGCAGGACGCGGGAAGGAGGGGAGGACTGGCGGGAGGGGGTGGTGAGCACACAGGCAATAAATAATGGAATGCAGGTTCTAGGGCATGGGTGCTCGCAAACATTTGCCCAAGAGCCACAAAGTATGGTCTGTGGTGTGACTGAGGGCCACACTTATGCAGCAAGGTGGTGGTAGGGGTCTGGGTGGGTCAGGGATTGTGTAAGGTGGACATGGGGGAAGCAAGGCATGCGCATCTAGTGGCTAAATTACACAATGTGAAACCAGAAAACCTGGGATAAATCTTGACTTTCCCCTTGACCAGACTGTGTGATCCTGGGCTTTTTTTCTTTAATTTTGCCTCCTTTTTCTTCATTATGAAATACAAGAGGACCTTGAAATACATATGTTCAGAATGTGCGCTGTACAAAACTTTCTCCTGTGTTTGATTATAATGTTGTCCATGTATGTTAGCAACCTAGGCCACCCACACGGTGCACATGACAAATGACTTGTCTCTTAGTTCACTATTGGCGCTGTTAGGGTGGGGTAGGAACGCATGAATGTTTCTAAATTCACGTTTGAAAACTATCTCTTAAAAAATACCTCTCAATGCAGTGTTTGGTAAAACGCTTCTGCATGTTATTGAACTACACTTTTTTGAATTTTGAAGAAACATAATCCTATTTTTACAAATATTTTCATGTTGTCTTTAAAGATAAAGGTGTTCCTAAAGTTAAGTGGTGCAGACACCAATTTAGTTACTTCATAACTTCAGTTAACCTGCAAATAAATGCTTTCCCTTTATTTAACATTTTTTCTGAATATGTGTGCTTGTTAAGTAAACAGTGTGTGCTGCTGTTCACCAGGGGTGCCGCATGTGAAGTTCAAGAGGGCTGCAAGCAGCTACTGGGCCATACTTTGAGCATCACTGTTCTAGGGCAAACACATGGACACCATGGCTTGGGGAAAGCACACAAACAATGGAGGGTTGGCGGTAGGGGTTGGGGCCAAGGAAATGGACAATGGAGGGTGAATGGGAAGGGCATCAATCAATCAATCAGGGTTTGTAAAGCGAAGTTACTCACCCAGAAGGGTCTCAAGGTACTAGGTGAGGGGCTCCTATGCCCTTGTGGAGAATCATCAGAGGAATACCATAGCCCATCAGGGTGCATGGGGAAGGCACACAGACAATGGGGAGCTGAGACAGGTAGGCGGCCAACAGAGGATTGGTGGGAGATGCTGGAGGAAGCACAAGGACAGCAAAGGGTAGACAGGAACAGTACACAGACAATGGAGAGTGGTTAGGAGGGAATGGAGGAACCGGAAGTGAGAAATACCCATAAGGGTGACAGGTCAAAAACACTCCTGTAGAGTGCTGATACAAAAAAGAATAAAGTAACCCCTGAGAAAAGCAAGCAGTGGAAGGACACAGTAATGCTTTCAAGCTCCAGAAAAGTACTAGATAGTTTGGCAGAGTGCAAAACTGTCCCGGCCTATTTAAAATGCATCGGAGGCATCCTCGAAAGTGCTAAAAATGTTACAAGGCTATAGGTCTTTCAATGTATGGCATCCTCCCTCTCTGCAAAGTGCCCTCGACACGTCCAGATTTATCCAACAGAATAGCTGCAATAACCAAGGCCTAGATGTAGGTGGGCTAATACCGGTCGGTAACGGCCAAAAATCGGTACATTTGCTGTTAGCGACTGTTATTTAGCCCTTTACAATGTAGGAGGCTGGATTCAAGGATTCGGTAATGTACCTATTCCTTAAATTAAGGAATCGGTAAAATACCGATTCCTTAATTTAAGGAATCGGTAAATTACAGAATCCTTAAATCCTATGTTGGGAGCACTCAAGTGAGTGCATTTTTGGTTTAAGGATTCGTTATTTACCACCAACTACAAGCATCTGAACCAATCTAACACTCACACCCAGTCAACAGATCTGGGTTAAATCCATCACCGTTCTTTTGCCTACTCTGCCACCCCAGTTCAGACATGGCTATATGCAAATCAGTATGACCCTGTGCCTCATGGGAACAATCCAGCCCGAATTGCCAAGCCATGCCTTCCCTGGACCGGAAACAAGCTTCCCAGGATTGGTTTCTGGCATTACAGTCGTCTTCAGCCAAGCTTGCTTGAATCCAGTGGCAAAGTGAGCAAGGGACTCACGTCTGAGCATACCCTGCCAACTTATGGCAAACAAAGCGGTACAAAAGGGGGTGGTGATGGACGGAACACTGGTCCCTTGCTTGGCGAAGTCCAGGTCGATATGGCTTTCCTTCGGCAAAACCTTCGCACCACGACGGCTCGTATTATAGAAACAGAGTCTTGCATTTCCACAATCAAGGATGATGTCCACCACCTGTAGCAACAAGTCACCATCTGCAGACCCACATGAAGGAACTCCACAAAAGAGCAGAGGATGCGGAAAACAGATTGAGACTGAATAATGTCTGCTTTGTGGGGTTCCCGGAGGAATCAGAATAAGGCCAAATGAGTGACTTTATTGGACAATGGATAAAATCCCGGATGCCTAAAGATTCCCTCTCCACCTGGTTTGCGACTGAGTGAGCCCACCGCTCCCTGGCCCCCAGACCTCCACCTGGAGCACCTCACAAACCTATTATCTCCAGGGTCCTCAACTTCAAAGATTGAGACCTCATCCTAAATGAAGCACACAACCGAAAATCTCTATCATACCATGGGCAACCAATAATGATCTTCCCAGATTACATAGTGGAGAAGTGTGGCTCAATGATTAGAGCGGCAGACCCTGATGCAGAGGTCTAGCCCGGAACCAGGGTTCAATTCCCCGCCTCGGTGGGGCTTGGGCTCAAAATTTCCACGGACCTGACAATTCTCGCCTCGGTGCCGATTCCAATCATGGAGTCCCACTCTGCAACTCTGGGCAATAGCTTGCTTAATCTCCACAACGGCCCCCACAACGCTAAGGATACCTGGCCTCCACCTTGGGGGTACCCAGGAGTGGACGCTTCACAGGGAAAGCCAGGATGGGCTCCACAGCGGTATTCGTACAAGCGCCTTGAGACCCTTGCGGGTGAGTAGTGCACTATACAAGTATCAATTTCCATTTTTACATTTACATACGAGAAGTCCAGACTCAAAGACGCCTCTTCGTTGAGGTGAAACAGAAATTGTGTGCTCTGGACCTTCAATACCAGCTGCTCTTTCCAGCTATTGGGTGGTGTTCCAGAACAAATCTCTTTCTTAAACTCTCCAGAGGTGGCCTGGACTTGGCTAACTGAAGATCGGCAGCTAAAGGCATACACCTCGGCACCACCCACCAGGACCCAGGCCGGAGATGCCCATGCGAGATTGCCCAAGCTAAGCAAAAGACGCACAAGCTCCCGCAGGGGATGAGGAACGTGCCGAGCCAGATTGGACTCGCCTGCAAGCCCCGTACTACATCCTAGGGACTGTGAACCTGGCGACACCTCACCCAAGGCCTCTCACCTGGACTTAGCTGACTCAGACCTGTCTCAAAGTCCGGCGCTACTAGGATGAACACCCTGGCCGGATACAGACCATCCACAAACACTCACCTTGGAATATTTTCAGATAGATGACTTTCTTTGTAAAGTATTGTTCCTTTATATTGCAGCGATAAACATCCTTAGGTAGGGAGGGGTCCTCCATGCCAACCCACACCCAAGTGTTATAGTTTGGTTCTTTCCTCTTTTGTTCACCAGGGACAACAGATGCTTCTGTAGTCGAAGTATAGGGTGGGGGAGGGGTAGGGATGGGGCGACCGTTGTCTCAAGTTTCAGTTACTGCACCATGTTCACCACACTAGCAATTCTACCCAACAGCAGAACAATCTCCTTCATTCCCCACAACCCAGAAGGGTACCCACGACTCCACTGGTTGCACACAGCGCAGAAAACTCCACACCCACCCCATGCCTCATACACCTCCATCTACACCCCTATCCACTGTGACAAACATTTTTAACGGTGGAGATTCACTCCACATACTATCATGGAATGTCAACGGGCTACTAGACAGGGTTAAACATACAGCAGTCCTGCGGTATGACCTAGGCCAAGCTGCAGACATAATATTGCTTCAAGAAACTCACCTTATGGGTAATAACTGCCCCTTCTTGGCATGCTATGGATATGACAGGGCATGCTATGGATATGACTCATGCAGCGTAACCGCCCCTTTACACCTGCAATGGCCACAAACGACCCCCAAGGATGCTTTTTAGCCCTTAGAGGGTCCATAGGAGAAAACACCCTCAATTTTTTCTCAATATATTTCCCTCCATCACTGCTCACTGCGACCTTAAAACGCACCACAGACCTTATCGCCTTACTACCCCTAGGGATGATGGTAATAAGAGGGGATTTCAATGCAGTTATACACCCAGGCTGTGACACCACGAGCTCACCATCTGGCGTGAGATTCACCCACAGAAGACTCCTCAGTAACTGGGTAAGCACCCTCACTCTGTGCGATCCTTGGAGAATCTGGCACACCCAAGCAAAACAGTATACCCACACCTCTGCAGCCCACTACACGTACACACAAATTGACCATATCTTTATGCCTGCACTGGACTGTCAAAAAATCGGACACATCGCCATCCTTCCCAGAGGCATATTCGATCACTCACCCAAATTACTGAAGGTAGGGGACCCCCCTGATATACTTTGTCTGGTATGGAGGATAAACGCATGATTCCACCAGGACAAAGATTTCAAGAAAGCTGTAGGAGCAAAGCTCCGGCAACACTTTCTTACTAACCACAGCTCAGTCCCACCCGGTTACCTTGTGGGAAGCAGGCAAAGCCACTATTCGGGGATGCGCCAAATCAAAATCAAGTGGCTGGCCCGGGACGCTCAGATCACTCTCTTAGAGGCTCAAGCCACCAACCATGAAAACCGAACAGCTGAACTGCGGGAAGACAGGCAAGAGAGGCAGCTCGTATACCTGCGGGATGATATCAAACAAGCCTCCATGGCGGCTGCCAAGCTACTGTGGATATCCTCTATCACCAAAGTGTATGGATGGGTGGACAAAAATGGGAAACTCCTGCACTGCTTGGCCACATACCTAATGGCTAACAGTATAATCCCAGAGATCAAAGGCCTGGAAGGTATCATTCATCATATGCCTTCAGCAATGGCCCAGACCTTCACAGCATACTACTCTAACTCTACTCAAAGCAATGCCCTGAACTCTCTCTCTCAACCTTAATCGGCAAAGAACGCCTCCAACTTCCCTGTCTGAACCAAGCAGAAGCAAAAACTATTGATCCTCCTATTACCCAGGAAGAAATCAACGACACCATATCACGCACTGCATCAGGTAAAACCCCGGCCCGATGGTCTACCGCAGGGGTACTATGTTGCCTACTGAGAGATACTGGTTCCGCACCTTTTAGACATATACACTGAAGAGGTCGAGAACGGCTAATTTCTACCCAAAACAGACGCCACCACTATTGTGGTAATCCTCAAAACACAACCTACCTCATCAAACTGCACTGAATATCCCCCAATCTCTCTCATAAACATGGAAGTTAAAATATTCGCTTTGAACCTGGTCGACCGACTGAAGCCATGTCTTTCCAAACAGGTCAACCCTGACCAATGTGGTGTCATATAGATGCTGCTTTTCTATATACTGTGTTAAGTTAGCATGAGTTTATTAAGTGTTTAAACGACATATTTTCCTTTGGCTTCAGTTTGCACACAACACATAATTGTTATTGTAGCTTTCAACCTAGACGAAAGATGTGATTTATTTGAGAATAATATGTTATTGCTCTGATATCAGTAGTGCTTGGTACACTGTCTGAACAGTGAGTGCTGAACCCTCTAAGAATAACCTAACACAAGGTTGCTGGGAGCTCTGATCCTCGCACCACTAGACATAACACAAATACAGTTGCTGCCAACATTGGGCTCTAAGCGGGTTTAAGATAGAGTAACTGAGAATGCAAAAACACACTTGATGGTGCTTCGCATGCAGAGAGCTGGTAGCTGATGATGTGATCCTCTCCTCCTGACATTAAGAGGTATGGACCCGCCCTGCTAAAACCCAAATGAGACCTTCTTAGATATAATATAGTATGCTAAATAGGGAGCGCGAAATATAGGTGATACAAATTTCTATTGATTTTTGCATTATAATATGCTATCACCGTTTGCTTATTATGGATTAGTGACTATGCTGATAACTCTGATTTTTATAATATGTATTCTGGTATTATATACGATACTGCGTTTGAGAACCTTGCATTGAACAATAAATATTTCAAAATTGCACCTGTCTTCTTTTACTCCCCGTTCTGGTTTGAAATGATTATAGAGCGAAAGAGTGTTCATGTGTTCCACGATACCTGAGGTAATCTAAGTTCCTGTTCTGGTTTGTCTAAGTCATTGGTAGTTTGTTATGACCAATGAGACACTGTAGCTAGCTCGGTAAGGGGATTTTGGATACTGAGGTGAGTTTTGGGTCACCCTAATTCACTGAGGTTCCTGATCTCTATGCACAGTTCTGTAAGAGAACGGAATCCCTGCTACATGGCGCCCATACGTTGTTGGCCTTATATCATGACACTCGAGTAGTATATCATTCAAACCTTAACCCCTTCATTCCCGTTTCCGGAAAACTGTGGTGTCGGAAAAACCTACCTATTTTTGAAATAGGTCTTTTCATGCTTGAATTTATCTAAAACGGTTTCCTTGAATTACTAACCAGTTGTGCTACAAAGTAATCTTTGTTTTTTTACATTCCTGTGCGGTCATGGCACAAGCCGTGGACATCCCGCTGCATAGTCGCATTGCGGTGCGTGATCATTTGCGGGCTTATGATGTTCCTGTGGAAGGCTTGGCTGTGGTTCTGGTGGTGAGTGCGGAACATGCTTACCCATACAAATTGTTTTATTCGTGGGTGACATTTCCGGCGGTGGACGCAAATTCTGGTATGTTCCACTCGTACACTCCGTCACCTGTACCTGCTGAATATGCTCCGTACAGAGCACAGGAAGTACCTATTGATGTTTGGCAGCATGGAGTTTGGTTTGGTGGCGCCCTACCCCATACTTTAACCGCTCCGAGATTAGGTCCTTTGTCCATTCCGGGCGCAAATTGGCCCGTTTTGGCTGGATTTACTCCTCACCCTAATCACGGCAATTGTAACTTAGGTGAACTTCGGCGACTTCATGTAGTCGCTATTGCCGTGATTAGAGCCCTTGTGCATTACACAAGTCGTAATGTTCAGGGGGCAGCCCCTAGAGGTGCGGCCCTCCCGGCAGGGCAGACTGGTTTCAAAATCAGTCCTGTCATGGTGAATTCCGTAATGGGCAAGAAGCCCCAGGATAAGGATGATTTTCCTTTCTGGCTTGCCGAGAAATTTGACTACCTGGAAGCGGTATTTCCTAATACGACTCCTGGTGAAAAACACCGGATTCTTACGCTTAGTTTGCCGAAAGATTTGGCCCCTGAGCTTGTTGAACGTGAGACCTGGGGTAAGACTTTTGCAGTGGTCTATTTGAGGTGCTTTGGCTCCCCGTCTGTGTCCAATCTGTCTACGGTCCTTAAACGTGTTCAAGATGATCACGGACCGGAATCGGCGGTTGAGTTGGGTCTGCGCCTGTGTGGCTCCTTTGATGTAGTTTGCGATCTGATCCTTGCGAATGTCAAGGGGGATGCTGGGAACTTTCAGGTGGCTAACGCTTGGCGCTGGTTCCCAATGCCGAGAAACCCCGGCAGTTAGCAAGGATAATTATGGCGGCTTATAAAACGGTTGGCCGCAATTCTAAGGGTCTTAAGCCTTTTTCTACTAAGGAGAAGAAGCAGCCCCAGGGACAAGCTTCGGAAACAGACGTTCAACCCAAGTCCAAAAAACAAAATTGGCCTAAAAAACAGAAACAGGGTAAGCAACAGCAACAACAGCAAACACAGGTTTCACGTCCTGCGTCTCCGTTGCCTGCGCAGTCGGAACGTCTTTATGATTTGCGCGACTGCGCGATGATTAAATCACCTGAAAGTTTTCAGGCTTCTGATCAACGCTCTCCTCGTTCCTTTCAGGACTCATCGGCTCCGTCAACCGGTGGTGGAGGGGGCGGCAGGGGCCGGGGTGCCCAGCAAGGATGTGGTCAGCCCCGCCCGCGCAACGGTGCAGACAAGCAGGAGGGCTCTACGCCTCAGAGACCGCAGTTTGCCAAGAAGAAAGTCGCAGCCTTAACGGCGCATCAATATGCCCCAGATTGTGAGAACGCGGCTTCGGAATCTGACGTGTGCTCTTACCTTGCCGGACAGCGCGGCGGAGATTACCATAGTGAGAGAGGCCCACTACTGAAGGTGACAGCGACTGACACTTGTGTTGTGATTGAAACAGCTGATACAAGAGTTGCTCCCCCTGATAGACTTTTTGAAATTGTCCTGTTGATTGAAGGTGACATACAGCGTACCATAAAAGGGGTATTTTGGGAAAATCTTTCGTCTACATATGACATTTTGCTTTCGGAGGCTGACTGGCCCCCACCTTTTGTGCTCGCAGCTCCGAGAGGGGAGGAGGTGATCCTCCCCAGTTTCGCGAACACTGTTTCGAGAGTGGAAGCGCTGCACTTTGCAGAAGAGTGGGCTCTGGCGCTTGCACCGGCTGTGTACCGCAATCAATGTGGCTGGGATAAATTGTCCCCTAGCCACGAGATTCCTTTACGGTCTCAGCCGCAGCCTCAACCTCAATATCCCATACGACGTGAAGCCAAAGCTTTGGTCGCAGCGATCCTTGAACAATTGGAATATCAGGGTGTAATTGAAACATGTGTGTCACCGATGAATAACCCCCTTTTTACTGTGAACAAGCCGGACGGCTCATATCGTTTGGTTTTGGATTACCGGCATTTAAACTCGCATTGTCGTAACTGTGCAGTACAGAATACTCACGGCTCTGCCCTTGTAAATAGTCTTGTGCGTAAGCGGTTCAAAACCACGCTTTACATTTCTAATTGTTTTTATGCCCATTCATTGGACGGTCTAAGTTCCCAATGGACTTCATTCACATGTGGCGGTGTCCAAAAAATGTTTTGGCGTCTCCCAATGGGCTAGAAGATGAGTCCTGGAGTATTTTCTGCCCGCATTGTCTCTCTGTTGGAGAGAGTCGACCCAGATGCTTGTTCTTATGTGGATGACATCTATCTCACAGACGATGAACTTTGGGAGCATCTGTGTCGGGTGAACAGTATTATTTGTAACTTTGCAGACATGGGTTACAAGTTTAACTTTGCAAAATCGCACATTGCAGAGTACACAGTGTTGTTTCTAGGCTATGAACTCAACAATGAAGGAAAAGGCTTGGCTCCTCACTTCCTGGAGAAATGCGCTCAGCTGCGCTCTCCGACAACACTGAAAAAAATACAATCTTTACTGGGCTTTTTGAATTTCGGAAGGACATACATTCCAGAATATGCCCAGCATATCAAGCCTTTGTATGCCTTGATACAACCATCTTTTTCCAAATCATGCTGGCTGCCTGAGCATTCAGCTATTCTGCAGTCTTTGCAGGCTGATTTGCTCGCTTCTGAATATTTACAGACTCGTGATAACCAGACCAACCTGGTGATAAGAATTGTCCCTGGGACGGTAGGTTTCACGTACCTAACTTTTAATGAAGGAGATACAGTACCTATAGCTTACAAGTCACACTTGTACACTTCGGCTGAAATGCGATTTTCCACTGTGGAGAAAGTTTTGACGGCTGTACAGATGGCAATTCTCAAGGAACGTGCCCTGTCACAGGGAAAACACATGTTGGTTGTTACCCCGTGTCCTGCCTTGGAGGCAGTCACGAAAGCCAGTGTACCTAATTCCAAGGCTTTGCACCCTCGGTGGATTCAATGGGCTGCATCCTTGACATCCCAGGATGTCACGTTTATTTTTGACGCCACTTTACGGTCGCAGGAGTACTTACAGTATGAATTTGTTCATCCTGCTCCTTTAGCAATGCGGCTGTTGGAGGATTTCCATTGCATCATTTACACCGATGGTTCGGCGCAGGTTGCGCATGGCTCTAAACATGCCTACATTTCCGCATGCGCCATTGTGGTCGGTGCCATGGTGAACGATGAGTTCAAGTCCAGTGTCGTGCACACGCAGACGCTTGGGGACTGCACTGCACAATTGGCAGAGCTTCGTGCTCTGATGCTTGCATTGGAGTACGCAGATCCTAGTGTGACGACTTTGATCGTAAGTGACTCTTACTACTGTGTCCAGTCTTACAATGAAAACTTGTTCTTTTGGATTCAGAATGAATTTCGTGATTCCAAAGGTAGCACAATAAAACATAAGATGATCTGGGTCCGAGTGGCTGAACTCAAAGAAAAGTTAACACGCGTGTTTGTGATTCATACTCTTGGCCATCAGTACGTGGGAGTCCACGCTGTCGGTAATTCGCTTGCTGATGAAGCAGCGAAGTCAGCAGTATCAAAATACTTAGTTGCAGCAGTCACGAGGTCCAAAAGTAAGATAGATGATGACATCTTGGCAGCTGTTGCTGCCACTGAGAAGGGAGGTAAATATCCTGCTGGCTTCCCTTCGAAGTACACATACCACTTAAGTCCTGATAAGGTTTCTTATGTGAAAATTCCTGAAGTTGGTGAACATTTAATTTCCAACTCGGATCGCAGAGCGTCTCTGATTACAGCGGCTCATGAAGGTGTGGCGTCTGCGCATGCGGGCGTCTCAGCCACTGTAACTCAGCTACAACAGAGGTTCTGGTGGCGGGGACTGTATAAACAGACGCGCGATTATGTCCTGCAATGTGACATTTGCCAGCAGATTAAGCCTTCACCTGCTGCGCGTCCGCCTCAAACTCAGTTGTACATTTCTAATAAACCACTGGGATGCGTTTATTTAGATCACTGCAGTCCTTTTTCTTCTGATACTGCATATAAGTACATCTTAGTAGCAGTTGATTCATGCACACGCTTTGTGTGGGTCTGGCCCCATCGGAGCGCTGACTCACGGACTGTCATTAAAGATTTGCGAGTCTTTGTAGGGATTTTTGCCTGTGGTACCTTCCATTCGGATCAGGGTCCGGCTTTCGCCTCTAAGGCGTATAAGGATGCTATGGTTTCGTTGGGGGTCCAAGTCAAGTTTTCGTCTCCGTACAGACCTGAGGGTAACAGTGTAGTGGAACGAATGAACCGTGACTTAAAGCAATCTTAGACAGCTCGAGTTATAGGCACTGGCAGAAACTGGTTGGCCCATCTCAATGGCATGCAACGTGCGCCTAATAATCTCCCTAGAAGGTCTCTGGGTGGGCGGACCCCATACGAAATGCTCTTTGGTATCAAGATGTATGTCCCTGACCTCGACGGTCTTGACTGCAAGGCCTAGGCCGTGGCCTTTGACGTAGATGAACATTGCAATGTTTTACAGGATCTACAAAAGACCAGAGACAGTCTAGCAAAGGAACATTTGCCCTCCACATCGGATGATGCGTTGCAGATCCCGGTAGTTGGCTGGCTACCCCAAGTTGGAGAACTGGTTCGAGAGAAGATCGATAACAAGAAAGAGTTTGGTCCCTCATATCGTGCACCGGTTCGAGTTCTTGGAGTGAAGGGCACAAGAACAGTCATATTACCACCACTTCCAGGTCGTAAGGAGAAAAGATTTATCTCAATTGACAATGTCAAGACACACAGGGTGGCCGATTCTTCATAGCATGACATCGGCTGTATCCTGTCCTTTTATGGTGAGGCATTCTGTGTTGGCCATAACTTCTGGTGCTGAGCCGGAGGTGTCCCTCGAGATGCCTGCTATTTCCAGTCCTTTATTGAATACTATTCCTGTTAATAACACTGATGAGCTGAACTACACCTATCCAACTGATTTATCAATGCCGGATTTGCAGACTCGTTTGGCCGGCCAGTCCAAATTTTCTTTTGACTCTGTTTCAGAAAATTCAAAGAAACCCTCAACTATTGCAAAATATGCCACGTTATTTAAAAAACATTTTTTAATTCCCCCTTGGACATACATTTGGATGATTTTATTTTCATTTTATCTTTTTATGTCAATTGGTTTTGTGTTTTATTTTTTCCGTCTGATCAATGGCCACTATGTCAAAGAAAGAACAGGAATTCGGTACCTTAATGGAACATTGGCCCCTCTTTCCTCTTCACATTCAGCACATAGACTGAAACGAGACTTGAATACAGTCAACATTACTGCTTGGCCTGTCCTTGATGGGATTGTGTGGGATGCGGTTAGGTTTCAAATACATGGCCCCACAGAAGTGATTAATGTTCCGAATGTGCTTAGAGTAAACATGAGGGATGTGGTTAAACAAAATATACGTTCTGATGATTGGGATATTCAGGCCGTAGAAGCATTATTCTCTGATTTGAAATACTATGCTGCCTTTGATGCTGAGGATTTATATTTAGATTCTGTTAATTATGGTGATTTGTTTTGCTTCCAACATTATGGTAATCATTTTCTGCATAAGACAAATTCCAGGAGGGTTGCTGTAAATTTCACACAGTGGGAACATTGCCCAGCTCCGTTGGGAGGCAGCTCCAGTACATTTCTGAAAAAGTACACTTATTTCACAGACTTTAATCAATCAAATCCTGAGTCATTTTATTTCAAAATGACACAAAAGTCCATGTCCAAAGTTAGACTTACTGATACAAAATTGCTTGTATTCGAAGTCCTTTCTAGACAAGTTAGCTGTAGATGGCTACGAGTTATGGAAAGGAACAATTGACCTTAAATCGGTTTGGGGTACCAAAGATTGGCAGGTACAAGGCACTGAGGCTTTGCACCATGCATGTCTCATCCCGAATCATATGTTGTTTCTAAATTCCACTATTTCCCAAACAACATGCTTTGGATTGGCTACTTCTAAAAAGTTAAATACACCAATTATCCCCGAATTGGAAGAATATTCAGGTTGGGGTAATTATACTGAATTGTCCATTCATGAGTTACAAACTCTATTGTATAATTCATCCTTTAATGTATCCAGTTTGGATCCGAAGGGTTGGCTGATGTGGCATAGGAGTGCTGATTCTTGCCAACGTCGTTTTCTGGGTTTGGCTGAAGGGTTCACACAAGTCAGACCTGATCCCCGTTTTGAATCTGATTATACTGTCACCACTTACTCTGTGGGGAAACTGTGTCAGAATTGGTTACAACATTCCACGTTAGCTGCAGTTAAACTACATCTGTCTCAGTTAAATGATAATGTGGATTTAAATGATTTTATAAAAGGCCCGGCTAATGGTAGATCTAAACGGTGGATTTATGCGGTTTACAATAAAATTTGGAAATTTTCACAAATTGAGGCTGCTAAACGCCTAAGGGCGATTGACCAAGCAAATTTGGAAAAAGTGCTTGCAGTTGTCGATAACAGTATTAACATGCTTTCTTCCCGAATTTACATGTTGAATAATATTGTTTCTTCTGTGGTTGACATTGTGAATGATGAGGTGTCTGTATTGTACCATGGTCAAAATCAATTGCGTTCTGTAATGCAGTTTGCGTGGACGCTACAGACTCTTAAGGCGGGCCGCGGGCCCTGGAGTTACATGAACGTGTCCTCCCTATTTGCCCCATTTAATTTGACTGACAAGCAGCGCATGCTTTCCATGCGAGATGCATCATTTTCTATGTTACATATTAAAAAGTTAGAATCTTTACCCTTTTCTGTAGCTGAAGCAGCTGCTGCAACATGGCTTATCCATGGAGTTATTACGTTACCATTTGCTTTGTACAAATTTACTAATTGTATGCGGTATATTGCAATAGGGCAATATGAACCACTAGGCTTTCCTCCATGAGGCATGGTCTTTACCATACACGTACAGATGTCTGAAAGATGGAAAGGAAGTAAATCTAAATGGGGAAGAATGCACACAATCGCCTGACCGTTCACTGATTTGCAGACACATCCAGTTGCATGGTTCTTGTAATCAGGACCGGCCTAATTTAGCCTGTGTTTTGAAAGGCACGCCAGTTCCAGCAGTAGTTCCCACATTTACATTATTGACATATGGTAGTTATTTGCTTTTGAATAACGAAGAGTGTTGTGGGTTAATGGTCGGTATCGCTTATGTGGTTACTGTATCAGAACGTGTGGTGTGTTGCAAAAATGTGCTATATCCTCCCACACATGGGAATTCAGATGTTTCCATCTGGCCGCGCATCCCAACCTTGAAAGCGGAGTTCAATGGTATGAGCAGAATAAGAGCTCTTTTGTCTCAAAAGGAAGTGTCCCTGAGCTCGGCCCGTGAAACTTATGTCCTTCACATAGCTAACACACGCACAGAGGTGCAGGCACTTTTAAATACTGACTTGCTGTTTCATTTCTGCGAATTAGTTCATCAAATCTTTAATGCCTCCTCCACGTCTGGCTTAGCTCATTTTTTAAAATTGGTTAGCAGTGGTCTCGTGACTACATTTGAAAAGATTTTTGGTGTCATCCCCGCTTTCTTCCATTCTATATTTTCGAATTTGTTTGGCGGATTCCCTGTTTTGCTGGCTTTAGCTGCAGGCATTTTGATATTATTCTGCTTCCTAAAACATGGATGCCCATCCTGTGCAAGAAGCCGCTCAGCCCCTTCTGACACTGTTTCGCAACCGGATGCTTGATTACTATGGCACCCTGCCGCTTGCGACTTTAAGCACGGCATTTGGATTATCGTTTCGATTTTCCTTCTTCACATGTGTCCAGCCTGTGTTTCATTGCCTGAGCTGCGATTTCGACTGGGCCATTGATTTGTGTCTCTGCTTGCCGATATCTCCTGACGTCGATTTTAACCACCTGATGGGCCCCGTAGTTGCTCACGAGTTGGTTTGTTCTGGCGAAAGGATTATGGCCTTGGCAGCGATGCATGGACTAATGGGTCAGTGGGACATTCCTGCAGCGGCGCATGAGTTTCTGGCACATAGCGTTCTTGAAAACCCACCGAGTTGTCCTCTGATGTTGCTAGAGGGTCCGGTGCTGGAGGAGCACGTATGTTCTTTCCCATTACTTAATTGGATGGCTGAACTGTTTTCGGATGATGACAGTGATTTCATGTTGGAAGCTGTTGCTACCTATTTTGCATATTCTATCCACTCATGAGATGCTTTGGAGACTTTCATTATTTTGGCACATGACTTTTTAGTAATTCTGAATGGTGCCTTTTTCTTACGAACATTCAAATTTATATGATCTAGGCCTATGATTTTATATTTGGCCTCGAGTTCAAGACTTTGGTTTACATTTTGTTTGGCCACTATAGGCATTCGTACATATTTTTTATATAAATTTTATATACACTTTTAGCTTGGCTCAATATTGTTGAACTCTGCTTTCATGTTATGCCTCTATTCTAGTATTGGCTTGGTTTTTTTTTGACCGTCCTCGGATCATTGGGGGGGTGTCATATCGATGCTGCTTTTCTATATACTGTGTTAAGTTAGCATGAGTTTATTAAGTGTTTAAACGACATATTTTCCTTTGGCTTCAGTTTGCACACGACACATAATTGTTATTGTAGCTTTCAACCTATACGAAAGATGTGATTTATTTGAGAATAATATGTTATTGCTCTGATATCAGTCGTGCTTGGTACACTGTCTGAACAGTGAGTGCTGAACCCTCTAAGAATAACCTAACACAAGGTTGCTGGGAGCTCTGATCCTCGCACCACTAGACATAACACAAATACAGTTGCTGCCAACATTGGGCTCTAAGCGGGTTTAAGATAGAGTTACTGAGAATGCAAAAACACACTTGATGGTGCTTCGCATGCAGAGAGCTGGTAGCTGATGATGTGATCCTCTCCTCCTGACATTTAGAGGTATGGGCCTGCCCTGCTAAAACCCAAATGAGACCTTCTTAGATATAATATAGTATGCTAAATAGGGAGCGCGAAATATAGGTGATACACATTTCTATTGATTTTTGCATTATAATATGCTATCACCGTTTTATTATGGATTAGTGACTATGCTGATAACTCTGATTTTTATATTATGTATTCTGGTATTATATAAGATACTGCGTTTGAGAACCTTGCATTGAATAATAAATATTTCAAAATTGCACGTGTCTTCTTTTACTCCCCGTTCTGGTTTGAAATGATTATAGAGCGAAAGAGTGTTCATGTGTTCCACGATACCTGAGGTAATCTAAGTTCATATTCTGGTTTGTCTAAGTCATTGGTAGTTTGTTATGACCAATGAGACACTGTAGCTAGCTCGGTAAGGGGATTTTGGATACTGAGGTGAGTTTTGGGCCACCCTAATTCACTGAGGTTCCTGATCTCTATGCACAGTTCTGTAAGAGAACGGAATCCCTGCTACAGTGGATTCATGCCATTCCATGGAACCAGACATTGCATCAGATGCCTCCAGGTAGCCTTAGCAAATCGCAAACCATTAACCCCCTACTTGCCACTTCTCCTTATTGACTTAGAACAAGCATTTGACTCTGTAGATTGGCGGTATATTGAAGATGGCCTGATTGAGATGGGCATGGGCCAACACTTCTGTAACTTGGTTAAAGTGTTATACTCTCGGCCGCAAGTACGAGTGCTGGTCAACAGGGCTCTCTCTGAATTATTTTCCATTGGAAGGGGTACGAGGCAAGGCTGCCCTATGCTTTTTTGGCCAAACCAGCCTACTCCAGCCCCCACTGCCTCAGGGCATTGTACCTCTTTGGACAAGTCTCTGGTCTAAAATTAAACTCCAGCAAATCCGTCCTGGTCCCTCTCCACTTATCAAGGGACTGCTTTGACTGGCAATCCACAATACCTCTCAGAAGGCAGTCATTTAAGTATCTGGTAATCTGGGTGGCCCTGCTTCCTGATCTCGCTTGGTCACTCAACGTCACCCAGCTGGTGAAGAGAGCACGAGAAGACCTCCACAGATGACAGACACTACTGTTTAATCCCCTCGGAATGGTTGCCTTATTTAAAATGATGATGCTCCCCAGGTTTCTTTACATGATCCAAAACATTCCATTTCTCTTTCCACTGACTTGGTTTAAAGAGCTCAACAGTTTGACCCCTAAATTCCTTTGGGGCGGGCAGAGACCTCGCATGGCCCTGTCTCAATGCCGGATTCCATCATTCGATGGAGGTATGGGCATGACCAATCTATACCTATACTACCTTACAACCCGCCTACTCACGCTGCATGCCTGGTTTTACAGTGGCTGGTTGGATCCAGCATTCAAGGTGGAGCTGGACAACCTGGGCCTGCCCAAGATCCATGCAATGATGTATGGGGGACCTATCCCCAAAACTTTACCAACTGTAACACAAGCTCCTCCCTGTGCCATACCCATGGAAAAATAAATAAAATCAGTACATGCCACTTTGGCAAGGGGGCTGGCTTAGGGAGGTAGGCAGGGTGGTAGGATTCCGGACATGGGAACTTATTGGCATCTCACAGCTTGGGGACGTATGGAGACGCAACCATATGTGCTTTTTCCAAGACCTGCAAACCCGTTATTCCCTACACCCCTCACAATTATATAAGTATCTGCAGCTACATTACACCCTCCACATGCACTTACCAAATGGCACATCGCTCCTATGGTATAGTCCCCCTGAGGCACAAACTATGACAGGTAACCAGGGGGAAAGTGGGGGTCTCTCGTATTTATTGCTCCCTAACCAATAATACTCTAAACACACTAGACCGGTTAAGAAACCAATGGGAGCAATGGATAGGACCTCTTAAAGAGGAGGACTGGAGAGACGCATTGATGGCACCCAAAACTATCACCACCTCAGCCAAACTCTGTCTTGTCCAACTTTGCTATTTACACACTGCCTACCTAATGCCCAAGCACCTCTATACTGCAGGTTTGAAACCGACTGCATCATGCAAGCACTGTGATCACGACCAAGCAGACTTCTTTCACATGCTCTGGGCCTGTCCTGTCATTTCACAGTATTGGGACTCCATAGAAAAGGAGCTAGCAGAAGTCCTGGGCTGGGTGGTCCCACACAACCCATTAAATACACTCTTGGGAATTTTTATTTGATTTTTAATTTATTTATTCGGGTCAGTCAAACATTGCACATAATGCCACTTTAGGTACATACATGTTTGCAAGCTACATACAACACAAATAAACAGCAAGATTGTATGATCTAAAAAAATGATCAGTACAGCTGTTAACAGTCATTATATATACATCCATAGTACCGAGATTTGCCCTGAGGTGTACAGAGTAAAGCAAGATCACATCGTTGACATTTGTTACTCGTATCCTGTACAGATCACGTCTGTTGCAACATATTCAAATATAGATGCCTAGCTAGTGTGATTTGTGCGTACACATCAGTAAATGTGACAGTCCTCTGGTTGCGCAGATGTAAGGTATTTTACCAGCGGGCCCCAAAAGTCCCTAGGGTGGGAACCCTGAGGTAGTTCCTCCGCATAGGTTTCCAGTCGTTCCTTGCAATATGTATATCTGTAAGCCAGTCTTTAAATTGCGGTATACGTTTGCTTCCCCATACTCTTGGGAATTACGGACAGATTAGTTGAATCCGGAGCTGACAAACAAATCCTTACTACTGCCTTAATGGTGGCCAAGCAAGATATTGCTGCTGATTGGACAAACCCTATGCCTCCTGGCACAGCGAAATGGCGCAGAGGCGAAGACTGGTGCACAACACAGGAGAAACCAATATTTAAGGCCAGAGGATGTCCAACTAAGCAACATAAGATTTGAGGCAGATAGAATAAATGCATCTCACTCTAGGAAATGTGTTCACTACGTGGGATTTTGTGGGGTCAAGTTTTGCCATTTTATCCCCCTGTATATGACATTTGGAGATGTCATATAACTGCTGTAATATCCAGCACTTGATTACTGCTGGTACTTTCGTGTTCAAAAAACAATAAAATTGGGGGACGCCCTTCCACTAATTTCCTCACTGCTGCGGAGCTGCGACTGCAGCCACCGTTCATACCTGCCACTGCTGTCATCGCCTGCACCTTCTACTTGCTGGTTACTGTGGACTGTCCCAGACCACTACTCCCAGGGGGGCATAGCGGATCTCGCGGCAGGAGCCGCGTAGCACCTGGGCGACGCATAAAGCTTCGGCAGGGCTCCCGCGGCGCAGGACGCCCTTCCACTAATTTCCTCACTGCCACTGCTGTAAAGCTGCGACTGCAGCCATCGTTCTTATCTGCCACTGCTGTCATCGCCTGCCCCTTCTACTTGCTGGTTACCGCGGATTGTCCCGGACCACAACTCCCAGGGGGGCATAGCGGATCTCGCGGCAGGAGCCGCGTAGCACCTGGGCGGCGCATAAAGCTTCGGCAGGGCTCCCGCGGCGCGGGAAACGCGTGGGCTCGCCTGGGCGAAGCCCGGGCCAAGGGCAGGCCCGTCCTTGCCCGTCATCACCCGGAAGAGGCTGGGCTGGGCAAAAGCTCTTGGTTCCCCTGGAATGTGAGATCTTGAACTACTAGGGAAGAGAGTCCATTCCATCAATACAAGTAACTCTTCTCATTTAAAATATTTTGCTGATCTTCTTCCTGTTTTAACGCATAGGGGGCTTATGTTACCAATTGTACCTTACTGTATATGATCTTTGAGTCCCTCTTTGCTATAAGAAGGCGGGTATCATTCCACTTCCCGTTGGAGGGGAAAAAAGAGATCAGTTGGGGCTGGGCGATACCATTCATTCATATAGATCGTATAGATCAAAAAGAGGGAAGTATTAATTGGGAAAATAAACCTACTGAGTACCCCGCACTTAAAAAAAAAGCCCATTGTTGATGTACAGCAAACCGTATTACATTATTGTGGCATGGGAGAAGTAAGGGACCAGAGATCAGGTCTAGAGAGATAAGGTTTTATTTTTGAAAAGGTTCTTTTACTGCGTGTGGAGAGTTGGTCCCTTGAAAACCGGGCTGGATCCATCATGTAAAACTTCCTTTCCTACGTTGGAGACTTCGTGCTTTTCGTTCTCCGTCTGGCTTGTAGGGTCAGCTTCCAGGAACTCCCGTCAAGGTGATTGTGGGAAGGAAAGGAGACAGACTGTCAGACTTGACGTCCACTAATATAAGAATTGCCCAAGGGACCGGGGAGTGCAGGGACCACCGCTGTCTTTGTGCCACACACTTACCCAGATTCACTCTGTACGTGAGGGAGGTGCCGCAACTGAGGAGCGAGCGTAGGGGAAGGGAATTCGGTTGACAGAAGAATACGGAGGAGAAGAGGTGGTACGGTCACACACTTGCTAAACTGTTGTGTTTCCTCGCCTCCCTACCCAGCCCGACACTCGTTGCCGTACCTGAAGAAGCCACGCTCCTCCCGGAACGTGGCTCAGCGGAGCGCTATGTCGTTGGCCTCCAGGCTCAGCTGTAGTTTCCTCGGCCAGGGTCTCCTCGGATGCGCGGTCGTCAGTCGATCTCTTCTCTCGCTCCTCACGAACCGCCGGTCTCACTCTTCTCATTGCCGGGTCCTCTCTGGTGACGAAGCACGACATCATCTCTGCTTCCTCATTTTTATCCAATGTAGCCAAATGGACATCAAAAGGGGGAAGGTCCTTTTGATGTTCGAACGCCCAGTTAAAGGCGCCTTCCTCGACTACCTCTTCTCGTGAATTCCACAGCCGGTCCGCTTCACTGCTCCATTCGTCCTGCATGGAATGGACAGAGGAGGAAAATTGTGTTTTCACAAGCCACCATTCTTTAGTAGGGGAACCAGGTACTAATGTCGGGTCCTCCCGGTCACAGTTATCGTTATCTTACAGGAGCAATGGGGGCGTTAGATAAACAAATATCCTCAGTAATTCAATTCAATTCATAATCTTTATTCGATTGTAGATTTTACAATCATAAAAGTTCATTTTAAAAACACACAGTTAAAAACGGTTACACACAATTCATTTTCAAAAGGCAAATAATGACACAGTAAACAGTACAACATATCAGACAATAAAAGCATGGGCAATATATAGTTAAAAATATAAATAACTGTAGACTTAAAAAACACCAGCACAATTTTACAGCATGGTTAGCCATCCATGCTTTTCCTAAAGCAGATAGCTTTTTTAAAAAAATTACAAATAAACAAAGTACAGTCAATATTCAGTAGTTGTAAGTAATAAAGTGCGGGTTTAATTTGTGTGAAGCTCATTTTTTTAAGACACGGTTTAAGGTATAATTTCCGTGGAGTGGAGTAATAAGGGCAAATAAAAAGGAAGTGTGCCAGATCTTGAGGAGACTTTCCGTCGCAGCCACAAGCTGGCAACACTTCGCCCCGCTGAGCACCATTTGGGAATGCCAATAGGAGGTGATAGAGGTCAAAGCGGAACCTTGTTAGCAGAAACCGTTCATAGCTGGACATAGGCCATGTCAGGTAAGGTTCTATTTGCAAGCATGTTTTTAACAATAGATGTTTCCTAACACTGACCTTCTGTATCTCAACCTCTTCTCTATCGGTACATCTTAACAAAACTATGGCATTCTTGACCAGGTTCACATCAGATTTTCTAATTGTATTTGGGGCATAAAACAGATCATGTCGGCCAATTGCCGTTAGGCTGTCCTTTATGTACTTTACCCACGGTACCTTAAATCTCCCATCTAGCTGTAGAGCTTCTTTCAGTAGGGCATGTGTTAATGGAATTTCATTGTTTAGCCAACATTTCAGCCAACATGGGACTGGGCTTACTGCAATTCTGTCACCTAGATAGGGGACCCCCAGCTCCTCGTGTACTGAGTAATTCCCAATACCCCTAGGCAGTCTTAAGATCTTTTTTAGGAAGTTATTTTCTGCGACCTCTAGGTCTTTGGCCTTGCGATAGCCCCAGAGCTCGCTCCCATAACAGGCAACAGCAACGCTTTTTGCCTGATACAATTTAAGCAATGCGGCCAACGGGCAATTGCCGATTTTTTTTGCAAAGCCAAGGATGGCCGCATTGACCCTTGTAGTTTCTCCCTTCTTTTTGAATATCCTCAGTAGAAGAGTCGATAGAGGCAGGCACGACCTCTTCCAATATTGAATCAGGAAGGGATATAGCGATATCAGAGGACATAGACCAAAGGACAGCTCACTTCAGAAAGGCTGCATCCAATATGTATCTGATGAAATAATACTCAGGGATTTTGACTCGTCTCACAACCCCCACAGAAAAAGAAAAAAAATCTGATTAGAGCAGACAATGGGAATGGTGAGTCTGAAGGTGGGATAGATAACATAAAAATATCTAAGAGTCTGAGCGTCACCATTCCAAAACAAGTGAAGCAGGGGAAAAAAAGAACGGGGCTAAGATAAGGTTCCTGGAAATCTAAAGAAGAAACACATAGAAAGACCGAACCGAATGGTAATGACCTGAAAAGTCTAACAGCCTTGGTCGAAAGATTAGATCTTTATATACGAGTTTCACTAGATAAAATGGGAGAAAGAAACTCCTCAATAGAAGCTTCCCTGACTAACCATCTACTCAAGGGAAGCAGCGGAAAACATACACCCACTGACCAAGAAAGGGGAGTAATGATAACTGGAAAACAAGTAGGAACACTGACTTGGCAGATATTCACTCCCACATCACAGAAGGAAAAGAGGTTGTAGCCCACAGCGCGGGTAACTTGTCCGAAAAAACCCGAGTACCCAAGCTAGTTACCCAACAATTGAATACGATTAGACATCCTGTCAACATTTTAGAGAAAAGAGATAGAAGGGGTATTAGCATGGAGAAAGCATCAGAGCGTAGGCCTAACCATTCTACTTACAACCAACATATTGTGTCACAACCTGGGACATTACACCCAAAATCACATAATGATCATCTCAGTAGTTACCAACACTTAAATCTACCACCAGAGGCTACACCGTATATAGTTATCCTAGCAAATGTGCAAAAGCTGGGGATCTCAGAAAACGAAACTTGGGAAACGCTTAGAAATAAAGCATTCCATTGATTAAGTATGAAGGTCGGGTTCACTGAACAACTCTTTATTGAGTTTAAGATGGCTCGGAGGGTCCAGTGGGTTGGCACTTGTAGGAAAACCTTACCAGGCGATTGCATGGTTTTAACATTTTAAAACACCCTTGTTGGTGGAGAATATCCTTTGGCTGGCAGGAAAAAATCCTGTGTCAACAAGAGAGATTAATACAGTCCCACTTGGATTTTTCTATCCTCCACCTTTTAGGACAGAGAGAGGTGGTATCACCAGAAATGCGAAGGCAATGCAAAATTATAACTATAATCTTCCGGTTGAGAACCGGTTTCCCAAGCTCTCTGGTTTGGATGAGGCAGATTGACTGGCCCAGTCACAGGAAATTCAACTCAACAATGTTGTAGTATGTACCCCGTCCGGAATACACAGAACAGACCCTATTCCGAACTCTAACCTGCATGAACCACACTCTGAAAATGACTGTTTACTAGAATCACAGACCATGAGCACAGAAAACTACTCGGCCAGTAGTGGACCAATAGTAAATTCTAGGTTGGAGGTGGATAAGAGAACAAGTGTGGTAGTGTGTCCAGTTGTATCCCAACCTAGCACCACCAGTGGCGATTCCAAACAGGATGGTACCATTGACGAATCAATTCTAAACATTTTATACTGGAATATAGTTGGTCTGTGGTCGAAACTGACCAACTATATATGGTATGATTTTGTGGGGAAGGTTAACGTTCTTTGTTCTCAAGAGACATGGGCCAGTACTGAAATTCATATTGAGGGTTACAAAACATACTATACCCCAGCCATTCCGTTCATCTCTGGGAGGGCCAAGGGGGTTTGATAGTATATATTTCAAACCTACTGAAGATAAAGGAAACAACTTTGTAAAGTCAGAACCCAATTTTCAAATAATAACCCTTAACATGAACAAGCAAGATATGTATGTATTGATTAATTTCTATAACAGTGTACATAAGGAATATCTGCTGGATGTCCTAAAACAAATTAGAAATGTTTTGTTAGAAATCTAGAATAAGTGTACTCAAAATGTATTATTTGTTTGGTGGGGGACTTTAATTTATCCTTGTTTAACATGTGGCCTAATTGACGAGCACGATAGTAACTTATCCCACTTTCCCCATACAATCAACGGTGACTGTCTGAGCGAGATGTTATTTGTTCTGGAAATGGGTTTTGCGAATGAACTGTCCTGTCCATCAATTGCATTTACACAGACTTTCAATGGCAGAGGAGCAAGCAAAATTTTAGATTTCATCCTACTATCGAATAGGTACGCCGCCGCCTGTTGTACTGCTACACGCTTAAAAGCCCGATCAGTGACCATTTTCCAATCAGAGTCTCACTGTCCTATCCGTATAAGAATGGCAGAAGTAAAAGTAAGAGGATATATGGGCTAAAAACTTTGGAAATTGATAAAACAAACAGGTATTCCTTAAAATGGAACAAAGTTGATCCACAGAAGTTTACAAAGTAGTGGTCAAAAAATCTTTAACTTCCATTATGAATTGTTTATATGCCATAACTCCACACCATGAATTTCTAAGAAGCTATGGGGAGATAACCAATGAAATTAAGGAAACCCTGAGAATCCAATTAAAAAAGAGGATTGATAATTGAAGGGATGGTTCAATAAGAACTGTACAAAAGCATACGCTGATTTAAAATTATCCCTACATAAAAGGATAGGGACAGATTGGAGATTAGACGGCTTAGAACGGCATATAACAAGGCAGTGAAATTAAGGAAAAGCAAATTAAAAAAAAGAAACCTGGGAAGAGTTACATAAAAGCTGTATTAACAAGAACAGCCCTGCATTTTGGCGAGTGGTTTAATCCCCCTTTCTCCCAGTAGCTGAGGAAACACCGTCAATAGAAATTGCTATAGACAAAAGGCTCTGAGTGGAACACTTCTCTCAGACCTTTGAACTGGATACTGAGGAGAACCACACAATAGCAGGCATGGCTAACATCAGTTCCAGTGATAGTTTGACAGACTTCCCTATAGCTCTTGATATCACCTTAACAGAGGTTGAGCTCGCCCTCAAAGCCAGTAAAGGGGGAAAGGCTCCGGGACCCAATAGGGTCCCAGTTGATCTTTTCAAACACAACATGGACCTATGGACCCCAAAACTAACAAAGGTGTTAGAAGCTTCCTGTACAGTCGGGCTTATTGGATCTTGGTCAGAGTCTATTTTGGTCCCGATATTTAAGAAGGGAGACCGACAGAACCCGGCCTGTTACCACCCCATTTCATTGTCAGACTCATTGGGGAAAGTGGTAGGCCGTATAATCCTTAACCGACTACAACAGTGCGCAGAGGACAATAATGTACTGTCGGACCTCCAATTTGGATTCAGGGAAGGGTTGGGTACCATCGAATAAGGTCTTAACCTGAGGGGAAAATATGTAAATGTGAAAGGGGGAAAATTGTACATGGCTTTTGTCGATTTAACAGCCGCATTCTACTATATAAGCCATGTCAAATTAAGGAGCACTCTGGAAGTTATGGGTGTGGAGACCCCCATAATTAATTTCCGAAGACAACTCTATGGAAATGCGACCACCATGGTACGGTTTGGCATTAATGATGAGTATACGGGGTCGTTCAAAGTGGAGAGGGGATTAGGCAGGGCTGCGTCCTGGCACCCTTCCTTTTCACACTTTATACAAATGGTCTGGAACAAGCAATGCTGGCAGGGTGCCAGGATGTACCACTTTTGCAGAGACGCCTAATACCTGCCCTACTCTATGCGGATGATGCCGTAATTATGGCTCGGACATCAATAGGATTACAACGCACCCTTAATTTTTATCACAAATATATGGCAAACTTAGAATTAAAAATAAATATTAAGAAAACCTTTGTAATGAGCTGTGTGACAGGTAGCAACAAACAGAAGGATATCTTCATTGAAAACACAATAGTGGAGCTTACTAAAACTTATCCTTATTTAGGCATCCTATTTGATAATAAAGGCTCTTGGCGTCAAGCTATAAAAGCTAGAAAGTTAATATTTATGAGGGCAACGACAACTCTGGTTAATTTTTTGCAGAGGTTGGGCAGGAGACCCCCGAGGGAAATGCTCCAAACATATCAAGCCAAATGTGTCAGTACAGCGACATACGGGGCAGGGGTTTGGGGATACAGAGCTGTGGACAAACTTCAGAAAGTTGAGAATGCCTTTTTAAGGTATTTATTGGCAATTCCACAAGGCACCTCAACATTGTTGTGTCACACAGAATTGGGTATACCTTATATCACAGACACAATAAAGGTCCAACCGGTCCTATTATGGCATCATATTTGGTCATGTCCGAAAACATAATTCAACCGGGAGGTGCTTAAAGATCTCTTAGGTCTTGAAAATGCTCTTAAGATTGGGTGGCTCAAGTATGTAAAAAATTACCTGTCTGATTTAGGACTATTAAATGATTATAACAACCCAATTTCGTTATCCCAAATTCCTAGGAAAACTTTTAAAAAACAATGCACGAGTCACATGGAGGAGCTCAGATTTGCCACAGATGCAACCAAGCGAAGAGTACAAAACTATTTAATGATGCAAACTAGCCTTAGCATTCAACCTTACTTAGCATTCATTTTAAGTGGGCATGATAGATTCGTGCTAACACGCTTTAGGCTAGATATATTTCATCGCTTGGTCAGCTTCCCAAAAATGAACGACTGGGATAAAGATTTATAAAACTGCCCGTGTGACGAGGTATCAACCCAAACTACGATGCATGTGGTCCTGTTCTGTAAATATTACAAGGAACAAAGAAAAAATGGATCAAACCTATTTTTCAAATTTGGGGTATGAGACAATGCCGCCCAGCGTATCTTGCATTGCAATGTTTAGATGCAGAATGCTTCACGGAAAATATTGCACAATTTTTAAAAACTACTATTAGGCACAGAAAATATTTTTGAAAAATATTTTTTACTATGAATTTTGCACAGTGAATAAGTCTTTTTTTACCAGCTTTTATTGAAAACTTCCCGCTTGCTTACGGTGCTAAACAATGGAATTATGAATTTGCTAATTGCACTGCATTTTTAAACTTTTATGTAAAATGAGATTGAGAAATTGTTTTTTTAATTATTGTTATTAAACTGTTCTTTTATGGTTTTGCTCTACCATCAAATGAAAACCGAATAAAGATAATTTTGATTTGATTTGATTATCAAAAAACTATATGATACCGAAAAATTACGTCAAAAACAAAGTGTGCTGTAAAACTTCCCTTTTTGGTGCTGCTACATTTCGTAGTCTATGCCACAGTATGTTGAGGGGTCAGCTCAGTGGTCAAGCTCTAGTAAAATGCTGATGATGGAAATACATGTTTTACTCAGAATTTCACACTTTATTCTCACATGGCTGTGAGAGATATTGTGCACTTATAAAAAAATATACTCTCACTTTAACTTCAACACCTTAAATAACCTCTCTGAGAAAATCATGAGGCGGAATAGTTTTCTCTCACACATTGTAAATCAAATCCCAGCAGAGATTAGGCATTTTTTTCTCAGTGTAAAACCACCTGAGAACTCACCAGAATTCATAAAATGAGTATACCACCATTCAGTGCCCCTCCTATACTGCTTTATACGGATGACGCAGTGCTAATTGGAAGAATTGGGGTGGTGTTACAAAAACTTGTAGAGGCCTACTCAAATATTATGATTAGTCTGGACCTTCATGTTAATGAAGTTAAAATCTTTGTATAAGTGGCAGAGGCACACTCCAACAGACTTAAAGTGTCTCATATAGAGTCACGTAGGATGGCAGTGGTGGACATCTTTACTTACCTGGGGTCTTGTTTGATAGAAAGCACTTATGGTGAAACATGATGGACAATAGATCCCTGGTTATATAAAGAAGTGTAAGGACCAAGTGTGACTTTATCAAGGAGCTTGGTGTGAGAAAGTGAAAGATAACCTTTATGAAAGCTATCCTAGTGGTAGCTATGGAGAGCAGCCTTCAGGCGTAATCTTGAAGGAATGTAAAGCAACTTGTTTTACCAGAATATCACCTCCTGAATGACTAAATGAAGGAGAACCACACAGTAGTTATATAAAATATGTATATATTAATATAACACTATCTACTATCCTCTACAAGTGGGTAGAACACAAAGCACACAATACTGGATCAATAGAACAGTTGTAAGTAGCACAATACACAGCCGGTTCTAGGAGGAGATTAAACAATATACTAAAAAAGTGGTATAACAATCACAACTTGACTAGACACAGTGCCTAGAGCATGTAGAATCGCTGGGACCCCAAGGAACCACCCAAGGTGATGACACAGGAGACCCACTGTGGATGGGTGCAGTGAGGAAACACGACTGGGTGCTCCTTACAACTCTATGGGAAAGTTGCAGTTGCAAAGTTAAAGTTTAAGGACCTTTCTAGGAGGACTTTGAACCAACCCTTCGGAACTTAAGAGTTTAAAGAGCCACCCCACCTGTGGATACCGTAGTATCGGAGTTACCTAACCCAGGGGTGCATAGGTCTGATGTGGCGTCGGAAACTCTTGTTGTTCTCTATGGAAAGAAATGAAGAAATACTGCTGCCGTAAAGGTGAAAAGGGTCCGGTGGAATCAGATCCTGTGTATGGATGGAAGGAACCTGAAGCAGAGGGGACAGAGTCTGGGTCACTTCAGAGTGACCGGGAGCACCAACATGCCTTGGCAACAGCAACCCATGCAGGAAAGACAAACAGGTTACGAGATGGAGAGTTAGGGTGCATCTGGAGTAACCAGGAAAGCCCAAGAACAATCAAGATGACCCTCAGGGGGACCCACAGGGCAAAGGACCAGGAGTCGCGAGGGGACCTCGAGCAAGTCTGCAAAGTACCAGCCCACAGAGCACACGGTGTGAGGAGGCCGGAGTTCTTTGGTGCAAATACTGCTCAGGGTCAGGACCATACAGGGTACAATGCACAAGCTCAGGAATCACCAACAAGCATAGGCGCTTGCAAATGGACGGGATGCACAGGGGTTTGGGTTACACAGCCCCCACACGAAATACTGGCCTCAAACTTGGTGAGAGGGCAGATCGACCTGTATACTGCATGTTAGGGCATGTTAGTTAAAATAAATATTTAAAAATGTTTAGTGTCTCCATCAGATCTTATTGTGGAGGAGTACAGGAGAGTGAGCAGAAAAGTGTTACAGCGATTCCTGAGAGAACTGGGAGTGTCGTTATCTGGGGTGCCTAAACATGTTTTCCTCTGTAAGTGTGTAGGAGAGCAAATGAGGCAGGCACTATAGCTGGTCGGTCCTGGGTTTGTGGGCACTAAGGTGGTAGGAAGACTCAGTCCCTATACATCAAGGTCTCATTTCCTGTCCATAGTTCTGTATTTGTGCAGAATCCCTGCAAAATAGCGCCACCAACGATTGGTCTAGTCCTTATTCACGAGATCCCTGAGTAGAGCTTGTGCTTGTCCACAATCCCCTCACACCAGTTTCCAGCGATGTCCGTGGTGTGAGGGTGTAGACTCCTATATTTATGTTTTATAGTTTTTTCAAGCTTGAAATTTAAAAGGTTCTTATTTCTCTATTGACCCGCTTTTGTGCTACCGCTCTATTGATTTGTTAGTCTGCATTTAATATGGCAGTTGCTATTGCAGTGCCTAACAGCGCAGCGGTCACAGCATATTTAACTCAACAAGGAGTCCCTAATGCGGGGGCTGATATTATCTTTGTTGTCGAGGAGGTCACAGCTCACTGCTTCAAGGTTTTCTATGCTTTCTATGCTTGGATTACATTTCCTGCTGTGGATGGGAATGATAATTAGTTTCATGAAAATATTGTATCCGTAGTTCCGTGGAATTATCATCCTTATTGATTGCTTGAAGTTACGTTGACAGCCTAGGAGCATACCATAAGGTTTAATGGTGCCATCCTAACCGTGTTTCTGTGGTCCGTTTAGGCCCCTTATTAGTCGATGGGGCCACGTGGCCCATTTTGGCTGGTTTTACACCAAATCCAAATTATCTTAACGTTACACTTGCAGAGCTACGTCAATTACATACATTGTTGATTCATATACATAGAGCTGTCTTGTAATACTGAAGTGGCTCTGGCTGGAGCCACTGCTCAACCACCTGGACATGGTGGTGGTCTTGTCATTAGTCCCATCAGGATCAATTCAGTGATGGGCAAACGTCCTCAGAATAGGGATGATTTCCCTTACTGGCTTGCAGAAAAATTTGAGCAACTCAAAGCTGTTTCTCCCCATACTACACCTGTTGAAAAACACAGGATCTTTACAATGAGTTAACCGAGTGGTATTGTTCCCACATTAGCTGATTGCACCACCTGGGGGACGATGTTTGCTGCGGTGTATACACAGTGCTTTGATGCCCCCTCCAGAGCGTTCTACGGAGCATTCTGAAGAAGGTTCAAGATGAACACGGGGCTGGTCCATCCCTAGAATTGGGGACAAAATTAGTGGGCATGTTCCCTATTGTCTACGATATGATTCTGGCAAATGTAAAGAGTGAAGCAGTTAGCATGCAAGTGCGTCAATGCCTCTCGGCTGTGGCGGACGTTGATCTGCAGTGGCAGTTACCAATCATTATTGCCGATCTATATACATCATTGGGTCTCAATAGTTTGGTAGTAAGACCTTATACTCAGGTAGAAAATAAACCCACTCCGTACAAGGAGGATCGTCCAGTCTTTCCTAAAAAGACGTGGAATAAAATTCGGCGGCACCAACAACAGAAGCCTAGTTCTCGTTCTGGTTCACCAACACGGGATGCTTCTGATCGTAGATATGATGTGTGGGACCGCTCTAAAATAAAATCACCCAAGAGGTTCCAGGTCTCTGATCCTCATTCTCCTTGTTCCTTTCAGCAAACATCAATCAACAGTTCGGTGGGGGAGAGCATCAGGATCAAAGACAAGGCATGTCCACGCAGCCAAGATGTGACCCAAGCACCAGTTTGATGTAAAAACCAAACAGGAGGGACCACCTCAGTATCGTGCCCCTTTTCAGAAGAAAAATGTTGCTGCACTGACTGCAAAGTAGGCCTCAGACAGTGAGAACTCTGCTCCTCGATTGGAGATGGGCGGTAACACTCTTCGACAGCGCCGCGGAAGTTACCATAGTCCAGGAGGCACTCCACCAGTGTCTGGAGGTGAAAGCAACTGACACGTTTATTACAGTAGAATCAGCTGATACACTAGTTGTACCCCCAATAGGCTTTATGAGATAGGCCTCCAAATTGGAGGTGATATTAATCGCACAATCAAGGCAGTGTGTTGGGACAACCTTATTTATTTGGATGATATTTTGTTGGCGGAGGTTGATAGGCCTCCCCATATTTCTGGATTTTTCTTGAGGGGAGGATGTTATTCTCCAGCATTTGTTATGTTATGTCTCGGAGGAGGCTAAACAAGCTTACTCATCGGAGTGGACGCTAGCGCTTGCCCTGGCTGTGTATCATATTCAGGTGGGTTGGGATATGGAGTCCCCAACACATGAGATTCCTTTGCGATCAATGCCACAACCTCAGTCTCAGTACCATTCAAACCTGAAGCAAAAGCTTCCGGCAGTGATATCTTGACACAATTGGAATATCAGGGTGTAACTGAACCCTGTGTTTCACCCATGAATAATCCTCTTTTTCCGATATTGAAACCAGACGGTTCTTATCGTATAGTTTTGGTGTACCGTCATTAGAACAGTCATGGTTGTACCTTTGCAGTACAGAAGAACCAAAGCTGTGCGTTAGTCGATACCATTATACGTAAAGAATATATAACAACTCTTGATATCTCAAATAGATTTTACAATCACAATTTCGCTTCTGAGAGCCTTGACTAGATCACACTAAGCGCCCTTGGCAATCACAAAAGTTATACTTGCTTGCCTATGGGGTATAAGAATAGTCTAGGCGCTTTTGAGGCACACACAACATCTTTTTTGTATGAAATTTACCCTGATGGTTTCTCTTACGTCAATAACATCTATTTGACAGATGATGAATTAATACCGCATCTTCTGCATGTTGATAGCATCATAATGCCTTTTGCTGACTTGGGGTACAAATTCAACTTTGCCAAGTCGCATATTGTCTGTTTGGCTGTTCTTTTTCTAGGTTACAAGCTCATCCAATGACGGTAGGGGGTTGGTCACCCACTTTCTGGAGAAATGTGCTCAATTCCAACCCCCTTCTACTCTTAAAAAATTGCAATCTTTGTTGAGTTTTTTAAATTTTGGGAGGACATACATTGCTGATTATGCCCAGCGTATCAAACCAATTTACTCTTTGATACAACCTTCTTTGTTGGCTTCCTGTTGGCTTCTGGAAAATACCACAATTCTTCGGTCTCTGCAGTCTGATCTGCTTGCGACCAACTTCTTGTTAACACGTGACAATTCTACAAATTTGGTTGTAAGGATTGTACCAGGTGCATAGAGTTTCACTTACTTGACGTTCAATTAGGGGGACACGGTCCACATTGCACGGCTCAATTGGCAGAGCTATGGGCGTTGGTTTTGGCACTTGAATTTGCTGATCCTGATGTTCCCAAACTTGTGGTGTGCGATCGGTTTTACTGTCTACAATCCTTCAATGACCACTTAGTCTTTTGGAATTTCTGTGATTCTAAAGGTAGTACAATTAAGTATAGGAGGCTTTGGGTCCGGTGGCGACTCTTAAAGAGCGCTTGCCACTAACACATGTTATCCATACTTTGGGCCATCAACGTGTGGGAGCACACACTGTTGGTAATTCACTGGCTGATGAGGCAGCAAAATCCGCAGTTTCCACTTGTTCGGTAGCAGCAGTCACAAGGTCCATGTCTAAAATGTATGATGATATTTTAGCGGTTATTGCTGCTACGAAGTAGGGAAGGAACTTCCCCAAGGCTTGCCTTCACGTTAGTCATATCATATGTCTTCTGATCAAGTCCCATTTGCTACTTTTACATCCGTTGGTTATCAAGAGACATGTTAATATGTTCTTTCTTGAGACATTTGTAAACAAATTAAGCCTTCTACTGTTGCACGCCCACCACATACTCAGCTTTACCTCTCTAATCAGCCATTTGGCTGTATTTATCTGGATCACTGCGTTCCTTTGACTTCTGACACTGCATTAAAAAACATATTGGTTGCAGTGGATTTGTGCACTAGATTCTTTTGGGATTGGCCTCAACGTAGTGCTGATGCTCAAACTGTCATTAACAATGTGCGTGCCTTTGTCGGGACGTTTGCTTGTGGCATCTTCCATTTGGACCAAGGTCCTGTGTTTGCCTCTAGAGCTTAACAGGATGTGATAAAGTCTCTGGGGGTGCAGATGTGATATTCCTCTCCATACTGGCCCAAGAGCAATTCAGTTGTTGAGCGGATGACCTGTGACTAAAAGCACTCTTTGACAGGAAGAGTCTTAGGTACTGGCAGGGGTTGGCTGACTTATTTGTACGGAGCACAATGTGCACTCAGTAATCTCCCTAGAAGATCTCTAGGTGGGCAGATCCCATACGAAATGCTCTTCGGCATTACAATGTTTGTGCCAGACCTTGATGGTATAGACGTGTGGCAGCAGCAGCAACCTTTGACATAGACAATCATTGTGCTATGTTACAGGATCTACAAAAGGCTTGTGATTCACAAGCAAGGGCCAGTTGCCTTCTTCTGCAGATCCAGTGGTGCTGATTCCTGTTTCTGGCTGGCATCCTAAAGTTGGAGCTCTGGTCCGCGAAAAGGTGGAGAACAAAAAAGAATTTGGTCCATCCTACTGTGCACCGATCAAAGTCCTTGGTTTGAAAGGCACCTCCTTTACCAGGTCATAAAGAGAATCATTACATTTCAATCGAACATGTCAAGCTACACCATATGGCCAATACTGAATAGTATGCCTCAAAGTATTTCACGTCTGGATATTTCACTGAATCCGATAGCTTCTGATTCTTCGGCTGCTCCACAGCAATCACAAAGGGAGTTGAAAACCTCAATTGATTTAGTGCCTGCTTTTTCTTCTACATACACACCTAAGGATATTGAGTATGCTGCTCCTCCAGTTGAAGTCATAATTGACATTCCTGAGCGTGCCATATCTTATACATCTGATGCAGTACACCCCCTGTTGTTTTAACTTGGGTCCAGTAGTTTGCATATGGATCGTAAAAGCTTTTCTTCTGGCACATCTTCCTTGTCATCTTCTGTGCAGGAGACACCTACCCGTACCAGTGTTTTCATCTCCTGGTTCAAAGAGACTTACTTAGTTCCACCCTGGACATATATCTGGATGGTGCTGACAATGATATTCTCCTTCATGTGGATCTGATTTGTAACTGTGTTTTACCTACTCATTAATGGCCACTATTTACCTGAACGCTCTGCTGTAAACTTTGTTGATGGAGTTCTAGCTCCTCACACAGCATTCCACATAATGAAAAGAGACCAAGCCCATGTCAATATATCGGTACAAAAGGGGGTGGTGATGGACGGAGCATCTGATCCAATCAAACACTCACACCCAGTCAAAAGATCTGGGTTTAATCCATCACCGTTCTTTAGCCCACTCTGCCACCCCAGTTCAGACATGGCTATATGCAAATCAGTCTGACCCTGTGCCTCATCGGAACAGTCCAGCCCGAACTGCCAAACCATGCCTTCCCTGGACCGGAAACAAGCTTCCGAGGACCGGTTTCTGGCATTCCAGCCGTCTTCAGCCCGGCTTGATTGAAT